>NC_140974.1:74906785-74969285 GCF_056783735.1 Eptatretus burgeri | reverse complement strand
TATATATATATATATATATACATATATATATATATATATATATATATATATATATATATATATACATATATATATATATATATATATATATACATATATATATATATATATATATATATATACATATATATATATATATATATATATATATATATATATATATATATATATATATATATATATATATATATATATATATATATACATATATATATACATATATATATATATATATATATATATATATATATATATACATAGAGATATGTAGTCATACATCGGCACAACCAACTTTCACAATATAGTACGAGTAAAAAAGCAAACTCATGAAAATGGATTAGATTGCTTTTCATGAGACATCAATATACATTTTTCTATTAATGATAAGGCTATTGGCAGATAATGGACAAATAACCACAATATATGAGCTCCTGCTTGAGCAGAGACATTCAAAGAGAGAAAGTACAAGATTTGAACCTGGGGTACAGCATGATCAAACAAATGCTTTTTGGCAATGCAAAAATCCCCAAAATAAATTCAATGATAATTACCAACAATGTATTTTATTTTGAGGAAGAGTAAAGGGAAAATAATAAGGATGATGGATAGAGAGAGAGAGAGAGGCAACCAAAACCCACCATCAATGAGAAAACACTGCTGGAATAAAAGAATATATGTGGCTGGAGTCTGGATCAGGAGATTCTCCTCAAGCAAGGCTTTATATCTTTGATGGTGTGATTCTTACCGAGTGTTTAGTGGTCGCACGCAGATCAGCCGATTGACTCTTTCTACGACACCGGCGACTGAAGCAACAAGGTGTTCGTCATCTGTATATGTACCGTGACCTCTGCAGCAAAAACAAAGACCATCAAATCCATGCTACAGACAAGCTACCTTTCTGCACGATTCTTGCCATTGGGTGATCTTTTCATCATGTACTCAAAGGGGTGGGTCAGTGCAAAATTTAACAAAGGAAGATTGAACAAAGGAAGAGAAGAGAGAAGGAGAGTAGGTTAAGTGAGTGAGTGTGGAATGTGAATTGAAGGAAGGAAGTTTGAAAGGAGTTAGGAGTAAGGGCAACCTTCGACATCAGAAAAATGGGCAACCTTCAAGGAACGAATTTGTGGGGTGAAAAGTAGGGATATTTCAGCGAGGTATAAATGTAGAAAATGCCTGGAGTTGGCTTAATGGTTAGGGTGGTGGGGCTTGGGATCATAGGATCCTCATTTAAAATCCCCCTCGGCTGTTGAATTAACACAAGGTGGGGTTGAATCTGCCTGTCATCCTTCCGAGGTCGGCAAAATGAGTGCCAGCATGCTGGAATCTTGTGTCGGAGTGGCGAATCTTGTGGAATTCGGAGTCGGAATCTTGTGGAATCCAGGATTGTGCCCAATAGCCAAGGACACTGCTTAGGCAGCACCAACGCTCTGAACAGAGTATGGTCCCAATGGATGGATGGATGGATGGATGGATGAAGGCAGAAAGAAAAAGAAAGAAACCAGGGTAAATGAGCAGGGAAGCAAGCAGTGCAATTAAGGATAAGCAAAAGGCATTCATAAAGTACAAAAAGACGGGACAAGAGTCCGATACATTAGTATCGGAGTAAACAGATGTCAGTTGAGGAAAAAAATTAATAATAATAATTAATTTTTATTTTTTTTTAAAACCTGGCAAATCAAAAGACAATTATTAAAACAACAAAAATTACAAAGACAAAAAAGAACGGTTCAAGCCTCCACGGAGAGAGGAGAGGAAAGCGGGGAGGAAGGGGAGAGGAGAGGAAAGAAGAGTGGGGGGAGAGAGAAGAGAGGAGAGAAAAGTGGGAGAGAGAGAAGAGAGGAGAGAAGAGTGGGGGGGAGAGAGAAGAATGGAGAGAAGAGTGGGGGGAGAGAGAAGAGTGGAGAGAAGAGTGGGGGAAGAGAGAAGAGTGGAGAGAAGAGTGGGGGAGAGAGAAGAGTGGAGAGAAGAGTGGGGGGAGAGAGAAGAGTGGAGAGAAGAGTGGAGAGAAGAGTGGGGGAGAGAGAAGAGTGGAGAGAAGAGTGGGGGAGAGAGAAGAGTGGAGAGAGAGGAGTGGGGGTGGGGGGAGAAGAGAGGAGAGAAGAGTGGGGGAGAGAGAGAGAGAGGAGAGAAGAGTCGGGGGAGAGAGAGGAGAGGAGAGAAGAGTGGGGGGATAGAGAGGAGACGGGACGCGCGAGGGTGGAGAGAGAGGAGACGGGACACGCGAGAGGATAGGAGAGGAGACGGAAGGTGCGAGAGGAGAGGAGAGGAGAAGAGACGCGTGAGAGGAGAAGAGAGGAGAGAAGAGTGGGGGGTGGGGGAGAAGAGAGGAGAGAAGAGTGGGGGAGAGAGAGGAGACGGGACGCGCGAGAGGAGAGGAGAGGAGATGGGATGCGTGAGGGGGAAGAGAGAGGAGACGGGACGCACGAGAGGATAGGAGAGGAGACGGAATGTGCGAGAGGAGAGGAGTGGAGACGAGATGCGCGAGAGGAGAGGAGAGGAGACGAGATGCGCGAGAGGAGAAGAGAGGAGACAGGACGCGCGAGAGGAGAGGAGAGGAGATGGAACGCGCGAGAGGAGAGGAGAGGAGACAGAACGCGCGAGAGGAGAGGAGAGGAGACAAGACGCGCGAGAGCAGAGGAGACGGGAGATGGGAAGGGATGTGAGCGGAGATGTAAGACAGGGGAGGCGATGTAGGAGAGGGGAGGCGATGTAGGAGAGGGGACGCGATGTAGGGGAGGGGAGGCGATGTAGGAGAGGGGGATGGGACGTTGGCGAGGGGACGGGACGAAGGAGCGGAGCCGGGAAGTACGTGAGGGGTTGGGATGTCGGAGATGGGAAGTAGGAGGGGGATGGGATGTTGGAGGGGGCGGAATGTTGGAGGAGGGATGGGATGTAGGAGAGGAGAGGGGATGGGATATCGGAGGGGCGGATGGGATGTATGAGGGGGGATGGAATGTAGGAGGAGGCGTGGGATGTAGGGGGGTAGGAAGTAGGAGTGGGGATGGAATGTAGGAGGGGGGATGGGATGTATGAGGGGGATGGGATGTATGAGGGGGGATGGGATGTATGAGGGGGGATGGGATGTATGAGGGGGGATGGGATGTATGAGGGGGGATGGGATGTATGAGGGGGGATGGGATGTATGAGGGGGGATGGGATGTAGGAGGAGGCGTGGGATGTAGGGGGGTATGGGATGTAGGAGTGGGGATGGGATGTATGAGGGGGGATGGGATGTATGAGGGGGGATGGGATGTATGAGGTGGGGATGGGATGTATGAGGGGGGATGGGATGTATGAGGGGGGATGGGATGTATGAGGGGGGATGGGATGTATGAGGGGGGATGGGATGTATGAGGGGGGATGGGATGTATGAGGGGGGGATGGGATGTATGAGGGGGGATGGGATGTATGAGGGGGGGATGGGATGTATGAGGGGGGATGGGATGTATGAGGGGGGGATGGGATGTATGAGGGGGGATGGGATGTATGAGGGGGGATGGGATGTATGAGGGGGGATGGGATGTATGAGGGGGGATGGGATGTATGAGGGGGGATGGGATGTATGAGGGGGATGGGATGTATGAGGGGGGATGGGATGTATGAGGGGGGATGGGATGTATGAGGGGGGATGGGATGTATGAGGGGGGATGGGATGTATGAGGGGGGATGGGATGTATGAGGGGGGATGGGATGTATGAGGGGGGATGGGATGTATGAGGGGGGATGGGATGTATGAGGGGGGGATGGGATGTATGAGGGGGATGGGATGTATGAGGGGGGATGGGATGTATGAGGGGAGATGGGATGTATGAGGGGAGATGGGATGTATGAGGGGAGATGGGATGTATGAGGGGGAGATGGGATGTATGAGGGGGAGATGGGATGTATGAGGGGAGATGGGATGTATGAGGGGAGATGGGATGTATGAGGGGAGATGGGATGTATGAGGGGAGATGGGATGTATGAGGGGGAGATGGGATGTATGAGGGGGAGATGGGATGTATGAGGGGAGATGGGATGTATGAGGGGAGATGGGATGTATGAGGGGAGATGGGATGTATGAGGGGGAGATGGGATGTATGAGGGGAGATGGGATGTATGAGGGGAGATGGGATGTATGAGGGGAGATGGGATGTATGAGGGGAGATGGGATGTATGAGGGGAGATGGGATGTATGAGGGGAGATGGGATGTATGAGGGGAGATGGGATGTATGAGGGGAGATGGGATGTATGAGGGGGAGATGGGATGTATGAGGGGGAGATGGGATGTATGAGGGGGAGATGGGATGTATGAAGAGTGTCCGGAGCACAATCGAAAGTGCTGCACCATTTGAGTATGTACTAAATAGAAAACTGCTGGTATGGAGCAGTAAAACGAATCTTCGAAATATATCGGAAAGGAAGAGTCGGAGGAATGCAGTTCAAGTGAGAGGAGGTAAAAGTCCGTAGTAAAAGCTGCAGGTGGGGTGCATGGGATAAGGAGAGTTGTGGTTTGAGGGGCGGTAGAGTGGTGTAAAGGGGAGGTAGAGTGGCGTAAAGGGAAGGTAGAGTGGCGTAAAGGGAAGGTAGAGTGGCGTAAAGGGGAGGTAGCGTGGCGTAAAGGGGAGGTAGAGTGGCGTAAAGGGAATGTAGAGTGGCGTAAAGGGAAGGTAGAGTGGCGTAAAGGGGAGGTAGAGTGGCGTAAAGGGGAGGTAGTCGCATAAAGGGGAAGTAGAGTGGCGTAAAGGGAAGGTAGAGTGGTGTAAAGGGAAGGTAGAGTGGTGTAAAGGGAAGGTAGAGTGGTGTAAAGGGAAGGTAGAGTGGTGCAAAGGGAAGGTAGCGTGGTGTAAAGGGAAGGTAGCGTGGTGTAAAGGGAAGGTTGAGTGGCGTAAAGGGGAGGTAGTCGCGTAAAGAGAAGGTAGAGTGGTGTAAAGGGAAGGTAGAGTGGTGTAAAGGGAAGGTAGAGTGGTGTAAAGGGAAGGTAGAGTGGTGTAAAGGGAAGGTAGAGTGGTGTTAAGGGAAGGTAGCGTGGTGTAAAGGGAAGGTAGAGTGGCATGAAGGGGAGGTAGCGTGGTGTAAAGGGAAGGTAGCGTGGTGTAAAGGGAAGGTAGCGTGGTGTAAAGGGAAGGTAGCGTGGTGTAAAGGGAAGGTAGCGTGGTGTAAAGGGAAGGTAGCGTGGTGTAAAGGGAAGGTAGCGTGGTGTAAAGGGAAGGTAGCGTGGTGTAAAGGGAAAGCAGAGTGGTGTAAAGGGAAGGTAGCGTGGTGTAAAGGGAAGGTAGAGTGGTGTAAAGGGAAGGTAGAGTGGTGTAAAGGGAAGGTAGCGTGGTGTAAAAGGAAGGTAGCGTGGTGTAAAAGGAAGGTAGAGTGGTCTAAAGGGCAGGTAGTCGCGTAAAGGGGAGGTAGAGTGATGTAAAGGGAAGGTAGTGTGGTGTAAAGGGAAGGTAGCGTGGTGTAAAGGGAAGGTAGAGTGGTGTAAAGGGAAGGTAGCGTGGTGTAAAGGGAAGGTAGCGTGGTGTAAAGGGAAGGTAGCGTGGTGTAAAGGGAAGGTAGAGTGGTGTAAAGGGAAGGTAGCGTGATGTAAAGGGAAGGTATCGTGGTGTAAAGGGAGGGTAGAGTGCCGTAAAGGGAAGGTAGAGTGGTGTAAAGGGAAGGTAGAGTGGTGTAAAGGGAAGGTATCTTGGTGTAAAGGGAGGGTAGAGTGCTGTAAAGGGAAGGTAGAGTGGTGTAAAGGGAAGGTAGAGTGGCGTAAAGGGAAGGTAGAGTGGCGTAAAGGGAAGGTAGAGTGGCGTAAAGGGGAGGTAGAGTGGCGTAAAGGGGAGGTAGAGTGGCGTAAAGGGGAGGTAGAGTGGCGTAAAGGGGAGGTAGAGTGGCGTAAAGGGAATGTAGAGTGGCGTAAAGGGAAGGTAGAGTGGCGTAAAGGGAAGGTAGAGTGGCGTAAAGGGGAGGTAGAGTGACGTAAAGGGGAGGTAGAGTGGCGGAAAGGGGAGGTAGAGTGGCGGAAAGGGAAGGTAGAGTGGTGTAAAGGGAACATAGCGTGGTGTAAAGGGAAGGTAGAGTGGTGTAAAGGGAAGGTAGAGTGGTGCAAAGGGAAGGTAGCATGGTGTAAAGGGAAGGTAGAGTGGCGTAAAGGGGAGGTGGTCCCGTAAAGGGAAGGTAGAGTGGTGTAAAGGGAAGGTAGAGTGGTGTAAAGGGAAGGTAGAGTGGCGTGAAGGGAAGGTAGAGTGGCGTGAAGGGGAGGTAGAGTGGTGTAAAGGGAAGGTAAGTGGTGTACAGGGAAGGTAGTGGTGTAAAGGGAAGGCAGCGTGGTGCAAAGGGAAGGTAGCATGGTGTAAAGGGAAGGTAGCATGGTGTAAAGGGAAGGTAGAGTGGCGTAAAGGGGAGGTGGTCCCGTAAAGGGAAGGTAGAGTGGTGTAAAGGGAAGGTAGAGTGGTGTAAAGGGAAGGTAGAGTGGCGTGAAGGGAAGGCAGAGTGGCGTGAAGGGGAGGTAGAGGGGTGGAAAGGGAAGGTAAGTGGTGTAAAGGGAAGGTAGTGGTGTAAAGGGAAGGCAGAGTGGTGCAAAGGGAAGGTAGCATGGTGTAAAGGGAAGGTAGCATGGTGTAAAGGGAAGGTAGAGTGGCGTAAAGGGGAGGTGGTCCCGTAAAGGGAAGGTAGAGTGGTATAAAGGGAAGTTAGAGTAATGTAAAGGGAAGGTAGTTTGGTGTAAAGGGAAGGTAGAGAGGCGTGAAGGGCAGGTAGAGAGGCGTGATGGGAAGGTAGAGTGGCGTGAAGGGGAGGTAGAGTGGTGTAAAGGGGAGGTAGAGTGGTGTAAAGGGAAGGTAGTGGTGTAAAGGGAAGGCAGAGTGGTGTAAAGGGAAGGTAGCGTGGTGTAAAGGGAAGGTAGAGTGGTGTAAAGGGAAGGTAGCGTGGTGTAAAAGGAAGGTAGCGTGGTGTAAAGGGAAGGTAGCGTGGTGTAAAGGGAAGGTAGCGTGGTGTAAAGGGAAGGTAGCGTGGTGTAAATGGAAGGTAGCGTGGTGTAAAGGGAAGGTAGAGTGGTGTAAAGGGAAGGTAGCGTGGTGTAAAAGGAAGGTAGCGTGGTGTAAAGGGAAGGTAGCGTGGTGTAAAGGGAAGGTAGCGTGGTGTAAAGGGAAGGTAGCGTGGTGTAAATGGAAGGTAGCGTGGTGTAAAGGGAAGGTAGCCATTCAAACAACGGACCGCATGAATCCCGCGTCTGCAGTGATGACGTCTCCGGGGGTGACCAGGTGAGCCCTTCCATCCCCTTTCGCTACTTTCTGGGTTCCGGGAGCTCTGAGCGCCCGGGCGGGTCGGATGTCAATGGAGAGTTTCATGGGAGCGACGGCCATGGCTCGAGAACGAGTTACTGAGGGAATAACACAGGGCGAAAAAACACCGAGCAACGAACAACGATCCGGGGAGAATGGCGGAAATGATGTTCGGGTCTGTGGTGATGGGGGGGGGAGAAAGGAAGGAAGAGCGTTTGGAGAAATATGAGAAAAACGATTTAATCGCCGACACTTTGTATCAAGAAATAGCGTCAAAAATAAGAACGTAATGAATGAGTGAATCGTGAACGTAATGAATGAGTGATCGTGAACGTAATGAATGAGTGATCGTGAACGTAATGAATGAGTGATCGTGAACGTTTTGAATGAGTGAAGAGTGAACGTAAAGAATGAGTGAAGAGTGAACGTAATGAATGAGTGAAGAGTGAACGTTATGAATGAGTGA
The DNA here is from genome assembly GCF_056783735.1 of Eptatretus burgeri. Taxonomy (NCBI): domain Eukaryota; kingdom Metazoa; phylum Chordata; class Myxini; order Myxiniformes; family Myxinidae; genus Eptatretus; species Eptatretus burgeri. The sequence continues at coordinate 74,961,580 of NC_140974.1, read as the reverse complement.
AGAGTGAACGTATGAATGAGTGAAGAGTAAACGTTATGAATGAGTGAAGAGTGAACGTAAAGAATGAGTGAAGAGTGAACGTTATGAATGAGTGAAGAGTGAACGTTATGAATGAGTGAAGAGTGAACGTTATGAATGAGTGAAGAGTAAACGTTATGAATGAGTGAAGAGTGAACGTAAAGAATGAGTGAAGAGTGAACGTATGAATGAGTGAAGAGTAAACGTTATGAATGAGTGAAGAGTGAACGTAAAGAATGAGTGAAGAGTGAACGTTATGAATGAGTGAAGAGTGAACGTTATGAATGAGTGAAGAGTGAACGTTATGAATGAGTGAAGAGTGAACGTTATGAATGAGTGAAGAGTGAACGTAAAGAATGAGTGAATCGTGAGAGAAAATAAGAAGAGAGCTCGATGGTGTTCAACAAGGATACCCAACACACGTGGAGGCCATTCAGCCCTCGATGCTGCACGGACACCGCACCAACCCATCCACACAAGATCAAAGGAGGAAAATAAAAAATTTTTTTAATTAATTAATGAAAAAATACTTATTTATTTATTTGTTTACTTTGGATAGTTTTTGTATTTTTTTTTTCCTTTTCTTTCCCTCAGGGGAGCCACCGATCTCCACACCCGGATTGGTCACGACGGCTCCGTGCGTGAAGCCACCGGAAGTGCACCGTCCGCCATCTTGTCTCCCCCAAAAGAGGCGAACTGTGGTAACACGCAACGTCGAACCGGGTACCGGGCCCGGCAGATTTTGCAAAATATATTTCTCCAAATATATTTCAATTTCTGTCTAATATTTTCATGGATTTTGAAGTAAATGACTGTTCCTATCACTCAATCGAATTCCGGACAATTCCCTTGGAGCTCCTTGGCAATTGCAAGGAGGGATTAATCCATATTATGAGGCCCGACACGGGGTTTGGTCGGGAAACAAACATAGGCCTAACATCCAAGTTACATTCGGCTCCAGGTCACTTCATCAATAACAAAACAAAACTAAAGTCATGTTTTTTTAATGTTATTTAAAATATGTTTTGTTATTTTAGACAATTTTATGTTATTCGACGTTTCTTAATGTTTTTAAGGATTTTTAACGTTTCCACTTTCTTACGTTTTTTAAGGGATTTAAAATTATTTATTTTCTTTTTTGCTGTTTTTAGTGTTTTTTTTTAAGGTTAGGTTTTCCTCGACATTTTTTGTAGCAGGGGAGGGCAAAAATGGTAGGGGGGGAAATTTGGTTCAACATAAGTGGGAGGGTCAAAACTTTTAATGTACAAAAGAGAGTGTGGGGGAGGGGAAAGGATTTTTTTTTGTTTGTGGGGAAAATTTGTTTTCGCAGAGGCAAGCGATTTTGGGGAAGGCATATGTGAATAAATTTCCAAACTTAAAGGGTTTAATTTGTTGGTTTTTCATCTGTCAGTCTCCAAAATAAGAGGTGTACCATTACATTCCCAGGGGGGCATGGAAGTTTTTATGGTTTAAAAAAATATCTTCTCCCATTAGTCGAGACCCCCCCCCCCCCCAAAAAAAGATCCTCACCCAATTCTGCATAAAGGTATACATATAAAAACTTATTCTGCCTGACCCAAACTACCATCCCCACCCCCCAATAGGCTTACATATTATTTCATTGCCCTTAACATTTACAGAACACTTTCAAAGAAATGAATTGGCCTAATGCAAAACATGCATGTAAATAATGAGATGAAAATCACATAAAAGCTTGATGAGTTAAATTGCTTTAATTTCAAGATGCAGTACCTCTTACAACAAATATCAAAAAGACAACATTTACATCGTACACTATGTAGATTCATTCGAAAACTTTACCACATACGTACATGGAAACCAGTAATGTCGTACATGGAAACCAAACATACGTACATGGAAAACATGACATTTTTTTAATGTCATGAACAAACCTTGGTTCATCACGGATGATGAAGGTTGTGGTCAAGTTTCATCGAAATTGTGTGTGTGGTTTCAGAAAAGAAAGCAAATACAATTTTGGGGGGCAACCCCCCTCCCCGTATAACCCCTGAGACCCCAATTATTTTTAATGTCGTGAACAAACTTTGGTATATCACGGGTGGTGAAGATGGTGGTCAAGTTTCATCGGAATTGTATGTGTAGTTTTTGGAGAAGAAAGCAAATACTTATTTTGGGGGGCAACCCACATTAAACCCTTTCAGAGCCCAATTTCTCGAATGTCATGATCAAACTTTGGGACGTCATGGGTGATGAAGGATATCATGAAGTTTCATCGGAATTGTGTGTATCGTTTGAGAAGAAAGCAAATACCTCTTTGGGGAGGTAACCCACTCCCCCCCCCCTGTAAACCACCTCTGTAGACCCCATCAGACCTCCTTTTTTAATGCCATCAAGGGTGATGAAGGTTGTGGTCAAATTTCATTAAAATCGTATGTGTAGTTTCTGAGAAATTGCAACTATATGTGGATGGACGGACGACGTGCCATCCCATAAGCTCCCCGGAATTACTTTACAGGTGAGATAAAAACCATCCCTGGGAATATTATTACAAACGAACTACAGCTGGAAGCTGTCCGGGGCTCAGTGACGATCCTGAAGAGAGCACTCGGAACAAAGCTTTGGGAACAGAAAACTTCACATCTTGGTCCATGAATAATGACACCTTACGGAAATGAAAGTGGATGCTTTGAGCCTGCCCTGGGAGGAATCCATTCCTCATTCTGAAACCTGCATATGTAGGTACCAATCAACACACACACACACACACACACACACACACACACACACACACACACACACACACACACACACACACACACACACACACACACACACACACACACACACACACACACACACACACACACACACACACACACACGCACACACACACACACACACACACACACACACACACACACACACACAAACACACACACACACACACACACCTGGGGCATGAGCATTCAAAACCAACAGCTCGTACATGCAGTGACCTTTGCACCCCACCTGTCGGCTTCAAATATGATTTATACATTCTGCAGTCCCCTCAACAGGGGTGAAAGATTGGGGACCAGGGGGAGGGTTGGGAGAGAGATAGAGGAAGGGAAGGGTCAGAAAGAGGGATGGGGTGGGAGAGAGGGGGTAGGGTTGGGAGTGAGAGGGGTGAGGGATTCCGGCAGATGTGATGTCCAGTTTATCGTCCATCTGAGAGATGAATCACCCTGCCTCTAAAACACCGGGAGGACAGTTTCTAGCTGGGTTGGGATTCAAATCCTGGCTGCACAGAGTGAGCATGTGTACCTCTCGATTTTCTTGCCGTGATATGTCGATTCCTTACTTCAGAACTGAAAATATGTTTTGTTCGTGTAGAACCACGGTATCGCAATTGAAAGTTGAAGAACGTGCCAAGTGGCTTTGCCACGCAATGCACAAAACGTTTGAAGAAACTTATGAAAGCGAAACGTTTAATTATTATTTGTATTTATCTACGCCAAAGTGACGGGTCATATAACATCGTAAAAAACGGGAAACGTCGGAAAATAATATTTCACATGTTTCAGAGAGGCGGCCACCGCCTGTTGTACCAAAGAACAACACGTGGCCAACGTCGGTGAGTAGCCCTGAACTTTGTTCATGTCGATCTATACACAGTATTCAGTGACAGTGTGAACATTGTAGAGCGCTGCCTTAAGCACTCCGATGAAAGGGTTGATAAACGGCTCATGACACACAATTAGCAATCACCGAACTATCATTTAAACATACACCTCCTGGAGACACCCGAAATGTCTGAATTGGACAAATGAACACTTTTCTAGGAGTCGGAACTGCTTGTAAGTTTGATTCGGGAGATTAAATTTTGAAATTCTGCTTAGTTTAAGAGATACTCGCGGTGATCGCATGTGCGGAATTGAAATAAAGCAATGAACGCTGACGACTCCGGGCGTTCATAAGCATTGCAATGTACCCAGCAATCCGTAGCTATGATGAACAGGCATTTGATAACATGAGTGAGGAAAATGAAAACAAAAACTTCATCGTTAAGAAATCGTTGTGGCCTGTTTCAAGTCAAGGCATGGTCGAGCAGGCCAAAAAACATGGCGGCTTCAGACCCCAGCAAGGGAACTCAGGAAATGTTTAAAAACCCCAGACAGCAAGGTGGCCGAGGATTGCCTGATCAAGGATATCATGAAATAAGGCCGTTAATTATCTTCAAACGGGGTGTTTTCATTAATACAATGCCATTAATTATCTACAAAAGGGGTATTTTAATTAATATAATGCCTTTAATCATCTTCAACCGGGGTGTTTTAATTAATACAAGGCCGTTAATTATCTTCAAAAGGGGTGTTTTAATTAATACAATTCCGTTAATCATCTTCAAAAGGGGTATTTTAATTAATATAATGCTGTTAATTATCTTCAAATGGGGTGTTTCAATTAATACAATGCCATTAATCATCTTCAAAATGGGTATTTTAATTAATATAATGCTGTTAATTATCTTCAAAAGGGGTGTTTCAATTAATACAATGCCATTAATTATCTTCAAAAGAGATGTTTTAATTAATATAATTCCATTAATCATCTTCAAAAGGGGTATTTTAATTAATATAATGCTGTTAATTATCTTCAAACGGGGTGTTTTAATTAATACAATGCCATTAATTATCTTCAAAAGAGATGTTTTAATCAATATAATTCTGTTAATCATCTTCAAAAGAGGTATTTTAATTAATATAATGCCATTAATTATCTTCAAAGGAGTGTTTTAATTAATATAATGCCGTAATTATTTTCAAAAGGAGTGTTTTAATTAATATAATGCTGTTAATTATCTTCAAATGAGGTGTTTCAATTAATACAATGCCATTAATTATCTTCAAAAGAGGTGTTTTAATTAATATAATTCCGTTAATCATCTTCAAAAGGGGTATTTTAATTATCTTCAAACGGGGTGTTTTAATTTATATCCGTTAATCATCTTCAAAAGAGGTGTTTTAATTAATATGATTGCGTAAATCTACTTCAAAAGGGGTATTTTAATTGTCTTCAAACGGGGTGTTTTCATTTATAAAATCTGTTAATCATCTTCAAAAGAGGTGTTTTAATTAATATAATTCCGTTAATCATCTTCAAAAGGGGTATTTTAATTAATATAATGCCATTAATTATCTTCAAAAGGAGTGTTTTAATTAATATAATGCCGTTAATTATTTTCAAAAGGAGTGTTTTAATTAATATAATGCCGTTAATTATCTTCAAAAGGAGTGTTTTAATTATCTTCAAAAGAGTGTTTTAATTAATATAATGCCGTTAATCATCTTCAAAAGGGGTGTTTTAATTAATACAACGCCGTAATTATCTTCAAAAGTGGTGTTTTAATTAATACAATTCCGTTAATCATCTTCAAAAGGGGTATTTAATTAATATAATGCTGTTAATTATCTTCAAACGGGGTGTTTTAATTAATACAATGCCGTTAATTATCTTCAAAAGAGGTGTTTTAATTCATATAATTCCATTAATCATCTTCAAAAGGGGTATTTTAATCAATATAATGCTGTTAATTATCTTCAAAAGGAGTGTTTTAATTAATATAATGCTGTTATATTAATAGTAGAAAATCTTCGAATCGTAGAAAAATCGTGCAAATTATGATATAAGCATCAAATTTGGCATTTCTGTTCTGCAGGGCTTTCTGATCAAATCTGCCGAATTGGCCATTTGAAAATCCAAATTTTGAAAAATTTGAAAAAAAAAAAAACTTCAAAAAAATTTGAAGTCACAGCTGGCTGAAATTCTTGAAGCACAAGTGAACATCCCAGACAGAGAAACAAGGGGAGATGCAGTCATCATTGATGGCTCAGTACTTATCAATGCCCTACCTCCACGCACTTCAAAGATATTTGATGACGATGCTAAAGAAGACATCATCCCAAAGGTGGAATCCTATGGTGCCAGGTACGGGAGGGTGGACATAGTGTTTGATGTGTACAAGAAGTCAAGTCTGAAGTCCGAGGCAAGGTCGAAAAGGGGGCAAGGAATCAGAAGAAGAGTGACAGGAACAAGTAAGACCCCAAGTAACTGGAGAAGCTTTCTTCAAGATGACAGCAACAAGACTGAGCTGTTTCACTTCCTTGCGGAAAAGATGTGTGAAGCACAGACGACAAGCACAGTCATTGTCACAAAAGGAGAAGATGCCATTAGCAACACAAGGAAGTCACTGGATGCTGTGTCTCCATGTTGTCATGAAGAAGCTGACACTCGAATATTTGTACACACCAGGGATGCAACGACGGATGGTAGCAAGTCCATTATCATTAAGGCTAATGACACGGACGTACTAGTCATAGCAATATCTGTACTGCCATCCTTACAGGAACTAGGTCTTGAGAACATGTGGATTGCCTTTGGCCAAGAAGCCAAGGCACGATGGATTCCAGTCCAAGAGGTAGTTTCTGCAATAGGGCCTGAGAAAGCTAGAGGGATCCCATACTTCCATGCGTTCACTAGATGTGACGTCGTGTCTGCCTTCCGTGGTAAAGGGAAGAAAACTGCATGGCAGACTTGGAACATCTTTGATGATGTTTCTGAAACATTCACCAATCTCAGCCAGCATCCAACATTGATTTGTGATCTTGACTTTTTTGAAGTTTTTTTTTTTTTTCAAATTTTTCGAAATTTGGATTTTCAAATGGCCAATCAGGAAGATTTGATTAGAATCCCCTGGAGAACAAATGTGCCAAATTTGATGCTTGTATCATCATTTGCACGATTCCTCTCAAAAATTGCTGTTATCTGCCCCACTAAACCCTCTTCCTTCAATTTAATTTTTTTTATTTTACAAAAGTTATTTTATTACTAATCATAGTAATATATATGTATATATATATATATATATATACATATATATATACATATATATATATATATATATATATATATATATATATATATATATATATATATATATATATATATGTATGTATATATATATATATATATATATATATATATATATATATATATATATGTATATATATATATGTATATATATATATATATATATATATATATATATGTATATATATATATGTATATATATATATATATATATATGTATATATATATATATATATATATATATGTATATATATATATATATATATATATATATATATATGTATATATATGTATATATATATATATATATATATATATATATATATATATATATATATATATATATATATATATATATATATATATATATATATCCCCTGGTTATGTTTGTGCTTGCAGTTCATCACCTGTATTCCTCATGTTTATTACCTCTGCCACCGAAGGTGAAGGAGGTTATCTTTTCACCCCTTTCTCTCTGTGTGTCTGTCTGTCTGTGTGCAGGACATCTCTTGTGGACGGATTCGAGTGAAATTTTATGGACAAGTTAGGTGTGTGACAAGGACTAATTGATTCGATTTTGATGAAGATTTAAATCCAGATACAATAATTATTTAGTTTTTTAAGTGATTATTCACCATTGAGAGATAGGGCCAAAAACGATACGTAGCACGATATCTCAAAAATGTATTGGGCCCGATATGTTCTCGTGGATCAGGCATTGCGTAGTGGAGGTATGTGCTCTACCGATTGCCCTTCTATTTATAAACTGTTACATTGAATTAATATGTAATGTAGAGTATAGTGGAGGCCTGATGCGCCAAATGTCCTCCTCCTGTGTTCAGGTTCTTCATCTGACATCATCCTGTGAACTGTCCATCATGTTTCCCTCAAACTGCTATATCCGACTCAACCTGACTACAGTATAGAAGCCAAACCAGTTCTCCGTGTCAAGGCATCGCCTGAAAAGGCAGGCAGGGAGGGTGTGGTGTCAAACCGATGGAATACATACATAGTGTTTGTCCATCATTCTCTCCATTTGTACCTTGAAGTAAATACAAAGATATTATATTGATAGACCAAAGAACGTTATTGTAACAAACGGATGAAAGAGAGAGAGAGAGGGAGGGAGAGATTGGTAAGTGTTGGTGATTACTCACTTTTTCCTCGTTTGTGCTTTTCCTCCTCCACATTTCATCATCTTTTGTGAATCCCTCACACGTCAACTTGTTCATTATTGATGAGGTCGAGTACCCCCTGTTTACATAAATATTCAGCAATTCAAACACTGAACAGTACACCTGATCATGGACTCTGCATACAGGTGTCTAAGAGTACCTCGTTTTAAGCACCACTCAACCCCGGTTTGAACAGATCCCGGAATTCCCACAATCCACGTCCACGGTCGAGCCGTGTTGAGGGAAAAACTCCCATTTACAGGTAACCAGAATTTTCGAAGGAAGTAGATGTTTCTTTCCCGGCAATGTTTGACGAAGGATACCATTGCTTTTCCCTTGACAAATTATACTTGGAACTTTTTGTTTGGGAAAAAAAGCGACATGGGAATATTGAAGGATGGCGAAAGCAAAAGAGAAGCCCATTCGTCACGTGGTTCATCAGTGTTGCGATGTGTGGGTACTTCCACCCAACCTGCATTGGCCTGCTTTGGGAAAGAGTGCAAAAATAGGGGTCAACTCGAATTGGCCATTCAAGCAGGTCGGTTAAATCGACATGGAAACACACGGAAGTGAGAGCCAGGCTTACAACCCAACTTGAGTGTTGCATGGAAACACACAGCAGGCCCAGCAGGGTTTCCTACCCGACTTGAGTGGTGCATGGAAACACACAGTAAGCCCAGTCAGGTTTCCTACCCAACTTGAGTGGTGCATGGACACACAGTTGGCCCAGTCAGGTTTCCTACCTGACTTGAGTGGTGCATGGACACACACAGTAGGCCCAGCAGGGTTTCCTACCCGACTTGAGTGGTGCATGGAAACACAGTAGGCCCAGCAGGGTTTCCTTCCCGACTCGAGTGGTGCATGGAAACACACAGAGGCCCAGTCAGGTTTCCTACCCGACTTGAGTGGTGGAAGGAAACACACAGTAGGCCCAGTCAGGTTTCCTTCTCGACTGGAGTGTTGTATGGAAACACACAGTAGCCCCAGTCAGGTTTCCTACCCGACTTGAGTGGTGCATGGAAACACACAGTAGGCCCAGTCAGGTTTCCTGCTCGACTGGAGTGTTGTATGGAAACACACAGTAGGCCCAGTCAGGTTTCCTACCCGACTTGAGTGTTGTATGGAAACACACAGTAGACCCAGTCAGGTTTCCGACCCGACTGGAGTGTTGTATGGAAACACACAGTAGACCCAGTCAGGTTTCCTACCCGACTTGAGTGGTGCATGGAAACACACAGCAGGCCCAGAAGGGTTTCCTACCCGACTCGAGTGGTGCATGGAAACACACAGTAGGCCCAGTCAGGTTTCCTACCCGACTCGAGTGGTGGAAGGAAACACACAGTAGGCCCAGTCAGGTTTCCCACCCGACTCGAGTGGTGCATGGAAACACACAGTAGCCCCAGTCAGGTTTCCTACCCGACTCGAGTGGTGCATGGAAACACACAGTAGCCCCAGTCAGGTTTCCTACCCGACTTGAGTGGTGGAAGGAAACACACAGTAGGCCCAGTCAGGTTTCCTACCCGACTCGAGTGGTGCATGGAAACACACAGTAGCCCCAGTCAGGTTTCCTACCCGACTTGAGTGGTGGAAGGAAACACACAGTAGGCCCAGTCAGGTTTCCTTCTCGACTGGAGTGTTGTATGGAAACACACAGTAGGCCCAGTCAGGTTTCTTTTTCGACTGGAGTGTTGTATGGAAACACACAGTAGGCCCAGTCAGGGTTCCTACCCGACTTGAGTGGTGCATGGAAACACACAGCAAGCCCAGAAGGGTTTCCTACCCGACTCGAGTGGTGCATGGAAACACACAGTAGGCCCAGTCAGGGTTCCTTCTCGACTGGAGTGTTGTATGGAAACACACAGTAGGCCCAGTCAGGTTTCCTACCCGACTTGAGTGTTGTATGGAAACACACAGTAGACCCAGTCAGGTTTCCGACCTGACTGGAGTGTTGTATGGAAACACACAGTAGCCCCAGTCAGGTTTCCTACCCGACTTGAGTGGTGGAAGGAAACACACAGTAGGCCCAGTCAGGTTTCCTTCTCGACAGGAGTGTTGTATGGAAACACACAGTAGCCCCAGTCAGGTTTCCTACCCGACTTGAGTGTTGCATGGAAACACACAGCAGGCCCAGAAGGGTTTCCTACCCGACTCGAGTGGTGCATGGAAACACACAGTAGGCCCAGTCAGGGTTCCTACCCGACTTGAGTGTTGCATGGAAACACACAGTAGGCCCAGTCAGGGTTCCTACCCGACTCGAGTGGTGCATGGAAACACACAGTAGGCCCAGCAGGGTTTCCTACCCAACTTGAGTGGTGCATGGAAACACACAGGATATTGGAAGTGGTGACGGTGCAGCGGTCGATGACAGTGGCGGAGGTGCAGAGGGTACGGACAGTGGCGGAGGTGCAGTGGGCATGGACAGTGGCAGAGGTGCAGCGGGCGTGGACAGTGGCAGAGGTGCAGCGGGCGTGGACAGTGGAGGAGGTGCAGCGGGCGTGGACAGTGGCCGAAGTGCAGCGGGCGTGGACAGTGGCGGAGGTGCAGCGGGCGTGGACAGTGGCGGAGGTGCAGCGGGCGTGGACAGTGGCGGAGGTGCAGCAGGCGTGGACAGTGGCAGAGGTGCAGCGGGCGTGGACAGTGGCAGAGGTGCAGCGGGCGTGGACAGTGGCAGAGGTGCAGCGGGCGTGGGCAGTGGCCGAAGTGCAGCAGGTGTAGGGAATGGTGAAGGTGCAGCAATATAAATTTGTAGACATGAGGTATGGGAGACAGTTTTTGTGCGTGATGAGATTATTAAATATGTAGATTCTTCATTCTGCAGGAAGGATTGTAGACACAAATTCTGTGCAGTTTTGAAGGAGCAGGAGTTGGGGACATTGAAGCAAGGGTAAAGGATATTGTATCAGGTCTTGGCAGGAAGTAGTTGCCTGTGGTATTTCGAGGTGCGAATGATAAAGGGAAAGATTACTCAGAGTTTTTGAAAAATAGATACAGGATATTGGGTAGGTGGGAGGTGGGGACGGTGCAGCGGGTGCGGGCAGTGGCAGAGGTGCCACATTGGGACTGATTCAATCGGTCAATTTCCCGACCCGGATCTCAACCAATGGTACTCCATCTCTTCTGGATATGATTTTGACAAATTTCCCCGACAATATCTGCTGTTCTTCGTCCGCTCCAATTGGTTCTTCTGACCACGTCCTTGTCAAAGTGGACATCTCTCTGGCTGTTATCAGAGAACCACCTCACCACCGTCGAGTATGGCATTTCACTCAAGCCGACTGGCAGGGTCTCCAAGCAGCCATCAAACTGAAAGACTGGTCTCCTATCACTACTTTCTCCAACATCAACTCATCCTGGGAATTCTTTCAAAGAAACTTGCTCTCCCTCATGCACAGATTTATCCCCTCTCGTGTTCAGTTGTCCTACCCTTCCTCCTGCCCTTGGTTCACTGAAGCTTGTGGCGAGGCAGTTGGCCTGAAACAACTTGCCTTTGCCTCATGGAAAGCAAACCCAACTGAGGGAAATCTCAGTTCCTTCCATAAAGCTCGGAACAAGTGTGTATCTACCCTCAGGAGAGCCAGAAAACAACATCTTTCTCATCTCAAGTCTGAACTCTCAAACCTCTCTCCCTCCTCAAAATCCTGGTGGCGTTTAATCAAATCTGTTTCTGGTGTATGTTCCCCCTCCATCCCCTCCCTTACCTCAAAAGGCCGAACTGCTGATACCGCACGTGAAAAAGCTGAATGCCAAAACTCGGTGTTTCCAGCTAAATCTTGTGTCCAAAACCCATCGCTTTCTCTACCCACCTTACCCAGTCGCACCCAACTGTCCTTGGACTCTGTGCCCTTTTTTCCTGACAAGGTAGAGAGCTTGCTGTCAAACCTCGACTCAGACTCTGCAACCGGTCCAGACGGCATCAGCCCACGTGCCCGAAAACCCTGCTCTTCTGCTCTTGCTCACCCTCTCTCTGTTCTATTCACCCTTTCATTTGCTCGAGGTCATCTGCCATCTACTTGGAAATCAGCAAACATGACTGCCCTGCATGAAAAGGTACAAAACAGATCTGTGCAACTTCAGACCAATCAGCCTTCTGCCAATCATCAGCAAGGTTATGGAATTCATCATCGCTTCAGACATTAAATCCTTCCTCTTCTCCAATGGCTTGATTTCCGATCTTCAATTTGGTTTCAGACCAGGTCACTCTACTCTGGATATGCTGCTTCTGCTCTCCCAACAATGGATGGAGGTACTCAATGCCGGACATGAAATCAGAGCCATATCCGTCGACATATCACGTGCATTTGACACAGTCTGGAACCCTGCCCTGCTCACCAAACTCTCTTCCTATGGTATCCAAGGCCATCTCCACTCATGGCTCGCAGACTTCCTCTCCTGTCGCAGTCACCGTGTGGCCCTAAATGGAGTTCTTTCATCCCCTCTTCCTGTCCAGGCTGGAGTTCCTCAAGGTAGCGTTCTGGGCCCTGTTCTTTTTCTGGTTTTCATCAATGATCTATCCGACTCTCTGGAAAATCGTCTTTATCTCTTTGCTGATGACTCCACCCTCTGCCGTACCATCTGTCATCCCTCAGACCGGCAAGCAGCAGCTTCTTCGCTCACTGCAGATCTGGATAAAATCACAAACTGGTCCAACACGTGGAACATGTCTTTCAATCCGGACAAATCTCACACTCTCACTATGTCTCTTCAAAAGGACCGTTTAGAACCCCCCCCCTCCCCCCCAATCCACTTTCTCAACAATCCTCTGGAAGAAGTCCTTTCTTTCAAGCTTCTGGGTCTCACTATCTGCCATGACCTTTCCTGGGAAAGCCACATTTCAAACCTCGCCTCCAAAGCCAGTCGCCGACTGAGAATCCTCCGTCGTGCAAAGTCCTTCCTCGGCCCACCTGAGCTCCTGACCACTTCCAAAGCTTTCGTCCACAGCCTGATGGAGTACTGTTCTCCCCTCTGGGCTGGTGCTCCTGCCTCCCACCTTCCTCGGCTTCACGCTGTAGAAACCAAGGCATTTCGGATCATTGGTATCTCCCGCGATGAGGCTGAGTCTTTGGGCCTCTCACTCTCTCACCGCAGGTTGGTCGGTGGTCTTTCTGTCTTCTACAGTCTCCTCTCCAGCCTGGCCCCCTCTGTTCTCTCTGCGATTTGTCCCCACCACATTTCCACAGGGCGCTCAAAGTCTGCCAACAACCCCCTTCTGGTAAAACTACCAAAATCACGAATCACTGCTCACCTTCACTCTTTCATTCCTCTTTTTCCCCACCTTTGGAATAAACTCCCTCATTCTATTCAATCTCATTCTTCCCTCCAGGCCTTCAAAGCAGCTGTTCACCACCACCTCTTATCATCCCCCATCCAAATCCTCGATCTTTTCTACCCCCGATAATCCACCCAAGCCCACCTCCTTCAAATTCCTGCTTTCCTTCCTGAAAGTCCCTGTAGTGTCCATCTTGTAATGTCCCCATGTTCCTCGCCCCATCCCTGCCCTTCCACAGAACTCCAAATGTCTCCGTTCCCCACTGTTTTGTCCTTCCCACTCCTGCCCCTCTTGTCTCATGCCCCCCTTGCTGTGTTGTCTGTTCCCTCTTATATGAGCCTCGACAAGGTGTACAAAAAAAAGAAGAAAAAAAAAGCAAAGGGTTGTGAGGTCATGTTTCCTGGGATCCTCCCACGATTAGGAAACAATGTAGGAATTATAAGCAGAGCAATAGACGTCAACCAATGGCTGGAAGAATGGTGTAGGGAGGAAGGTTTTACATTTAAGAATCAGTGGGAATTATTTTGAAGACAAAGGGAGTGTTTCCGGAATTATGGTCGAATGTTAAATAGAAAGGGGGCAGCAAGGTTTGCAGTTGGAATTGAGGAAGGAATTCAGGCTTTTTTTAGGTCAATGGAGGGTGAGGAAGCTATTAAGGAAGGAACGGATGAAGTAATTGGGATGAGTCAGGCCAGGCAGGAAAATATAATTTCAGGAGGGGAAAAGTTAAATATATTCGATACCAATGCCAGAAGTTTAAATAATAAGATGGAAGAGCTTGAAGTCAAAGTACATAGGGAGGAGTATGATGTGGATGCAGTGAGTGAGACATGGTTTAAGGAGGAGAGTAACTGGGGGAAAGGATTAGAAGGCTACAAGGTGTATCGGTGTGATAGGAAGGAGAGAATAAGAGGAGGAGTACATGAAGAATTCAAAAGAGCATGTGGTGAGGGAAGAGTATTGATTATGGGGGATTTTAACATGCCAGGGATTGATTGGGTCCAAGAACAGGGAAAGGGAAGAGCAGATGAGGATTTCTTCGTTTTCGTCCAGGATTGCTTTTTAACCCAGTTTGTCGATAAGCACACGAAGGGGAGTGCATTGTTCGACCTCCTTTTAAGTAACGATCCCAATATGGTGGAGGAGGTGGAGGTAGGGGAGCATTTAGGATCAAGTGACCATAACATTGTGTGTGCAAAGATTCTGTTAAGGGCTAGAGTTCAGGATAGTAGGGTAAGGCTATTAGATTTGAGGAAGGCAAACCTTGAGGGTATGAGGAGAGAGTTGGGTGATGTAGATTGGGAGACTCTAACAACAGGACAATCAGGATCAGAGACATGGGAAACCTTCAAGGACCAAATTTGTGGAGTGCAGAGTCAGTACATTCCAATGAGGTGTAAAACTCGAAACAGAAAGAGTGGTCGCCAGGTGGTTGAGCAGTGAGATAAGGAACGCTATTAAGGAGAAGCAGAAGGCATTTATTGGGTTTAAAATAACAGGACTGGAGTTAGATTTATATATTTATCGGAGTAAACAAAGGCAAGTTAAGAAAATAACTGTGCAAGCCAAAAGAGAGGATGAGAAGGACATGGCTAAGAATATTTATTCATAATAGCAAGGGTTTCTTTCAGTATATCTGGGTAAAAGAACAGGTGAGGACCAGTGTGGGCCCATTGAGGATGGACAGGTACTGGAGGATTGGAGCGTCGCAAATGTAATACCATTATTTAATAAAGGATCCAGAGAAGAATTGGGAAACTATAGACCTCCTGTTAGTTTAACTTCAGTTGTGGGGAAGGTGTTGGAGACATTAATTAAGGACCAGATGAGGATTAATTAAGATAAAATAAGTGAAGATGATTTATTCAACAGAGTAGACAGTGACAGAACCAGAGGCCATAGCCTGAGAGTAAAGAAGAGGAGAGTTAAGATGGTAGTAATGTAGGGGACTTTCACTCAGAGAGTAGTTAATGCATGGAATGGTCTCCCTGGAAAGGTCGTGGCACCAGAAACAGTAGATAAGTTTAAATTGGTATTAGATAGGTACCTGGAAGTTATAGAGATAGAGGGGTATGGGGATGTTGATCGGACTTTTCGGTAGTTTGACTATTGATGGGTGATTGTGTACGGAGTGCTGTTGGTGGGGGTCTTGTTAAGGGGGGTTGTGTGGTTGATGTGAGGTTTTTAACCAAGCCCATGCCCCCTCTTCGAGGGGAAGAAAATAAAAATAAAAATAAAAAAATTAAAAATTACAACAAAAAAAAAAATACAAAAAAATAAAATACAAAATGTTTTTTTTTCTTTCATTAATTAAAACTTTTTTGGGGGGGCATTTTCTTTGGATCTTGGGTTTGTGTGGTGTTCGTGCAGGCATGATGGGCTGAATGGCCTCCACCTGTGTTGGATTTCGTTGTTGTTTCCTTGTTGAATGGTGCATGGAAACACACAGCAGAGCCAGCCGGGCTTCCAACCTGGCTTGAGTGGTGCATGGAAACACACGGCAGGGCCAGAAAAGTTTACAACCCAGCTTGAGTGGTGCATGGAAACACACGGCAGGGCCAGCCAGGTAGTTTCCAATCATTTCATTTGAATTTCCATTGTGGGCGTTACAGATGCAATGTGGAATCGTTTGATTTTGAATGTTGGCTTTGTTGGGCCAAACAATATGGGAAGGGAAAAGAAGTATCCCTTGGCCCTCACCAAAACATATGGGAATGAATGTGCAAGTTGGCAAGGAATATCAACGTTAAATTAATGTTTGGTAATAATGGAGGTAAGTACATTAAAAAAAATCACTGGGATGTAGATATGGTACAGAGATAACAAAGCAAATGGCTTTCTAATGTGTCTTTTTCTTTTTGGCATTACAAGGGAGACACCAACATTTAAACCAAGAAAGATGTTATGCACAGCACCATGCTTACAAAATCCAAATAAACAGTAGTTGCCATGGAAACAGCAATTTGGTCGTTTTGAAAATTTGACCTATCTCGTGTTTTAGATGATGGATTGGTGAGCATAACAAATTCGGTTGATACATGATATAATTGCGGCCAAGTAGGTGTTTTAGATGAATCGGATGGCGTTGACCTTGACTTTTGACTAATTTGAACAAAACTTTCCTCACTTATTCCACATGTACATACAAATAAGCTTGTGTACGTTTCAATTTTGACATCCTGAAAAATTATTGGGGTATGGTAATAATAAAATCACAAACAATCCCATTTGATTACAATCAGGTGATATTATTTGTGTGTATAATAAAATCACAAACAATCCCATTTGATTACAATCAGGTGATATTATTGGGGTATAATAAAATCACAAACAATCCCATTTGATTACAATCAGGTGATATTATTGGGGTATAATAAAATCACAAACAATCCCATTTGATTACAATCAGGTGATATTATTGGGGTATAATAAAATCACAAACAATCCCATTTGATTACAATCAGGTGATATTATTGGGGTATAATAAAATCACAAACAATCCCATTTGATTACAATCAGGTGATATTATTTGTGTGTATAATAAAATCACAAACAATCCCATTTGATTACAATCAGGTGATATTATTGGGGTATAATAAAATCACAAACAATCCCATTTGATTACAATCAGGTGAAATTGTTCTCATGGAGAGCGTTGACATGTCAAAACCGCGAAATCAATCGTTCTGATTTTTGGTGAACCGATTCAGTGACCCAATATGCTAATTATATTCAAAGGTAAAGTCAATAGGATGAAAATTGAGGACTTTGTGTACCCTTGACCTATTGACCTCAAAAACAATATGCTTCGATGTTTTGATTGGTGAACTGATTCAGTGATCCAATATGCTAATTATTTTCCAGCCAGCAGATTATCCACTCTCTGGGTGGATGGAGATTGTGCATTACTTGCTGAAAAAGTATCTTCTGTGTGTTGCAAGAAGACTATATAAATGTTTGTGAGGTGTGTGCCAACATTTGTCTAATGGGTCTAAAGGGTCGAAAGGCTGAAAAAGTCTAACTAAGGGGTTTAAAGGATCTTAATGGGTGTTAAGAGTCTTAAGGAGTCAAAGAAATTCAAAGGGTCTTGAGTTCAAAAGGGTACGTTCCGATATAAGATGGGGTCGATGGGTCTACGGGATCTAAAGGGTCTAAACAGTTTAAGGTGTGGTAGGGGTCCAAAGTGGCCAAATGAGTCGAAATGGGATGTTCCAAAAGTAGTTAGGGTCTAAGGGGGGGGAGTGTAAAGGGTCTAAAGGAGTCATAGGGGTCGAAATAGTCTAAAGGGTTAAGTGGTCTGAAGTGTCTTATGGATATAAAGTATCTAAAAGGTAGAAAGTCGGTCGAAAGGGTATGTTCCAAGAGTAGTTATGGTCTAAAGATGGTGTTTCCCCCTCTATGAACTGTTGCTTTTCTTTTGTTGCATCCGTTCATTGTTCTCACTCTTTTACCAGCCTTGATTTTGAACACAAAAAGAGGTTTAAAAGGTCTAAGGGTCTTAGAAAGGTCATAAAATGTACATTCCATTGGTAGGTAAGTCATAGATGTAGTCAGGGTCCAATAATACGTAATTAATAGACGTACTCACGTGGTTCAATTTCATCTCAGTCTGCAAAGGCTTGAGGACCAGACAGATGCCGAAAAATGACACACACACACACACTTACACACACACACTTACACACACACACACACACACACACACACACACACACACACACACACACACACACACACACACACACACACACACACAGCAACACAAGGAATTTAGATGAAAGAGGCAGCCATTCAGCCCATCGTGCCTGTGCCACATCAACACGACACAAATTTAACACCACAACAACAATTAATATAAAAATGAAAAAACACACAACCCCCCTTAACAAGACCCCCACCAACAGCACTCCGTACACAATCCCCCATCAATACTGAAACTACCGAAAAGTCCGATCAACATCCCCATACCCCTCTATCTCCATAACTTCTAGGTACCTATCTAATTTTAATTTAAACTAATCTCCTGTTTCTGCTGCCACTACCTTTCCAGGGAGACCATTCCATGCATTAACTACTCTCTGAGTGAAAGTTCCCTACATTACTACCGTCTTAACTCTCCTCTTCTTTACTCTCAGGCTATGGCCCCTGGTCCTATCACTGTCTACTCTGTTGAATATAATTCATCTTCACTTATTTTATCTCTACCTTTCATTATCTTAAACATCTCTATCATATCTCCTCGTAATCACCTCCTTTCTCGTGTATAAAGCCCCGTCTCCTTCAGCCGCTCCTCATGGCTGAGTCGAGCTAGGCCCGGAATCAATCTAGTAACCCTGCACTGAACCCTCTCTATGGCATCTATGTCCTTCCTGAGTCGTGGTGACCAAAACTACACACAATATTCTAGATGTGGCCCTCACTAAATTCCTGTGCAATGTTAACACCACCTCTTTTGATATATAATTGATCCCCCTCCAAATAAAACCTAAAACCCGATTTGCTTTACCTGTAGCTGCCTGGCACTGTGCTGCCTGCTTACCTCCGGTATCTATTACCACCCCCAGATCCTTCTCCTGTGTGACACGCTCCAAAATTCCCCCTAACATCCTGTAATCTCCATTTTCATTGTTCTTTCCCATCCCCAACACCTTACACTTGCTCAGGTTAAATTACATCTGATATAATCTTTTGCCCAATCTATACAAGTATCAACACTTTCCTGTATGTGATCACCACCCCCTCTGCTATCCACCTCACCTCCAAGCTTTGTGTCATCTGCCTATTTCGAAAGCTTACTCTTCATCCCATTATCCAAATCATTGATGTAAATCATGGTGTTTCCCAGATTTCTGCTCCTCCTCCTATTCTCTCCTTCCAATCACACCGATACACCTTGTGGCCTTCAAATCCTGTGGAGACTTGAATTCCTCCTTTCCTTCCATCACTTTTCATTTTCATTACAACTGTTTGCTTTTCTTTTCCCACAGCTCCACAAGTAGCCCACCTTCACTCCAACCCGAGTGACTGACTCAACGACCCTCTTGCTCTTTCTTGTCGCGCACGTCGCCTGTTGCGCATGCGCACTTCAGCGCGGACAGCGACCGATGTACGTGAGATCACGTCATTAAATTACTCCCGGGCTCGTCTTTCACTGCACCTCTCCCATTCCACTCGGCACCTCAATCCTCTTCCCATTCCCTTTATAATCTCATTCGTGATCAATTTTATCCGCGAACTCTTCTTTTATTATTTCCCTCCACATTTCCCCCACCTCACTTCCCGTTCCCCCTCTTCGAATCTCCGCAATTGTCACTCCATGAATGTTTATTCCCTTTCCAAGAGCAGTTACCCGCTTATGTCTCAAACCTTCTTCATGCTGGAAAGGTGAGTGGACTGCCTTACTCTAAGGGACCATAGTTCATATGCTGAGAAAGCTTGGCAAGAGTCAAAGGTCACTCCACGGTGCTTTGTGAACCCGTTTAGCGCCAAGAATGGTGTTCTCTGCTTGTCCCTCGTTTACTCCCATCACAAGTGTCTTTATACAATGCCTCACCCCAAACCACGTGTTCCTTCCCCCAGAACTAAATTTATCCTCAGGGGTGCACTGATGGCTGACTGCATTTGTCAACCCCTGCACCCTTCTCTACCATCCCCCTGCACCCTTCTCTACCATCCCCCTGCACCCTTCTATACCATCCCCTGCACCCGACTAAACCATCCCCTGCACCGTACGGCACCATCCCCTGCACCGTACTGCACCATCCCCTGCACCGTACTGCACCATCCTCCTGCACCCCTCTACACCATCCCCTGCACCCTTGTACACAATCCCCTGCACCAAACTACACCATCGCCTACACCACACTACACCCTCCCTTGCACCCTGCTACACCCTCCCCTGCACCCCACTATACACCCCTGCACCCCACTACACACCCCTGCACCCCACTACACACTCCCCTGCACCCCAGTACACAATCCCCTTCACTCTACTACACCCTCCCCTGCACCCCACTACACACTCCTCTGGACCCTACTACACACTCCCCTGCACCCCACTACACTATCCCTTGCACCCTACTACACCCTCCCCTGCACCCTACTACACCCTCCCCTGCACCCTACTACATCCTCCCCTGCACCCTACTATACCCTCCCCTGCACCCTACTATACCCTCCCCTGCACCCTATTACACCCTCCTCTGCATCCTAATACACCCTCCCCTGCTCCCAACGACACCATCCCCTGCACCCTACTACACAATCCCCTGCACCCAACTACACAATCCCCTGCACCCCACAACACCATCCCCCTGCACCCTTCAACATCCTCCCCTGGACCCTACTACACCCTCCCCCGCACCCCACTACCCCCTCCCTCTGCACCCTTCTGCACCCTCCCCTGGACCCTTTTACACCATCCCCTGCACCCTTCTATGCAATCCCCTGCACCCTTCTATGCAATCCCCTGCACCCTTCTATGCCATCCCCTGCACCCTTCTATGCCATCCCCTGCACCCTTCTATGCCATCCCCTGCACCCTTCTACGCCATCCCCTGCACCCTTCTATGCCATCCCCTGCACCCTTCTATGCCATCCCCTGCACCCTTCTATGCCATCCCCTGCACCCTTCTACACCATCCCCTGCACACTTCTACAGTTCCCTGGACCCTACTAGGCCATCCCCTGCACCCTACTGCACCATTCCCTGCACCGTACTCCACCATCCCCCTGCATCCTTCTCCGCAATCCCTGCACCCTTCTATACCATTCCCTGCACCTTACTACACGATCCCCTGCACACTTCTACACCATCCTGTGCACCCTTCTACCCCTCCCCTGGACCCGACTACACAATTCCCTGCACTCTTCTCCACCATCCCCTGCACCCGTACCCTTCTATGCCATCCCCTGTACCCTACTACACCATCCCCTGCACCTTTCCACACTATTCCCTGCACCTTTCCACACCATTCCCTGCACCCTTCTTGCTTCTCTACCATTCCCTGCACCCTTCTATATTATCCCCCTGCACCCGACTACACCATCCCCTGCCCCCTTCTACACAATACCCTGCACACTTCTTTTCCATCCCCTGCACCCTTCTTTGCCATCCCCTGCACCCTTCTTTGCCATCCCCTGCACCCTTCTACATCATCCCATGCACCCTTCTACACAATACCCTGCACCCTTCCACACCATCACCCATACCCTTCAATGTCATCCCCTGCACCCTACTACACAATCCCCTGCTCCCAACGACACAATCCCCTGCACATAACTACACAATCCCCTGCACCCCACGACACCATCCCCTGCACTGTACTGCACAATATCTTGCACCCAACTACACCATCCCCCTGCACCCTTCAACACCCTCCCCTGGACCCTACCACACCCTCCCCTGCACCCCACTACACCATCCCCTGCACATTTCTGCACCCTCCCCTGGACCCTACTACACCCTCCCCTGCACCCTACTACACCATCCCCTGCACCCTTCTGCACCATCCCTTGCACCCTATGATGCCATCCCCTGCACCCTTCTATACCATCCCCTGCACCCTTCTCCACCCTCCCCTGGACCCTACTATGCCATCCCCTGCACCCTACTACACCATCCCCTGCAGCCTACTACACCATCCCCTGCACCTGAACTACACCATCCCCTGCACCCTACTACACAATCCCCTGCACCTTACTACACAATTCCCTGCACCCCGACTCCACAATTCCCTGCACACTTCTACCCCATCCCCTGCACCCTTCTACACCCTCCCCTGGACCCTTCTACACCATCCCCTGCACCTGTACCCTTCTATGCCATTCCCTGCACCCTACTACACCATTCCCTGCACCCTACTCCACCATTCCCCTGCACCTTTCCACACCATTCCCTGCACCTTTCTATACCATTCCCTGCACCCTCCTATACCATTCCCTGCACCCTCCACCACCTCGTCCTTTGAACCCCACATCACCATGAACTCATACCCCCCTCCCTTCTTCCCCTTGGTATGCTCCTGAATCACCCCCCCCCCACCTCCTCATCATTATCCCATGTTGAACATCCATCCTGAATCCCCCTCCCTTAATTTCTTATCCTGAACTACCCCTTCCCTAATATCTAATGTGAAACCCTTTCCTTAATATCTCATCCTGAATTCCACTTTCCCATCACTTTCACTCCATCCTTCATTTTACATCCTTAATTCACACCTCCTCGTCATTATATCATGTTGATTCCATACCTCGCCCCTCCTCGTCATTATGTCATGTTGAATCCATACCTCGCCCCCCCATCGTCATTATGTCATGTTGAATCCATACCTCGCCACCACCTGATCTTAAACCTTCCATGCCTCACCCGATGGACTGTCATAGTGAACACATCTCTCCCCTCTTCCAACAATAAATACCTTGTCCACTGTTTCTTCCCCCATCTCATTCCTTGTTATCTCCTTCTGTCCCACTTTCTTTTTTTTTCCAACTTCCATGCTTTGACCCAAGTTTTATACCTGTGTTGAATAATTATTCAGATCAGATATTTCAGATCAATTGTTCAATTATAATTATTCTGTCCTGATGAGTTGTCACCAGGTGGCGTTGTCATTTTGCGTGTTGTTCTTGAGAGGCTTTGTTTTTTTTTAATCAAGGTGTGCTGTGTTACCTGTTAAGGACCAATGGGCACATATTGTGTGTCCCTACATTTTGAATTGCTCTATCTTCGTTATTTTCACTGTAATTTGAGATTTTTTTTTTTTGTACATTCGACCTAACACTAGTAAGAGCCACTATCGTTTCCATCATTTCGTTGTTGTTGTTGTTGTTTAGAAAAACTTGTATTTTGCATCATACGTCATCTTGAACTTCAATTAAAAAAAAAATTCAAATGAGCTAAACGAACAATGAAATTGGAATTGTCTCAAAAATAACTTTCAACATGCTTGTGTTCCTCAATAGGTTCAAGGACCCAAGGTACTTTTTAAATAAACAAGAGCTGCCTGGGCAATGAAACATCCATGATCTTTGACATTAAAATGAACTAAAACAGTGTTTAAAGCACCACTGTAAGTTATAGTCCTGCAGCGTAGTCTGATATTTCAGATCAATTGTTCAAATTTGCATAAAAGCACCAAAATTGGTACACATGTAGAATAATGTGTTCCGAATAATTGTAGATATGGAGCCACCCGAGATTGTGCCTTGGTCAGCTTCGGCGACCATTTTCCAAAATGGCCGCCATTCTACTTTAGCAAAATTGGCAAGATGCTCTTATTAACCTCCGCCATCGAAGATCGGAGGTTACTGTTTTCACCCCT
The DNA here is from genome assembly GCF_056783735.1 of Eptatretus burgeri. NCBI lineage: Eukaryota > Metazoa > Chordata > Myxini > Myxiniformes > Myxinidae > Eptatretus > Eptatretus burgeri. Next base: position 74,937,908 of record NC_140974.1, on the reverse strand, counting down.
TTCTGTTTGTTTGTTACTTACGAAATCTAAAGATTTCGGAAGTATATTGATCACTTCCGTTTCTGTTTGTTTGTTTGTTTGTGTGTTTGTTTGTTTGTTTGTTCGTAGGCACGATAACTCGAGAACGGAAGAAGCTACCAATGTCAAATTACACCATGTGATTCAGGAGGGTGATGGCTGGCACTGATTAGATTTTGGTCAAAATTGGTCAAAGGTCAAGGTCACAGTGAGGTCAAACATAATTCTGTAAATTAATGTGGAGAAATGGAGTATTTTTGCTTCGCTCGACGTTACGAGTTCGTTTTAACTTCAATTTTAATTTTGTCTTCGGTTTTTGCGATCGCTTAGGACGCTTCAAACTCGGTTGTCGAAATTCTGGTAAAAATCGGATGTTTTGGAGACGTTTTAAGATTGTATAAAAAATATTTCACTCGACGCGTCACGGGTCGTCCCATGATGCAATGCGCTCGAGCAGACGCGTCGTTGAGTCACGTATGGTTTTGCGTGTGCGCGCTGACGGTGTTTTCGATAAAGATGGTGTTTAAAAGTCATTTTTTTTTTATCCCAATAGAGGTTATCGTCGCATGCCTGACTCGCTGAGCCGTCGGATTATGTAAAGATTGTTGGTGGATGGCCGAATATTACAGTTTTGTGACTTTGATAAAAGAATATAAAATAATTGCATGGAGAAATGGAGATTTTTGTTTCGGTCGACGTTACGATTTTTGATGGTTTGGTACAGAATCATCGTAGAAACTTCTGGTGTGCGTCACTGCCTTCTCGAGAGACAGCTTTTATTAGACAAGGTCAGAGGTCAAGTTGACGATTTCGTAAGTACCAGTCTATGACTGTTTGTTTGTTTGTTTGTTTGTGAACAGTATTACGGAAAAACTCCTCAACGGATTTCGACGAAACTTGGTGGGGGGATTAGGTATGGTCCAAGGATCATGCCATTAGATTTTGGACTTGGTCCAAAATCCAATATGGCCACTATGGCAGACATTTTGAAAAAATATTTGAAGTTTTTTTTTGCATTTCTACATGTTTTAAGTGATTTCCAACCCCCCCTCCCCCCAAAAAAGAAAAAATTGTTAGAGAGAAAAAAATATTTTTGCAACTTTTTTTTCAACAAAATTTTGATTTTTTTTTTTTTTTTTGCATTTCTACATGTTATAAGTGATTTCCAACAAAAAAAATGCCAAAATTATAATTGCAGCTGATTTTGGAACTTCAGGTCGATATACCCATGTAAAATCAATTTCTGTCTCAAGGAATCTAGTTATGACGAATGAATTGAGTATGTAAAAGTTAAAAGTAAAAGGGAAAGTTGCAAACTATAACTCTGTGAGCACTGTTAACGTCAAATTGAATGAATAGGATATCAGGTTCACTTGAGTGACCCAGCAGTATTGGCGGCGGAGGTTTTGCACTCCACCGAGTGCTTCCCCTCTACTTTTATTATTGTGTTGGTGGTAGATATAAGGAAAGTGTAAAATTCAGTAAATTGACCATGAAAAGGCGTTTTCAAATATTATGAGCCAGTATTTTTGGTAAAAAAGCCATTATTTGATTTGTAAATTGCTGCTCTCCTGAAACTTTTTGCTGAAAAGTACCCATTATTGCCTGGAGAACAAAGGGCGGAGGAGCTCCATGTGAGCCAACGGCCATCCATATCTAGTGCCCAACTGTGTCTGCGGACGTCCTCCTGCAGTTGGGTTACTTTTTTATTAGGAGGTTGGTGGCAGGATTTGCACTCCGGCCACCGTAAAACCCTTCATTCCGCAAAACACAAAAACGCAAAAAAATCTGAAAACCCACTCTGTGGGAGTACCTCCTATGCAGCTTCCCTTCGAAGGGCAGCTCACCGGATGATGAGATTGGGGCAAAGCCTTCGGGGACCCCCAATCTTTGAAAGGAGGGAAACCACGGGTTAGCATCCCTGGGTCAGATTGCGGGAGAGTGTGTCGGAGTGGTGCTGAGGTGTTGTCCACGAGACGGCGGTCTCCTTGGGTTAACCTGAGGCGGTCCCTTCGGGTGGGTGCCTGGAATGTCCTATCCCGAAGAGAGGATGATCACCTGTCTCTGTTATCATCTGAGCTCAAGCGTTTGGACATCAGGATTGCAGCTCTCTCTGAGGTTCGGAGACCGGATTGCGGCGAGATAATGGTGGGTGGTTACACCTACTATTGGTCTGGTCGCTCTGATGGTTACCATACCCAAGGAGTTGCTCCAGCTGTGTCCAATAAGCTGACCCCAATGATAATTGAGGTAACACCGGTCAACGAGCATATTATGAGACGAAGGATTCGTCACTCCTTGGGTGTCATTTCCCTGGTCTCTGTTTATGCTCCGACTGAGGCGAGTGATCTCACCGTGAAGGATGCATTCTACGCCACGCTCGAGTCTGTGGTTGATCAGTGCCCCAGATGAGATACACTTCTAGTCTTGGGGGATTTCAATGCAAGAATGGAACTGATAGGGATGCTTACGAGGTATGTGTTGGTCCCCATGGGTCAGGAACTATGAACCAGAATAGCACTAAGTTCCTTGACTTTGCAAGAAGTCATGGACTTAGGGTGGCTGGTTCATGGTTTCAGCGCCCACAAGCTCATCGCTGGACTTGGTATTCCAACGCTGGCGGTGTGGCAAAGGAGATTGACCATGTCCTCATTGACGGTCGTTGGAGGATGATCCAGAACTGCAGGGTCTACCGGAGTGCTCAGTTCCTCAATACTGACCACAGGCTTGTTGTAGCAACTCTAAAGCTGCACCTTAAATCCTGGAGAATGGTACCATCCCAGCCTCGGCTGGATGTTGGCAAGCTCAGGGATGAGAGTGTAGCTGAGGATTTTGCGAACAGGCTGAGTGGACACTTGGGGGGGTCTGGGTGCTTTGAGGGGTCCTGAAGAGTTGTGGAGTGCCTTCAAGACCACCGTCTTTGATGTTGCCGGTGGATGTCTTGGAACTCACCGCAGGGCAAAGAAGAATTTTGTCTCTCAAGGGACACTGGATACCATTGACCAGAGTCGCAGGGCCAGGCTGAATGGCAGAGCTGAGCTGTTCAGGGAGCTGAGGCGTAAAACTACGTGCACTGAGGGTGGACAAGGAGGCCTATGTGCGAGGAATCTGTGAGGGGGTAGAGCATCACCCGTGGACAGGTGATTCTTGTCCCGCTTACAGGGGAATTCGCGCATTACGTTCATCCAAGCCCATCCCTTGGAGCACTGCAGTTAGAGCAGAGAGTGGTAGGCTCTTGACAGAGGAGTCTGAAGTGAAGGCCCGCTGCGCCGGTTACTTTGAGCGGTTGTACCAGGCTGATCCCCCAGCTGTCGAGTTGGACGTCAATGGTGTTACAGTCCCTGTTGCTGACCCTCCAATCAACTGTGGTCCACCTTCGCTTGTGGAAACACGGCTGCGGTGAACCAGTTGAAACGGGGCAAAGCTCCAGGGATCTGTGGCATCCATGCTGAACTTCTTAAGGCTGGTGGAAATGCTGCACTCGTGTCGTTGTATGCAGTTTTGTGCTCTGCCTGGAACACAGGCATCATCCCTACTGATTGGAAGAGGGGCCTTGTTGTTCCTCTCTGGAAAGGGAAGGGTGATCGCCAAGACTGCAACAACTACCGAGGGGTGACGCTGCTCTCAGTGCCGGGCAAGGTCTTTGCTCGGATAATTCTTGATAGGGTTCGCCACCATCTGCTTGAGCACCAGCGTCCAGAGCAGTCAGGCTTTACACCAAAGAGGTCAACGATTGACCGTATCCTTGCTCTTCGTGTCCTCACCGAACGCAGACGAGAGTTTCGACAGTGGCTGCTTGCAGCCTATGTTGATCTCTGTAAAGCGTTCAATTCAGTGAATTGGGATGTCCTCTGGAGGATTCTTGGTCTTCGTGGGGTGCCACCAAAACTGATCGATCTGACGTCTGAACTCTACTCCGGTACTGAGAATGCTGTGAGATGTGATGGTTCCATCCCTGACTTATTTCCAGTTGTTACTGGAGTTCGTCAGGGGTGTGTACTGGCCCCCACACTTTTCAGCACTTGTATGGACTGGATTTTAGAAAGGATGTCGGAGAGATCAAGCTGCGGTGCATCGTTTGGGAATGTCAAGATCTCGGACCTTGATTTTGCAGATGATGCAGTCATCTTTGCGGAGACTTTAGATATCCTTTTGGGGGCCCTCGAGGTGCTGAATGAGGAGTCGGAGCTGCTGGGATTATGGATTTCCTGGGTCAAAACTAAGATCCAGGCTTTCAATGACATCTTGGATGCCGCTGTCCTGTCTGTGTCTGTTTGTGGTGAGGATGTTGAGGGCGTGGAGAGATTCACTTACCTTGGCAGTGATATTCATGTCTCTGCTGGCTGTGAGTCAGAGGTCAATAGACGTCTGGGTCGGGCCTGGGGAGTCATGGATTCACTGGATCATGGGGTGTGGCGCTGCTGGTACCTGTGCGGGAGGACGAAAGTCCGAGTCTTCAGGTCCTTGGTACTTCCAGTCTTGCTCTATGGATGCGAGACTTGGACTCTGACCATGGATCTGAGATGGAGACTTAATTCCTTTGGTACCAGGTCTCTTCGGAGAATCCTTGGCTATCGCTGGTCGGATTTTGTGTCCAATGAGCAGTTGCTGAGAGAGACTCGGATGAGATTTGTTACCTGCATAGTCCGTGAGCGTCAGTTGCGGCTGTATGGACATGTGGCTCGTTTTCCTGATGCTGATCCTGCTCACCAGATTCTCTCAGTGAGGGAGTCTCATGAGTGGAGGAGGCCAGTGGGCCGACCACGTGCCTCGTGGTTGCAGCAGGTTGACCATCATCTCAAGGAGATGGGGATGGGCCTGGCATCTGCCTGGGGGATGGCCAGATGGAGGCCCCTGGAGTACCGGCGGAAAGTGGACGCAGCGACGCGCTGTTCTGGCACATGCTCCCCTACCTGACCTGACCTGAACAAGAGTCAAATGATATTCATCACATTCAATGGGTTTGGAATCAACAAAAATTGCATTATAGATTACATACTTTACTCAATTTTGAAAAGGGAACTGATAATCGTGATAATGACAAACTCAGAAAATGTAGTCAAATCATTGCACACTTCACTTTGAAGCGGCTATGGTTTACTGTCTACTACCATTCTACCAGGACACATGGTACACGCATACATCAGTCTTGTACAATATGAGTTTCTGAGCTCAAGTGTACTGGCTCTGGGTCAAGAAGTTAACACTTTTACAAGCAATGCGACTTTGCATTTGCACATTCTAAGCTAGGCCGATATCTCAGTCTGTGTCTACTGCGTCTGTCTACTGGCATTCTCCTTCACAAGCACACAGTCCAGTGCATTGCAGATTAGCCTTCTTGCATTTGCAGCGGTTTCTATCGCCTTTTTTGCAGCTGCACGACACCAGCTTGAAGCAGCTTTTTGAAGCCTCAGAGAGTGTGGTCCAGAGCGGTTCGTAGGACCCATCCTCTGTTTGCCGCCAGCCCCAGCTTGTTGGTGATGGAAGCACGGGTTGAGGGACCAAGACCTCCCCCCAGACATAGCCACCCTGGAGACTGATCTCTTCACATGCTGTTCCAAAGCATCGTAGGTAGGTGGCATGCGCTGGACGGAGTTCCTCTTGGCGAAGAATTTCTTTATGGCCTCGTTGACGTCCGTATATGGAAATGGTGCGGTCATAGAGGAGCACCACAAACCTTTCAATGCAGTGCATTGTGTCATCCTGGATGTTGACTGGCGTGGTGGTCAGGGTCACAAGAGAATCTGTCAGTTCTGGAAATGAGTTCCATGTGGCCCAGGCAGATTTCTTCCCATGCCCCACGAATGCTGATACCCTGTCACATCCGGTCATGGCGTGGAAGACAGGGAGGGCATGTGCCTTCTGTGGACCGAGGGAGGCAGCTATTTCATGGGCAGGGATGTAGCGGTAGTTCTTGCCCATCCCAAAGGCAATCTTGAGTTCATCCACGCATGGTAGTGCCTGGGCTCCCATCACCGCTAAGACGACGACGTCGGTGTCTACGGTTCGAACTTGAATCCGACGGTGGTCATGTTCTGCAGCATGGGCCACATGTAGCATGATGCGAGTGTCCGCCTCTTCTTGATCGCATTGAGCCAGAGATCTTTCATCTTCCTGCCTTGGAAGGCAGATGACTGCTTCACTATCAGTGACTACCAGCTCCTTTGCCTCGTCATGGAAGGACTGCACCAGCACATCGGACAGGAAGGTGAAGAGCTCCATCTTGTTTGCATCGAGTAGGAAACTCTGCCAGTTTTCTGGTATGGCTGCGGTGCTCACCACCTGCCGTTGCACCCCTTTTCCTCGTTTCTCCCTTGTCGCCATCTTCAAGGAGCCATCTTTGTAGCTATCCCAAATGAGGTCGAGATGTGAAGCATGACGCAGCTGCCCCTCGACGTATTGGATGAAGACTTGGTGGGCATATTCTTCAAATGTCTTGGCAGTGCCAGGCTTCAACATCTGCATGATGACTGCGCCGTCAGGGACAACAGAAGTGACAGCAGGTGCATCAGACTGAGCTTCAGTAACGCCTTCAAGGCACACCAGCAAGTCGCTTTTGCTACCCAGGTGTAGTTTACCTGCATCAGATAACGCGGGAGGGCATGCTTGATTTTCATGACGGAAGAACTCGTCCAGGTTCCCATCGCGGTTCTGGCAGCCTATGTACAGCCTTGCAAATAAGGCCATATCATTCTTCACAGATGCTTCCTTTCCTTTGGGTGCTTTTGGTCTTCTGTCTGTTCTGAAGAGGGGGAGTTTGTTCCTCTTTATAGGTTCGTCAATAGTCTTGGTTCTGTCGATGAGGCAATCCTTTGAGTATGCCTGAAACTGTTCTTGTCCAATCTGCTTGGCAGTGCGAACTGTTTCAATCACTGCAGGATCGGCAATCTCCTTGGTGTCTAGGACCAGCAAATCTGGACTATCCTCCTCGAAGGGATTCCCCAGCTCTTCACTGACAGCCACAAGTGATTGTACATCTTTGGCAAATGCTTCCTGTGCACGCGGTGTTTCTTCATGGTGACGTGTCTCCTCATTGGCATTTGGATGCATGTTAGCCTCCTCAAACTCCATGATCACTCTGGCCACCTCGGGTCTGGCGACCATCCAGCGCCTCAGAGCACTGGTATTGTCCGTCAGGCCAACGGCACCTCGAAAATGCATTTTCCCATAAAAATGACCATTTTTCCCCAATACAATGGTTGGAAATATCATTAATCAACACAAATGACATTTGTATTGTTTTCCTTTGTAAATGCACATCACACGGAGTATTTATCACCTCTGAGAAACCTACAAAGAGAATAACAATGATAGATATCCCATGTTGTTAAAGTAGAATGGTGGCCATTTTGGAAAATGGCCGCCAAAGCTGACCAAGGCAAAAATCTCGAGTGGCTCCATATCCAGAATTGTTCAGAATACATTAGTCAACATATGTACCAATTTTGTTGCTTTTATGAAAAGTCGAACAATTGGTTTGCTATGCTGCAGTACTATTAAGCTTTGAAACATGTATCTTTGTATGTCAAATACAGTACATCTTGTGGACAGTACATCTTTTTTGTATAATTAAAATGGCCGCCAGTCTACCAGTCGACCATCTTTGATCAGATCGCAAAATAAAGTTTGATGCACGTGTACGCCATTATGTACAGTGCCTTTGCCAAGTTTGCACGAAATGGTTGGGGGACACGTTTTAAAGTAACAAAATGGCCACTAGTCAGCCATCTTCGATCTGATCTCGAAAAAAAATGATGTGCTTATGTAAGCCGTCATTGTTTATCTGTGTGCCAAGTTTGAACAACATCGGTAAATACATGTCCAAGGAATGGTTGAGGACGTGTTCAATACCGTGGTTTTTACAACTAAAATGGCCGCCAGTCTGCCATCTTTGATCTGATGTCAAATCAAAATGACTTCTACATGCAAGCCATCATTCGTTATCTTTGCGCCAAGTTTGAACAACATCGGTAAATGCATGTCCATGGAGTGGATGAGGACGTGTTCAATGCCGGGTTTTTTCACAACTTTTTTTTTTTAATGTTGAAGGCCCCCCGTCACAGACTAAATCATCCTCATCGAGGCCAGGCCTTAAATAAAGAAAAATAAAAGAGAGAATGTAAAGTGAGGAGTGAAAATGAGTGATTAAGAAAAGTGTGTGATGCTTGTTTGCAAGAAAGAAAGGTTAAAGCCAGCCCCAGTACCTAGAGTTTGAGTGAGACAGAAAGTAAGACCAGCAATCCTGACACGGAGAGTGTAAGATGGTTCTGAGCACTACTTAAACGCTCTTAAGTCAGAATGGTAGTCCCACCCTGAGCGATTGCTGTCTACAACCTATGACCTAAAAAAAACCGGTCAAACCGGATGGGTGTTTGTTTTTTCGGAGACACCATCTCCTTACTGGATGGCCGTTGGCTCCCGAAAGGAGCTCATCTGCCCTTTATCAGGTATTGTTTTTAGTCCTGCAGGGTGTCACAGTCTCCCTACCCTCTGGCCAACCAGTGAGGGTAGTCGGTTTAGTCGCCGACTGCCTGACCACGCAGCAGGTAGCACTGGGTTACATGTTACCAGTGGCAGTCAAGAAACCTGACTGAAATTGCAAAACAACAAAATGGTTGCCAGTCGACCATCTTTGATCAGATCGCAAAATAAAGTGAGGTGCAGATGTATGCCATCATGTACTGCGCTTGTGTCAAATTTCACCAAATTCGGACCATGCATGTCTGAGAAATGGTTGGGCACACGTTTAAGTAACAAAATGGCCACCAGTCGGCCATCTTGGATCTGATCTCGAAAAAAAAATGACGTGCTTATGCAAGCTATCATTGGTCATCTGTGTGCCAAATTTAAACAAGATCGGTAAATGCATGTTCGAGAACGTTTTTTTTCTGTCTGAGAACGGAGGGCAGAGTGAGAAATCTGGAAAATCAGGTGAGCTGAGGTTGAATACTATACATCAGGAGCTTTGCTTGGAGGCCTTTGTGCCAGACCCTATCAAAGGTTTTTCTGATGTCCAGTGCAATGACTACTTTGTCTGAAGTGCTCGAGAACTAAAGACCATTCATTGCAGTTGTTTATTGACAAGAGACTCCATGACTTTGGATATATTGAAGGTCAAGGGAATTGGACGGCATGCTTCCAGGAGGTTGGGTAAATAGCAGTACAGTAGGTGAGGATGAAAGGTTTGGAGAAAATATGAGCAAGTTTGGGAGTCCAGTGTTTGAGAACAACAGCAGGAATGCCATCTGGACCATTAGCTTTGTTGGTGACAAGAGAGAGCAGGTTTTGGCAAACTCTGTGAGTGGAAAATTTTGATGACGGGCATAAATGGAGTTGGATTTGGGAAAAGCAGGAAGAGTTCTATTGGAGTCATCCAGAGTAGAGTTGGCTGCAAATTGAGAGGCAAAGGTAACGGCTTTGGATTTAGGTGAGCTGAAGACGGAGCCATCAGGGTGATGATTCAGGGAGAAAAAGATGATTCACAGAAGTTAGTCGGAGATGTGCTTGGCCAAAGACCAGAAGGCATGACTGCCTGCAGAGACAATAGAGCTTGGCAGAGGTCTGCTGGATAAAGGTGCCTTTGGCTCTGGAGATGATGTATTTGCAGTTGTTGGAGGCAGTCACATAAGCAGTATGAACATGATCTGAAGGTGAAGCTTTCCAGGTTTTGAAGAGGCAGTTTTTGAAAGAAGACAGAGGAAGCACAATGATGGGAGAACCACTTGAGAAGGAGGTGGGGGATGTGGCTTTTCTACATTTGGATGAGTGGATTATGTGAAGAGAAATACCAAGAAGGATGATTTCAGTGATTTGGTTTGCTGACGTAGAGGGATCAGTGGAGAAACATGAATCTCACCAGGTTTAGTCTTCACAAAAATTGGTGCAGGTCATCCCAATTGGCAGATTCATAATTCCAAAAGATGTGGGAGGGAGACCATTGGAATGTTGGAAGATTTGGAGGAGCAGTCTGGAATGTGAGTGGGTTCAAAGATGAGTTGGCAGGAATCACTGTGGAGAGCAAAAGCTTTGGCTTCAGTCCCAGCCTGGCTGTTGTGGTGAGAGTGGAAAAGGTTGGAGGAGTTGTGGATGGTAAAATCCCCAAGAGCGATTATTTCAGATGAAGAGAGGATTATTAGATTTGCTCAAAACCAGGAGCATGTGATTGTCAGAGTTTGGAGAGTGGTGAAAGCAGCAGATCAATTCATATATTCGAGAGTGGTGGAGGCTGCAGATAGATTGAGGAGGAACACTTTGCGTAAGAGGAGTTGAAAAACACGGTTGGAAAGCTCAAAATGGATGAGGCGAGTAGTGAAGATACTGAAGCTGGCGTATGTGCGTATGCCAGCTTTGGGGTGGAAACTGTGGTAAGGGATGTAGCCAGGGCACTCAAGGTGTGTGTTGGGGATGGGTTTGATTTTCTGAGTCCCAGTAAGGAATAGGGAGGAGATCTGGCACATATGATTGCAACAGATTGGCCCACAGTAAAATCAAGATTCGTTTTCTTGTTAAGCATGAAAGAAAAAAGTTAAAAGAGGGGTAAGATCAGGTCAGGTCAGATATAGGAGCATGTGCCAGAGCAGTGCGTCGCTGTGCCCACTTTCCGCTGGTACTCCAGGGGCCTCCGTCTGGCCCTTCCCCATCTCCTTGAGATGCCAATCAACCTGCTGCAACCACAAGGAACGTTGTTGGCCCATTGGCCTCCTCCACTCATGAGGCTCCCTCGCTGAGAGAATCTGGTGAGCAGGAGCAGCGTCAGGCAAACGAACCACATGTCCATACAGCCACAGCTGATGCTCATGGACTATGCAAGTAATAAATCTAATTTGAGTCTCTCTCAGCAACCGCTTGTTGGACACAAAGTCTGACCAGCAATAGCCAAGGATTCTCCGAAGACACCTGGTACCAAAGGAATTAAGTCTCCATCTCAGATTCCTGGCCAGAGTCCAAGTCTCACATCCGTAGAGCAAGACTGGAAGCACCAAGGACCTGAAGACTTGGAGTTTTGTCCTCCGGCCCCTCTTCCAGTCAGTAGAGATGATGCTAGTGTTCCAGACAGACCACAGAACTGCATGCAACGACACGAATTCAGCATTTCCACCAGCCTTGAGAAGTTCAGCGTGGATGCCACAGATCCCAGGAGCTTTAACCAATTTCAACCGGTTCACTGCAGCCTGTGTTTCCACAAATGAAGGTGGATCAGTTGATTGGAGGGTCAGCAATCGGGATAGCAACACTCCTGACAACCAACTCCACAGCTGCTGGATCAACCTGGTGTACCAACGCTCAAAGTAACCGGTCCAGCATGCCTTCACTTCCGACTCCTTTGTCAAGAGCTCACCACCCTCCACTCTAACTGCAGTACACCGAGGGATGTGCTTGGAGGAACACAATGCGCAAATTCTCCTGCCAGCAGGATGAGAATCACTTGACCACAGGTGATGCTCTACCCCTCACAGATTCCTCGCACATAGGCCTCCTTGTCCGCCCTCAGTGTACATCCAGTTTTGTGCCTCAACTCCCTGAACAGCTCAGCTCTGCCATTAAGCCCGGCCCTGCGACTCTGGTCAATGGTATCCAATATCTCTTGAGAGACAAAATTCTTCTTCGTCGTACAGTGAGGGCAAGGAGCCACAGGAAAGTTTGCAGACAAACAAGCAATCCTGATACCACCAACAGTGCAAACTCTTGGCTTCGGAGGACCTCCCGGAATCCCTTGCTCGGTGAGAATACGGTCAGAAACTTGCAGAGAAGAATGCCCGATATTATACACCTCATGATGAGGCAGCCTCCCAGGTTTCTATACCCGGGTTTGAGCCTCTATCTTTCTGGCGGCAAGCATGTGGGAACACCAACTCCAATGGTACTGTTAGAACGTCTTCACTGTTGTGCCGACATGCGGGAACAGTTTAACTGTTGAGTCTGTGTTTGTATAGTGAGAGTTTGTAATTCTTGTTTGTTTGTTTTTTTTCTTTCTCATAATTCCATCCCCCCCCCCCCCCCGAGAGGAGTGAGCACTTCCTATTCTCATATGTGCACCAAATCTGCACCGCCACCGATTAGTTTCTCCAAAATAAACCATTGGGCTTTAAAGGTTCCTGTTGTCTCATTTTATACGAACCGTGGAAATTTTCTTGAAGCTAAGTCTGTTCTTTATTGTCATCTGTGCAAGTTAGCCTTCTCTTCGGATTCTGAGCATACTTTTCAGTATTCCCCAGCAAGCACTGCATAACCAGAAGCGCAACCCATAAGGCAGAAAGAATCTCCCAAAAACCCCAACCTCCTCCACCCTCCCCCCCCCATCCAGCAGCCTGCCCCAAGAGCTTACAAAATAACTAATGTTCTTTTAAAGCAGTGTTTCTCAAGGTGAGGCACACGCCCCACCGGTGGGGTGTGGCAATATTTTGGTGGGGCATGAGGATTCATAATTAATGAATCAATATATGATCGTTTTCATAGCTTTGCACTTTCAAATTTTCAAAAGTTTGAAGCTGCGACTGATGCCTCATAGCGTCATAACTAAAAACTGCTTCACCGTGCCCTTGTTAGCCAATCCGCCGGTAAGGCGTGCCCTTGATCCATTCAACGCTGTTAGTCACTATGACTCGCTTTTCGTCAAGGGGAATTCCTTATATGTAGTATATACTGAAGTGTCTCCAATCATGGTGGGGCATACGATTTTTTTTGAAAATCAAAGTGGGGCGTGGGACAAAAAAGGTTGAGAAACACTGGTCTAAAGGCTCCGAAGGGACAGGTGGTGGGTGGCTGCGGGCAGTCTACATGTAAGGGCAGCCTACCACATAAGAAAGGTGAACAAAGGGTGCTGTTATTCTGTGGACTCCTCTTACAGAGTTGGGAATATAGGAGGCTGGATATTCCATGATGACAAGAAATAAATGAAAAAATCCAACTTTTGTTTCTGTACAGGATTTTGTCATGGTGGTATTCATGTGTTGATGCACCTTGATGTCGCATTGGTCCTTATTTATGAACATCCATCTGCCAAACAAAAACCCAAATTGACAGAAATCGGAGAAATTATTAGTTTACTCGCGTAACCTTACAGAAGCATCAAGTTAAATTCATCAAGTCCAACTTGGTCGATCCTTTCAAAGTAAATGTGAGATAAGAAGAGGCAACTGGGATATATTGGTATTTTGGAATATTGCCTCCAGCAGATATTCTTTGCTGCTGATATTACTTAAGTGTTCACAATTTCACTTTATAGCACTGGCTAAGAATAGCTGTTATTGGGGATGTCCCTATGTCTTGATCCTGTCTCTCTGTCTCCCTGTCTCTCTGTCTCTCTCTCTCTCTCTCAGTAGTTCGGGTCGGAATTTGGAACTTGGCCACGGTGCCAGTGACAGCTTGCCTACTCTTCTCAAAGGATACCATGGGGTCTTTTACATTCATCAACAAATGCTGACCTATGTGTTATCCGTTTAACGTCCATCTGAGCGGGCACACATATTGGTGAATCACGATGCTTGTAAAACACCGGGGTGACAGTTTATAGCTGGGTTGGGATTCGAACCCAGGCTAGACAGCTTAGAGGCAAGTATGAGATCTATTCTATACATGGACTTGTCTGTCTGTCTGGTTTCCTTTGTCCCCTCTCTTTCTTTTTCTCAGCACTTTGTGCATCGTCACCAAACTGAATAATTAACACTGTCTTACAAATCTGCTTATGCTATGAAATTTCCTTCCAACTTTATTCCATTCGGTCCAGCGAAAAGTAGACTTTTGTCAAAGCGTTACCCATGCCGGATGACATGACTGCATTCCATTACATTGAGCAGTACTATAAGCCCAACTATTAAGGGACTGTTGTCATCGTCGTCATCATTCCATTCATTATATGATTGTTGTTGTACGACCCTCCTGTCCCGTAAAATGCCATTCCACCCCATCACTCATCCTTGACAGATATACCTGCTTGTTACAAAAAGGTAAATTAAGGAAATGGAGTTCTGTTCATCATAAATAATCTGTTGTGCAACCCCAGCATGAACACACTTCGCACACAGCTCACTTAAATAAGGATAACATCAGAAACAAACACATCGGATATGTATATATATATATATATATATATATATATATATATATATATATATATATATATATATATATATATATATATATATATATATATTTCTTCTTCGTGGTTTTATGATTGGAAGGTGTGGTTGATGTTTCTGTAAACTTTTAAATTTGTCTTTCTGGAAGACTCTGCAAGTGTGGAAGGGTGCGATCAACATATCTACATGTTTGGCTTGGTGGATGAAAGTTGAAAGAACAGTGGTTACCCTGTAACGAGCCTGTGTCCACCTTTTTGTAAGTGGGGAGGAGGTGTGTGAAACGGCACGCTTGGTTAAGAGTATTTTTGAGATTTGAAACAAAACAAAAACGAAATTCACAAGAACATGGTGAGCAAGTTGTATTAATTTGGTAAGTTCACTCAGTGGGATGTGCATACTCATCACATTGTGTGGTTGGATGAATGGTCTCTTCTTGAAGAAATGAAAGGTTTATTCATAAACAAGAGTTGATACAGAATGTCACTGGAAGCAGAAAAGATTTGATTATCTTTGTTGAAAAATTACTGATCAATGGGTATCTTTTAATTTGACCCAATGTTTATTGGCATTGAGCTAACCCACTGTTGATGGTTTTCATGCTCCCCAACCTTCTTTCCAACATCCATCTTGTGTGTTGTGGAAATATCCAGATCGGTCGATCAATTGGCAAAAAGTATTGTGAAACACAGCACGAGTGAGCATTGAGGAACAAAGGGAGGAAGCAGAGCATCTACCTTAAAAGTGGAGTGGGGTGAGTTGGAGAGGGGAAGACCGAGTGAAGAACTGACGGTGAAAGCGTATCGGTGAGGGTTGAAAATTTAATGGCGATGGCAGCTGGAGGATATGGTGCCCGCAGAGTGAGCTCGTCATCCGTCTCTACACCGAATTCTGATGAGTTTGTCATGGTGCCTGACTCTGGAGATGTTTCACCTCCCATTCAGGATAACACAGCTGATGACAATAGCTTGGAGAAGCCAAATGATCTGAAGGTAGGTGTTGGATTTTTGAGGAAAGAGGAAAGTAAAGGAAGGGAATTGGATAAAACTGAATAATTCTAACATTGTAATTGTACACATTTCTTCCATTTCCTCATGCTCATGAATTTTGTGTGCTTGATGTGCACATGAAGTCAGAAATTCATAAATGTTCCTTCTGTTTAGCTCACCTGGAACATAGTTCAGGTGAGCTTACGGGATAGCGCATCGTCCGTCTGTCGGTAAATACTCGCAACTTCTTCTCCGAAACTGCTGATTGGATTGTGACCAAATTAGGCTAAATGATCTTTGGTGTGGTACAACTCAGGTTTGTTCATGACATCCACCCCATGCTTTTTTAAGTTGACCATCGTAATGATTTTAAAGGACCCAAAAGTATTTGAATTCTGATCCAGCTTGGCCACCATTTTGGATCATAAGAAAATCTTTAACAACCTTCTTCTCTCAAACAGCTTCATTGATCAATGCAAAACTTTAAATTTGTGATCAACTACCCAAGGGAAATGTAGTTTCTTAACAATGATGTCATTAGTCATGTGGTATGGTAGCCATATTGGATAAATTGAAAACCACCTTCTCTGAAATCACTTAACCGATGAGTGCAAAACTTAACATATATGATTGACTACTTCTGGGAACTTTTGATTAAAATAAGCTGATGCCAAACACGGTATGTCCGCCAGAGACTTCAAGACACAGAAAGTGACAATATCTCAAAATATGAATTAAAGATAGCTTGGAGTTGCACCTTATCAAATCAAGCTAATTTTGACACAACATGAAGTTACAATCATACCAGAAGTGTGCGATATCTCAAAAACCAAGGATCATAGACAGCAGGCAGTTGTACTACTGTGAACATCATGTTAATACTACCTGACCTAAAATGTGTATTCTAAATCCAGCTCTTATTTTAACCCTGATCTATCTGCCACATCACCTTCCATCCACCAGGTGAGCTACAGGACCATTGGTCTTGTATTTTTTTTGTATTTGAATGCTATTTTTATGGGGCATTCTGGGTCAAACAACTGCCCTTAATGATCCATTGTGACCCCACGATAATATAGTTCCAAAGACAATTGACTGGAATATTTAGTTTGGCCAGTTTACCATTCCCAACTGAGCATATGATTTATGAATCTGAGATTCCAGGTTCAAACCCAGCAAAGTAACACCTCATGTAATGCTGTCCCATAGAATGCTGATTCGTTACAGAGCTCTTTGTATTGGGAACATTTTGTTGATGAAATTTTTTTGAAAGAACAAAATCAGGACCATGCAACACTCGCCGAGGAAACTCCCCCTCCACGATTATTGGCACTGTGTGCACACACTCTGAGTCAATCAGTACTGTTTACTCCGCCTTTGTTTTGTGGCAGGATGAGCCTCCTCCCACCTTGTTTTCCACCATTGCAAGCTCGGAGTGGAGTAGGAAAGGAGTAATACATACTCATGTTATGAAAATAAAAAATTATTATCTTTAGAAATTAAATAATATGTTTATCATGTGCATTATTGTTATTATTATTATTATTATTATTATTACTAGCTCTGTTACCGATACCCAAATGAAGCCCTCATATACTGCCAATGCATAAGAAACAACACTGTGGGGGAACGCATCTCCATATATACAATGGTGCAATGTACCAATTCAGTACATTTTAAATGAACACATTTCCATATAAACAACATTATAATGAACCCTTTTAATTCATTTTAAATTTACACATCTCCATATAAACAATGTTAAACTGAACCTTTTTGGTACATTATCAGTTAGCGCTCTCTTCTCCAGAACTGCATCCTGAGTGCGAAGTGAGGTATTACTGTATACCTTCTTCATTTGGCTTTTATCTACTTGTGCCTGTGTATTTCCCGTTTGTAATCATATACTATTGTCCTTGTCCAACTGTAATATATCTCCAAGCTACTCAATGAAACTTAAGCAATGTGTCTTCAAAAAATATTTCATTTTAAAAACAGCTTCCTTTTTACCTTCTGTACTCCAACAGAGTGCATTCAAGGAACTGCATGAAAAAGATAATGCAGGAAGAACTCCAGGACTGCCAATTCACTCTGTGGAGCCAATTGTGTTGGAAGATTCAAACTGTGATGCTAACTCTAAATTGATCAGCTCTTCTGTGGAGTCGTCATCGGCATCAGTGGAACCATTGCTCTTCTTTCAACTATCTTACCATGGCTCTTCATGTGTGAATGCTCCATGCAGCGAAGCGGAGGCCCAAAGAACCATGGCCATCCTGCGAGAGCAGCAACATGCCCCGCTGACCGTCACACTTTCAGTACCACATACGTCTGGAGGAGATGTGAGGTGAGATGCACTAGCAGGTAAACGAGCTTCTGTGATGAAACTAACCCATGCAAGCTGGCCCCCTCAAATTCAGGATAGATCGTGGCAGTCTTATAAGCTGCAATGGAACTGAAATGAGGGTCAAAATAGTCGAATGGAGGTATTCTATTCAATTAAAGTCAATTATGTCATATGCAGCAACACCTTTTATAAAATTGTTTTGCATTTTTTTCTGCCTGTGAATTACCACTGTACCCTAGTGTGCTGGACTGAACACACACACACACACACACACACACACACACACACACACACACACACACACACACACACACGCTCTTTTATTAGCCTTTTCCCTGCGCAGTGGAAGACGGGGTTTTGCAATCACTTCTGTGTGTGTCTGTATGTCTGTCAGGGCCATAACGCTTTTACCATTTGAGTTTTTGTCATCAAATTTTCAACAAAGGGTGCACATAGTGATGATGCAGTGGGAGCAGGCAGTGGTGAGGCAGCGAGTTCAAGCGTGGTGATGCATCGAGTACAAGAAGTGGTGAGATTATTAAATATGTAGATTCTTCTTTCTGTTGGAAGAATCATAGACAAAGAATTTTGTGCAGTTTTCAAGGAGCAGGAGTAGGGACATTGAAGGAAGGGTAAACGATATTGCATCAGTTCACGTAAGGAAGAAGTTGGTTGTGGTACACACCGAGGTGTGAATGATGAAGGGAAAGATTACTCAGAGGTTTTGAAAAATAGATACAGGATGTTGGGTAAGCCGTGAAAGGAAAGGGTTGTGAGGTCATGTTTTCTGGGATCCTCCCAAGATTAGGATACGATGTAGAAATTATGAGCAGAGCGATAGACGTCAACCAATGGCTGGAAGAATGGTGTGGGGAGGAAGGTTTTACATTTCGGAAGCAGTGGGAATAATTTGGGGACAAAGTGAGTGTTTCCGGAATGATGGTCGAATGTTAAATAGAAAGGGGACAGCAAGGTTTGCATTGGGAATTGAGGAAGAAATTCAGGCTTTTTTAGGTCAGCTGAGGGTGAGGAAGCTATTTAGGAAGGAACAGATGAAGTAATTGTGATGAGTCAGGCCAGGAAAGAAAATAGAATTTCAGGAATGGAAAAGTGAAACATATTCTATACCAGTGCCAGAAGTTTAAATAATAAGGTGGAAGAGCTTGAAGCCAAAGTAGATAGCGAGGAGTACGATATAGTTGCAGTGAATGAGACATGGTTTAAGGAGAAGAGTAATCGGAGGACTGGATTGGAATGCTACAAGGTGTATCAGTGTGATAGGAAGGAGAGACTATGAGGAGGAATAGCAATCTGGGTAAAGGACAGCATTACATCAAGAGAAAGGGATGACATTAAGGAAGGAATAAATGTTGAGGATTCTGTGTGGGTAGAGATTAGAGATTGTAAAAAGAGTAAGATACTGGTAGGATGCTTTTATAGGGTTCTGGGTGTGAAGGAAGAGGAGGAAGGAGGAGTACATGAAGAATTCAAATGGGCAGGTGGTGAGGAAAGAGTATTGATTATGGGGGATTTTAACTTGCCAGGGATATATTGGGTCCAGGAACAGGGAAAGGGCAGAGCAGATGAGGATTTCCTAGTTTTCGTCCAGGATTTCTTTTTAACCCAGTTTGTAGATAAGCCCACGAGGGGGAGTGCATTGTTCGACCTCCTTTTAAATAACGATCCCAATATGGTGGAGGAGGTGGAGGTAGGGGAGCATTTAGGATCAAGTGATCCTATGCCATATCTTCACATCTGGTATTTTGATATTTCCTTCTGAGTGCTGTAATATCAATGTGGTATTCCAGAGTTCCATTGCTTTCTAAATCAGTTTGATTCTTTGAGGATTGATTTTGTATATTTGCATGCATTTTATCATCCACGAATGTTGGACAATGTCAAAAGCTTTCTTGCAGTCCATCCAGACGGTGGACAATTTGGTTCTTTCCATTTAGCAATTTTCAAGTACATCCTTGTTCACTAGTATGTGGTCAATTGTTCCATAACAACCTCTCTCACATCCCTTTCATTCTGCCTCCAAACCTCTTTATTGTGTTCAATGATGGTGCATCATTTCTGTCATGATTCCTGTTGGAAGTTGTTGGTCGGCATGTTATTGGCCGGTATTTGTGAGGAAGTTGGGTTTCTTCAGATTTTGAGATGACAAATGTGTTTCCTTCTACGAGCAACTAATCCACTACTCATGCAGAATTTTTTAATGGTAATTATGACATCATAGGTCCAATGGGGTGGCAGCCATGTTGGGGAAAAAGGGAAAATTTTGGATCTCTGCATCTCCTAAACTGCACCACAGAAAAAATTGAAACTTGGCACCTGCCAACGACTCTGTATTAGGAATAAAAGTGATTTGACTATGACATCATCGGTGAAGTGGTATCCCGGTCAAAATTCGACATGTAGAACGCTGCATTCGATCAGTATGAAAATTTGTGAGGTTTGTCTTGGGATAGATTCGTTAACAGAATTTGTTTTATGACGTCATAGGTCATGTAGTTTGGCAGCCATATTGTTTTTTGTTTTTTGGGGGGAAAAAATCTTCTTCTCCAGAACCGCTTTGAAGATCAAAGTGAAACTGCACACAAATGATCAAATAGCCATGCTGAATAAAGTTTGATAACGATGACATCATAGGTCACATGGTCTGGCAGCCATATTGGATAAAAAATGAACCTTATCCAATGAAAGCAAAACTTCACACCCATGATCCTCTACCAAATCGTGGGCAGAGTCCAAATTTTCAATGCAATAGGTCATGTGGTTTGGCAGCCATGTTAGTTTGAAAACCAAAAATTAAAAACCCTTTTTCTGCAAAACCGCTTGACATATCGATCAATGTGAAACATGTTACGTCACATGGAGCAAGGGCAGTGGATCACAACTTCAAAGTTTCACTTCGATCGCTATCGCGGTTTCCAAAATATAATTTTAAAAAATATTGTCCTTGAAACCAATGTGGCTGCCACACAACGTGACTGATGATGTCATTTTAAAGTCAAATGTATGCAGCAAGCGCACTGGATCATAACTGCTAAGTATAGTATTGATATGTAAAATGGCTTCAGAAAAATAATTGTTTCATCATTTCCTTAAAACTCACGTGGCTGCCACATCAAGTGACTGATGAGGTCATTGTTAAAATATTTGCAGCAACAGTAGTTGGTCATCACTGCAAAGCCTCCCATCGAAAGGCTAAGCGGTTTCAGAGAAATTTTTTTTTAGCATGATTGACTCAGCACGGGGAATATTTGTTGAAAATTTCAACATCGGTCACGTGGTCTCACAGTCATGTTAGACAAAAAAGCCTTATCCAATCAACGCGAAACTCCAAAGAAGTGATCGGCCATCCATTCTGAATTTGATTTGATAAAGAGGATGTTGGGTATCAGTTGTCCGATCGAAGCGGGGTTGTATCAAAGTGGGGTGGCATGGTTTTTTTTTTCACCATTAAAATTTCACGAAATTTTCACCATACTTGTGACTACTCATGTAAAATGTTTTTGTTATAACTATGATGTCATAGGTCACGTGGTGTGGCAGCCATTTTGGAAAAAAAAGAAAAACTTTGGACCTTTGTATCTCTGAAACCGCTCCATGGAAAAGATTGAAACTTACTCCCCATGGGAAATAAGTGCAATTTTTTTTTTTGATCATATCATGTGTGTCTTCGTTATGTGTCGAATGCTTTATCTGATTAGTATGAAAATTTTTGAGGGTCATCTCGGGCTAAATTGTAATTGGCAAAAAAATTGTTGATGTCATTGGTCACGTGGTTTGGCAGCCGAATTGTTTTTAACAGGATCATGATATAAAAAGTCACTATCCAACATACAAGGAGCATTATGCAAATTTTTAACGTACCATAGATGACAATCTATGGTACGTTAAATATCTATGGTACGGTACGAAAGCAAATATTCCCAGAATGAAAATAAAATTGAGAGAGATTTTGAAGACCTCGATCATTTGGGACCTCCAGAACATGCATGGGATACTGTAACTCCTGGAGCTCGGCATGAACAAGCTCAACAGGAAGATAAAGGTATCGTAGAAGAACACCTCAAGAGGAAGCTGATAACAACATTGACTTTGCTCCTCAAACACAGTAGGCAAGATCGGACCTTCAAGCATGCCACTCATCTGAACGAGAAAAGGAGTTGATGATACCACAGCAATACAGGGCTATGATGCGAACATTAAATGGGAAACGGATGGAAATCCTAAAACTGCATCGCAAGTGGTCTTCTTCTTGCGTATGGCAGCTTAGCTGCCGGGGTAGCTATCATTTCTTGGAAGCGCGACTGTGTCGCTGATGCAGTGCCCCTCTACCAGTACACACTGGGACTCATTTCGCCGACCTCGGAAGGATGACAGGCTGACTCAACCCCCTGGTGTATTAATTCAGCAGCCAACAAGGCTTGAACTCGGTACGCTAGGATCCCAAGCCGCCACCCTAACCACTAAGCCAACACCAGGCATATCACAAGTGGTATAAAGACATGATACAGGCTCTTAAACAAGACAAGCTAATACCTGTTTACAGGATCTTCTTCAGTGGACCAGGAAGTGTTGGCAAGAGCCATATTATCAAGCTGGTTCACTAAGAAATCATGAAACTTCTCAAGCCACTGTCTGAATACTTTGAGCCAGATGACATTGCAGTGATCCTAACCACCTTTACTGGAACCGCAGCTTTTGGAAAAGATGGAATGACTTTGCATTCTGCAATTAACTTCACTGATGGTCTGAAGAGCAAAAAGGAATACCAGGCACTGAGCAGTGAGAAGCTCAACACAATAAGGTCCAGACTAGAAAAGCTCAAGTTGTTGATTATTATAGATGAGGTGTCAATGCTATGATTGCCACTGATCTCCTCGACCACCTCCATCGCCGGCTGCAATATATCGCCGGGAAGAAAGATCCTGTTTCAAGATTTGGTGGAATCAGCATACTTGCCGTAGGAGATCTGGATCAGATTCAACCTGTCGACCAGAATCATGATTTTACCTTACCATCAGACATACAGTATATGCTCGGCTTCACGGATCATTATGGGACGAAAACTTCCAAATGATTGCGCTGACTGAGAGTACGCGGCAAAGATAAGACAAAGATTTTGCTGAGCTTTTAATGCGTGTCCATACAGCAACATGCACAGCAGCTGATATCAGCATCTTGAAATTCAGGGAGATAACCAAACAGCCTGCTATACCCAGAGGATGCTCTTCATGTCTTCAAAATGAACAAGGAAGTCGATGAGCACAATTTCACACACATTAGAAAACTTGCTGCTCATGTGTTTGACATAAAAGCCATCGACAAGAAAAAAGACGTGCACACTGGCTTGATTGATGTTGTGATATCAACAATAGCATCAGATACTGGTGGATTGCAGGAAGTGGTATCGATAGCTGTCGGAGCATGTGTTATGGTCACCGTCAACATTGATGTATCTGATGGTTTAGCCAATGGTGTATGTGACACTGTTATAGCCATAGACCATTTAGGCTCTGATGTCCATGCTATTTTGGTCAAATTTGACAGTGATCGTGTTGGGAGAGAAGCCATAACCTACAGCCAGTACAAGCAGACATGTCCTGGAACTGTTCCCATCAAACGACAAGAGGTCAAGTTTTACACGAGCAGAGGCAGAACTTCAGTACAAGCCGTGCGAGTACAATTTCCACTTACACTTGCACGGGGTTGCACTGTGCGTAGAGTGCAAGGAAAAATATTGGACAGGATTGTTGTTTCATTGGAAGGAAAAGGCAGATTTATGCCTGGCCAAGCTTATGTTGCCTTGAGCAGAGTCAAAACCTTGAGTGGTCTGCACATACTTGGGTTTGATGAAAGCACAATTCGTGTCAACCCAGCTGTCAAGGAAGAAATTAATCGACTTCAAGGCAATGTTACTCGACTGGTTGAGCTTCTGCAGATTCAGTCTTGGAGGTCATTGGCTTAAAATCGGCTAACTGAACATCAGGTCACATCTGGAACATCTACCAGATATGAAAGCTGGCATCACCATGAGATCAGCAGATGCTCTTTGTTTTGTTGAGACTCTCCTAGGAGGACAGAAGCTCAACTATGATGCACAACTTAGGCCTGAAATGAAGTGTTTCAGAGCTGAAAGGCCATGCTCTGCTAACTTGGACAAGGGAGGCATAATGATCATGACACCACCAGAAATGTCACCGAGTCCTAACCCAGACATTAAAGGAATAGAATACAGAACAGTGACGGTGACAACACAGAAGGAAAGAGAAATCAACATTGTCACTATACAGATCACACACAACAAGCTGTCCTTTGTTCATGGACAAATTACAAGATGTGCTGACATCTTTGGATCTCCAGCAGCTGACTGTTGTACTGGGCGAATTCAACTACGACCTTTTGAGTACTCCAAAACACACCAGAACACAAGTGATGGGAAAATATGGATTTTGCCAATATATCTCAGGACCAAATATAGACAATGGGTCATTGCTGGACCGTATGTATGCAAACAAAGATGTGGAGATAGGAATGGACATTGTCGACATTTATTATTCAGACCACGATGCAGTAGATATCAATAAATCTTTAGACTGCTTGATTATGTAAATATGAGTCTTTGAGTATTGTTGCTGACAAAAGAACTCATGTTATGTGCTCCACGGGAGTGTGGGTGGATCTCTGCTCTCCGATGATTCGTGAACGGATATAATCTTCAGTGCAATCATCAGTGATAATATGATGACTATAAAGTGAAATGACACTGGTGTTAATCATGATTACTTAGAGACACGACTGCATTGACGTTTAATTTAAATTGTATTCTTTCATGAAGTTTATTAACTTAAGTTGATCTTTCCGTGATTCATTTTAATTGTGGAGTTTTAGTACGTATTAATAATGTCCCGGTTAATAATAATGCCCCGGTTAGAATAGGTGTACCATATCCCTGTGTGTCGTAAGAGGCGACCAGGGTTGCGTCAGGAAGGGCATCCGGCGTAAAAAAAAAACCTATGCCAATCATTATGCGGACATCAAAACGAATTTCCATACCGGATCGGTCGAGGCCCGGGTTACCAACGACCGCCACCGGTACCGGTGGTCAGCAGGGTACCAGTGGAAATTGTGCTACTGCTGGGCGAAGGAGGAGAAGGAGACGGAGAAGGCGAGTCCAGAGGCAGTGGGAGAGGTGGAAGGGTAGAAGTGTGCAGGTGAGAGTTGGATCTCTGAATGTTGGGACGATGACTGGCAAAGGGCGAGAGTTGGCTGATATGATGGAGAGAAGAAAGGTGGACATACTGTGTGTACAAGAGACCAAGTGGATGGGGAGTAAGGCTCGGAGCATTGGATGTGGTTTCAAACTGTTCTACCATGGTGTGGATGGGAGGAGAAATGGTATCGGGGTAATCCTGAAGGAAGATTATGTCAAGAGGATATTGGAGGTGAGGAGAGTGTCTGAGCGAGTGATGAGTGTGAAGTTGGAAATTGAAGGGGTGATGATGAATGTCATCAGTGCATATGCCCCACATATGGGGTGTGAGATGGAGTATAAAAAAGATTTCTGGAGTGAGTTAGATGAAGTGGTGGAGAGTGTATCCAAGGATGAAAGAGTGGTGATTGGAGCAGATTTCAATGGGCATGTTGGGGAAGGGACTAAAGAGGATGAGGAGGTGATGTCAGGTGATGTTAGGATAACATCACTGCCCTGCATAAAAAAGGTGCAAAAACAGATCCCTATAACTACAGACCAATCAGCCTTCTCCCAGTCATCAGCAAGGTGATGGAATCCATCATCGCTTCAGATATGAAATCCTTCCTCTTCTCCAATGTCTTGATTTCCAATCATCAATTTGGTTTCAGACCAGGTCACTCTACCCTGGATATGCTGCTTCTGCTCTCCCATCAATGGATGGAGGTCCTCAATGCCAGACAGGAAATCCAAGCCGTATCCCTGGACATATCATGTGCTTTTGACACAGTCTGGCACCCTGCACTACTCACCAAACTCTCTTCCCATGGTATTCAAGGCCATCTCCACTCATGGCTCGCAGACTTCCTCTCCTGTCGCAGTCAACGTGTGGCCCTAAATGGAGTTCTTTCATCCCCTCTTTCTGTGCAGGCTGGAGTTCGCATCAAGAATTGTGTTAAATCGCATCTCTGACCTAAAACTTTTAAAAACCACAGTTTGCCATGGATGCTCGCTTTCCATCAACCATTCTTTTTTTCCAACTTCAGTGCCAACTCACCCCCCTCACCCCTCACTCTCACTCTCAAAGCAACCATCCCACTCTTCTCCCTCCAAGCCTCCCTCTCACCTCTCTCAAAAATTCCTCCCTCACCTTTCTCCCACCTTTCATCCCCCTCACTCTTCCTTCTCTAAGTTGCCCCCCCCTCTCATCCACCAACCTGCCTCCTTCCACTGCCCTCTCACCTCCATCTCTTCACTCCACCTCCTCAAATCCTCAACTGCCATCTTCCTTGTCTCTTGTCCCCCTCTCTCACAGCACCACAGAGCCTTTTCTCCTCCTCATTCGGCCCCCTCCCCTCGCTATTCTGCAATACC
This sequence comes from Eptatretus burgeri, assembly GCF_056783735.1. Lineage (NCBI taxonomy): Eukaryota > Metazoa > Chordata > Myxini > Myxiniformes > Myxinidae > Eptatretus > Eptatretus burgeri. Next base: position 74,911,904 of record NC_140974.1, on the reverse strand, counting down.
CCACACTCCTTCAGCAACCCTCCTTACCTCTCCCCCTCGTCCCTCATCCTACCCTCCCCCCCCCCCTCCACCTCCTGCCCCCCAAGCCTCCTCCCCTACCTCTTCATTAAATGTGTGGACCTCAAATATCCGGGGCCTTCGCTCAAACCTTTCAGATCTTTCCATGCAGGTTGCCACTGACAAACCAGACATTATCTGCCTAACAGAAACTTTCCTCTCCCAAGACGTGTCTGACTCCCAAGTATCTCTCCCTGGTTACTCCCTCTTACGGTATGACAGACCTGAGCCTCGTCCTGGTGGAGGTGTTGCTCTCTTCATCAAAGACTCTATTCCTCACTCTCCCTGCACTGCTCTCACTCCCCCACACCCCCAGGAATACCTCTGGCTTCGGCTTCCCTCCACTCCCACCTCATGTTTATATGTGTACTGTACCGTCCACCGAACAGTGATGACTCCATCTACACCTCACTCTCCGAAAACATGGACCATCTTCTATCTTCTCATCCAAACTCTCTCTTCCTCTTATGTGGCGACTTCAATTGTCATCACGCCAGTTGGCTAGGTGTGGGTACCTCTCTCACCTGCCATGGGACGTCAGCAAAAGCTTTCTGTGACTCATTGGGACTGACTCAATCTGTCAACTTCCCGACCCGGATCTCAACCAATGGTACTCCATCTCTTCTGGATCTGATTTTGACAAATTTCCCTGACAATATCTGCTGCTCTTCCTTCGCTCCAATTGGTTCTTCTGACCACGTCCTTGTTAAAGTGGACATCTCTCTGGCTGTCATCAGAGAACCACCTCACCGCCGTCGAGTCTGGCATTTCACTCAAGCCGACTGGCAGGGTCTCCGAGCAGCCATCAAACTTACAGACTGGTCTCCTATCACTACTTTCTCAAACATCAACTCATCCTGGGAATTCTTTCAAAGAAACTTGCTCTCCCTCATGCACAGATTTATCCCCTCTCGTGTTCAGTTGTCTTACCCTTCCTCCCGCCCTTGGTTTACTGAAGCTTGTGGCGAGGCAGTTGTCCTGAAACAACTTGCCTTTGCCTCATGGAAAGCAAACCCAACTGAGGGCAATCTCAGTTCTTTCCACAAAGCTCGGAACAAGTGTGTATCTACCCTCAGGAGAGCCAGAAAACAACATCTTTCTCATCTCAAGTCTGAACTCTCAGACCTCTCTCCCTCCTCAAAATCCTGGTGGCGTTTAATCAAATCTGTTTCTGGTGTATGTTCCCCCTCCATCCCCTCCCTTACCTCAAATGGTCGCACTGCTGATTCCACACGTGATAAAGCTGAATGTCTAAACTCGGTGTTTGCAGCTAAATCTTGTGTCCCAAACCCATCACTATCTCTACCCACTTTACCCAGTCGCACCCAACTGTCCCTGGACTCTGTATCCTTTTCTCCTGACAAGGTGGAGAGCTTGCTTTCAAACCTCGAGTCAGATTCTGCAACCGGTCCAGACGGCATCAGCCCACGTGTCCTCAAAGCCTGCTCTTCTGCTCTTGCTCACCCTCTCTCTGTTCTATTCACCCTCTCATTTTCCCAAGGTCATCTGCCATCTGCTTGGAAATCTGCTAACATCACTGCCCTGCATAAAAAAGGTGCAAAAACAGATCCCTGTAACTACAGACCAATCAGCCTTCTCCCAATCATCAGCAAGGTTATGGAATCCATCATTGCTTCAGACATGAAATCCTTCCTCTTCTCCAATGGCTTGATTTCCAATCATCAATTTGGTTTCAGACCAGGTCACTCTACCCTGGATATGCTGCTACTGCTCTCCCATCAATGGATGGAGGTCCTCAATGCCAGACAGGAAATCCGAGCCGTATCCCTGGACATATCACGTGCTTTTGACACAGTCTGGCACCCTGCCCTACTCACCAAACTCTCTTCCCATGGTATTCAAGGCCATCTCCACTCATGGCTCGCAGACTTCCTCTCCTGTCGCAGTCAACGTGTGTCCCTAAATGGAGTTCTTTCATCCCCTCTTCCTGTGCAGGCTGGAGTTCCTCAAGGTAGCGTTCTGGGCCCTGTTCTTTTTCTGGTTTTCATCAATGATCTCTCGGACTCTCTGGAAAATCCTCTATTTCTCTTTGCCGATGACTCCACCCTCTGCCGTACCATCTGTCATCCCTCAGACCGGCAAGCAGCAGCTTCTTCGCTCACTGCAGATCTGGATAAAATCACAAACTGGTCCAACACGTGGAACATGTCTTTCAATCCACACAAATCTCACACTCTCACTATGTCTCTTCGAAAGGACCGTTTACAAAACCCCCCCATCCACTTTCTCAACAATCCTCTGGAAGAAGTCTTTTCTTTCAAGCTTCTGGGTCTCACTATCTGCCATGACCTTTCCTGGGAAAGTCACATTTCCAACCTTGCCTCAAAAGCCAGTCGCCGACTGGGAATCCTCCGTCGTGCAAAGTCCTTCCTCGGCCCTCTTGAGCTCCTGACTACTTACAAAGCTTTTGTCCGTAGCCTGATGGAGTACTGCTCTCACCTCTGGGCTGGTGCTCCTGCCTCCCACCTTTCTCGACTTCACGCTGTCGAAACCAGGGCTTTTAAGATCATTGGCATCTCCCGCAATGAAGCTGAGTCTTTGGGCCTCTCACTCAATCACCGCAGGTTGGTCGGTGGTCTTTCTGTCTTCTACCGACTCCTCTCCAGCCTTGCCCCCCTGCTCTCTCTGCGATTTGTCCCAACCACATTTCCACAGGGCGCTCAAGGTCCGCCAACAACCCCCTTCTGGTAAAACTACCAAAATCACGAATCACTGCTCATCTTCACTCTTTCATTCCTCTTTTTTCCCGCCTTTGGAATAAACTTCCTCACTCTATTCTTTCCCATTCTTCCCTCCAGGCTTTCAAAACAGCTGTTCACCACCACCTCTTATCTTCCCCCATCCAAATCCTCGATCTTTTCTACCCCGATAATCCACCCATGCCCACTTCCTTCAATTCTCCTGCTTTCCTTCCTGAAAGTCCCTGTAATGTCCATCTTCTCCTCGCCATGTTCCCCGTCCCATCCCCATCCCTCTCCCTTCCACAGTTCACCTGTGTCTGTTCCCCAATGTTTTGTCCCTTCCACTCCCACCCCTCTTGTCTCATGCCTCCTTGCTGTGAGTTGTGTGTTAGCTCTCATACGAGCCTCGACCAAGGTATACAAAAAAAAAAAAAAAAAAAAAAAAAAAAAAAAAAAAGTTCCTCAAGGTAGCGTTCTGGGCCCTGTTCTTTTTCTGGTTTTCATCAATGATCTCTCGGACTCTCTGGAAAATCCTCTATTTCTCTTTGCCGACGACTCCACCCTCTGCCGTACCATCTGTCATCCCTCAGACCGGCAAGCAGCAGCTTCTTCGCTCACTGCAGATCTGGATAAAATCACAAACTGGTCCAACACGTGGAACATGTCTTTCAATCCAGACAAATCTCACACTCTCACTATGTCTCTTCGAAAGGACCGTTTACAAACCCCCCCATCCACTTTCTCAACAATCCTCTGGAAGAAGTCTTTTCTTTCAAGCTTCTAGGTCTCACTATCTGCCATGACCTTTCTTGGGAAAGTCACATTTCCAACCTCGCCTCAAAAGCCAGTCGCCGACTGGGAATCCTCCGTCGTGCAAAGTCCTTCCTCGGCCCTCTTGAGCTCCTGACCACTTACAAAGCTTTTCTCCGTAGCCTGATGGAGTACTGCTCTCCCCTCTGGGCTGGTGCTCCTGCCTCCCACCTTTCTCGGCTTCACGCTGTTGAAACCAGGGCATTTAAGATCATCGGCATCTCCCGCAATGAAGCTGAGTCTTTGGGCCTCTCACTCAATCACCGCAGGTTGGTCGGTGGTCTTTCTGTCTTCTACCGACTCCTCTCCAGCCTTGCCCCCCCTGCTCTCTCTGCGATTTGTCCCCACCACATTTCCACAGGGCGCTCAAGGTCTGCCAACAACCCCCTTCTGGTAAAACTACCAAAATCACGAATCACTGCTCATCTTCACTCTTTCATTCCTCTTTTTTCCCGCCTTTGGAATAAACTTCCTCACTCTATTCTTTCCCATTCTTCCCTCCAGGCTTTCAAAACAGCTGTTCACCACCACCTCTTATCTTCCCCCATCCAAATCCTCGATCTTTTCTACCCCCGATAATCCACCCAAGCCCACTTCCTTCATTTCTCCTGCTTACCTTCCTGAAAGTCCCTGAAATGTCCATCTTCTCTTCGCCATGTTCCCCGTCCCATCCCCATCCCTCTCCCTTCCACAGTTCACCTAATGTGTCTGTTCCCCACTGTTTTGTCCCTTTCGCTCCCGCCCCTCTTGTCTCATGCCTCCTTGCTGTGAGTTGTGTGTTCGCTCTCATACGAGCCTCGACCAAGGTATACAAAAAAAAAAGTGTAGGTACGGTCTCAACAAGAGAAATGTGGAATGGCAAATGGTGGTAGAGTTTGCAAAAAGAATGGAAATGGCAGTGGTAAATACGTATTTCAAGAAGAAGGAGGAACACAGGGTGACATACAAGAGTGGAGGAAAGTGCACACCAGTGGATTACATCTTAAGCGGGAGATGCAACCTGAAAAAGATTAGTGACAGTAAGGTGGTGGCAGGGGAGAGTGAAGCTCGACAGCATCGATTGGTGGTCTGTAGGATGACTTTAGAGGTGAGGTTGAGGAAGAGAGTGAGGGCTGAACCAAGGACCAGATGGTGGAAGCTGAAGGAGGAAGACTGTTGCGTGAAATTTAGGGTAGAGGTGAGACAGGCGTTGAATGGTGGTAAAGATGGGTGGGATGATTGGGCAACTACAGCAGAAGTGGTGAGGGAGATAGCTCAGAAGGTACTTGGTGTGACATCTGGACAGAGGAAGGAAGATAAGGAGACTTGGTGGTGGAACGAGGAAGTACAGGAAAGTATAAGGAAGAAGGGGTTGGCGAAAAGGAAGTGGGATAGTCAGAGAGATGAAGAAAGTAGGCAGGAGTACAAGGAGTGGCGGCGAAAGGCAAAGAGAGAGGTGGCAAAGGCCAAGGAAAAGGCATATGACGAGCTGTATGAGAAGTTGGATACAAAAGAAGGTGAAAAGGATTTATACCGATTGGCAAGACAGAGGGACCGAGCTGGGAAGGATG
>NC_140974.1:74894285-74901785 GCF_056783735.1 Eptatretus burgeri | reverse complement strand
GCTGTCCTGTCTGTGCCTGTTTTTGATGAGGATGTTGAGGTCGTGGAGAGATTCACTTACCTTGGCAGTGATATTCATGTCTCTGCCGGCGGTGGGTCGGGCCCGGGGAGTCGTGGATTCACTGGATAATGGGGTGTGGCGCTGCCGGAACCTGTGCGGGAGGACAAAAGTCTGAGTCTTCAGGTCCTTGGTGCTTCCCGTCTTGCTCTGTGGATGCGAGACTTGGACTATGACCAAGGATCTGAGATGGATAATTAATTCCTTTGGTACCAGGTCTCTTCGGAGAATCCTTGGCTATTGCTGGTCAGACTTTGTGTCCAACGAGCGGTTGCTGAGAGAGACTCAAATGAGATTTGTTACCTGCATAGTCTGTGAGCGCCAGCTGTGGCTGTATGGACAGGTAGCTCGTTTTCCTGACGCTGATCCTGCTCACCAGATTCTCTCAGTGAGGGAGTCTCTTGAGTGGAGGAGACCAATGGGCCGACCACGTGCTTCGTGGTTGCAGCAGGTTGATCGGCATCTCAAGAAGATGGAGATGGGCCTGGCATCTGCCTGGGGGATGGCCAGACGGAGGCCCCTGGAGTACCGGCGGAAAGTGGACGCAGCGACGCGCTGCTCTGGCGCATGCTCCCATACCTGACCTGACAGACAGATGCATACGCACACAGACACACACACGCACACACAGAGATGCACACACACACATAGAGATGCACACACACACACACAGATACACACACACACACAGACACACACACGCACACTCACACACACACACACACACACACACACACACACACACACACACACACACACGTGGCTCTCTTATAGTGTAGATGCGGAGTGTGCGTGCCATCCTTACATCGGAAGTCTCGTGATTTCCGAATCCAGAAACTACTGCAATCAATCCAAATTTCCCGATTTTATTTTGGTTCAAAAATTTGATTTTCAGCAATAATTTTCTTTTGTTCAACTTACCAAGAATGAAAGGAATTTCTGATAACAACAGACATATTTCAAGTAAACACAGGTGAATGACTGCAAAATGAATAATAATTTATTTGTTTTATCCAAGAAATGCATCGAACAGTTGCATGTATACTCCCAAAAATAGTGTTGCCCTTCACATCTGAACCGATTGATTTTATACTTCCCACCCATTAAATCAATTACCTGTCTAACAACCACCCAGACAAAAATATTTAATGTAAGGACAGCAACTCACTGAAAATACATTGGATTTGCAATCCGTCCCTGGCATACCCATTTTGAAACCCTCAGATGAAATTCAAAATCAGCCATCCCAAGGGCTGCAGAGATACCTGACTACATTTTGGCTTTTTGTTTGTATGTGCCAAATGTATGTCCCTCTTTGTGACAGGATTTTGGATGGTGATGGTGGTGAGATTTGCTCATTCCCGGTGCAGCGCATCTTATTCTGTACACGCGGACATCATGGCACTCCAGAGAATGACTGCTTCAGTTTCACAGAGAATCATAACTCATCGGCTATCTTCCGCATACATACATTCCAGTGTGCGGAGGTGCACGTGGTGAGTGTTTCCAACACATCAAGGTAATTAAATCGCAAATTGTTTTCTAGTTCTTGCATAATAAACATTTTTGAAAAGCTACAATGGCAGCTGGGATTCGCAATTCGAGGATTTCGGTGAAACAGGCATTGAACTAAAAAAAATTATTCCGGGATGCTCATGTGGAAAATCCATTAAAATTACACACCCTCGGATTGAGTATGTACGTGTGTGCCATAATACTGTAGCAATACCCCCCTTAATGGGGAAATTTACTAGTTTTTCTTTTTTTATTCTGCTCAACAAATGACCCCTACTTCTCCCCCCCCCAACCCCCCAATTTTTTACGTGTACTATATATGTACTATATTACTATATTATATATATATATATATATTAAAATGTACGATATTAAAATGTACTATATTAAAATGTACTATATTATATTATATATACTATATTAAATATATATATATATATATATATATATTACTATATTATAATACGTGTACTATATTAAAATACGTGTACTATATCCCTGTGTCGTAAGAGGCGACCAGGGTTGCGTCAGGAAGGACATCCGGCGTAAAACATGTGCCAAATCCCGATGCGGATCATACGGATGATCTGCTGTGGCGACCCCTATCGGGGGCAGCCGAAAGAAGAAGAAGAAGATATATATATATATATATATATATATATATATATATATATATATATATATATATATATATATATACATACATACACACACACACACACACGAGGTGTGTTCAAAAAGTATCCAACCTTTGTTCATAAAAAATACTCGTATCCAGATATAACAAACTTACACTCATCTCCTTCAAAGTAGTCCCCTTGGGCTGCTACACACTTCTCCAAATGGTTCTGCCACTGTCGGAAGCAGCGCTGGAATGTCTCTTTTGGGATGGCACGCAACTGGTCCGTTGCATTCCGCATGATGTCTTCTCTGGACTGAAATCTGGTCCTTTTCAGGGGCATTTTCAGCTTGGGGAAAATCCAGAAGTCACAAGGAGCCATGTTGGGAGAGTAGGGAGCCTGACGAAGCACAGGTGTGTTGTGTTTGGCCAGGAAACTCTGTATCAAATGTGACGAATGGGCGGGTGCATTATCGTGATGGAGCTGCCAATTGACCGCTGCCCACAGGTCTGGCCGATTGCATCGCACAGCATCACGAAGGTGACAAAGTACCTCTTGGTAGTATCCTGCATCAGCAAGGTCCTCACTTGGTCAATGACGATCTCATTTCAGGATGTTGTGGGCCTACCAGAACGTGCTTCACTTTCCACTGATGTGTGACCATCTTTGAAGCGGTTGTACCACTCTTTTATCTGTGTGGTGCCCATTGCTTCGTTCCCGAAGGCCTGTTGAATCTTGCGGATCGTTTCCACTTGGGAATCGCCAAGCTTTACACAAAATTTGATGCAGTAGCGTTGTTCAAGTTTTTCCGTCATTTTGTCAAAAACGAAAATCCGACGGCGCTCACTTACACTTCCTCACTCATCGTCGGTCTGTCAGCGACTGACAGCTTCTGCAGGCGGGAAAATATTCCCGCATATGAATTATGATCGCCCACATACATGCACCAAACCACGCCTCCCGAGCTTCATTTGTTTACGCACGAAAAATTAAGGTTGGATACCTTTTGAACACACCTCGTATATACCGGGCGTAGTGGCATGCGCCTGTAATCCGGCTACTCGGAGGCTTGGGTTGGAGGATCGCTTGAGGACGGGTGCTCTGCACTGGGCCGTGCTATGAGAGGATGTAGGGCAGCCCGGAATCATGGCGAAACTCAATCCTTATCCCTGTGTTGTAAGAAGCGACCAGGGTTGCGTCAGAAAGGGCATCCGGCGTAAAACCTATGCCAAATCACTATGCGGATCATAATGGATGATCCGCTGTGGCAACCCCTAACGGGAGCAACCGAAATAAGAAGAAGAAGAAGACTGTGTATATATATATATATATATATATATATATATATATATATATATATATATATATATAATGTATAGTTTTTTTTTGAAAAGAAGAAGAAGGTCCTTCCAGCCAAAAGTAAAAAAAAAACTAGATCGACCACTAATTTGAGCAAAAAGGCGAGAGCAGATCCGGTCTCGGGAAACGTTTCGCCGGCTTCGCAGCTGGCTTCATCAGGCACAAGTACATTCATGTGTGTGTGTGTATAATATATATATATATATATATATATATATATATATATACATATATGTACACATTTCCTCTGTATATTGGCCTCTATGTTTGTTTGTCTGTCGTGTTTTTACTTGAGAACGGATTCCTTTTTCTTCTTGCCCTTTTGATTAGCCATCACAGCAATGATTGGCATTTCTGTCAGTGAAGTGACGGGTCTTGTATTCTTGTATTTTACGAAATTTGATACAGTTTATATGTTTTTGGACTCGCATTGAAACTAAAAACAAAATAATCTCACACGTGATCATCATTGCCTCTGTGCATGAACATTGTGGCAGTGCTAATAAACATGAGCGTTGGCAGGATAATGTAGATTTGAGGTGCATGCACTTGCCTCTGAACTATGTCGTCTGGGCTTGAATCTCGGCCCAGCTATGAACTGTCATCCTTGTGTTTCACAGCAGCGTGATTCATCAATGTGTTTCCAGTACTCTTAAATCCTCAGCATTCGGGATAAATTTTAAATTCCTACCCTGACAACCACCAGCAAGACAAAGGCAAACCATATAGTGAACCCTTGCCATTGGGCTGCTCTGACAGCACCAAACCCTCATATGTGCAGAGCACCAGAAAGCAAAAGTAAACATTATCGTCATGCTCGGAAACATTATGTTATTGGGAGGAATCGTTGTCACAGTGATTACTAGAGTGATACTCTGTTGAGTTCAGCCTGGCAGAGGTTCATACCTCCGCCAGGCTGAACAGTTGATGTTTTGTATCCCACTGATAGGTCAGATCTGGAGTTTGTCTCCGGACCCGTCACGGGCAGTGTTTGTTTGTCTCCGGGCATGTCCGTGTTTGTCTCTGGATGTGGCTGGGTGATATTTATCTCCGGACATGTCGGGCAGTGTTTATGTCCGGATGGGAGTTTGTCTCCGGCCGTGTCTGAGTGGTGTTTGTCTCCAGATGTGTCTGGGCACTGTTTTTGTCTGGACGGGAGTTTGTCTCCAGACGTGTCTGGGCAGTGTTTATCTTGGGACGGATTGGCTCTGGACGCATCTGGGTGGTGTTTGTTTTTGGACTCATCTGGGTGGTGTTTGTCTCCGGATGCGTCTGGGCAGTGTTTTTGTCCAGATGCTTCCAGGCAGTGTTTGTCTCCGGATAGCTTGGCTCTGGACGCGTCTACGCAGTGTTCATCTCCAGACGCATCCTGACTGTGTTTGTCTCCAGATGGTATTTATCTCTAGACATGTCTGGCAGTGTCTTTCTTCATGTGGTATTTATAGTATGACCGGTAGAAAATGTGTTTCAGACATTAATTTGTTTCCATATTCACTGTTATTCTCTGCAGAATCATTTTGATGAGATAAAATGAATCGTAATTAATGCTCCACCGCAGTCTGCCTTCCCTTCCTCTCACCTCACACTGCCTTCCCTTCCCCCACCCCTCCTCACTCTCCATCCCTCCTCACTCCTCTACCCCTCCTCACTCTCTCCATCCTCTCTCTTTCCACCTCCACCTCATTACCCTCCCCCACATCTCTCTCCCCACTCTTCCCCCCCCCTCTTGGTATTGCCATCGGCAAAGTGACGGGTGGTATTTGTTGGTCCATATAATAAAGCAGGACTGTCTGTCTTCTGTCCGTTCCCGAGCTACTCCCTCAGTTTTGGGGCTAGCCCCGCCAAACTTTCTGTGGAATCTTTTGGGGGTCCAGCGGGGGTTCTAAGGTGGGTGGGAGGTTTCATAAATTTCTCGATACAATTGTGATTTTGCATTTCCACCCGTATAAAACTGCTCTCTCTTCACATGTAAACACATTCGCAGTTTCGCCATTTACCCCATGAGGAAACACTCCCTGGTTCGGTAATATCTCAAAACAATTGTGATCTTGCATTTTCACCCGTGTGATGCCGATCTTTCTCGGCATGTCATCATATTCGTGGCTTCGGCAATTTTTCGATACAATTGAGATTCCTGGTTTCCACCCAATGAGATGCTGCAATTTTTTCCTCATATTTGTGACCTTGGCAATTGCAGTTTTGCCATTGACCATGCATGAAAATATGACCCACCTTCTGGTGGGGTCAGCTGCAGTAAGTTTTTTTTTGCCCAAGTCATTCACGAACCGACTGTCCATGCTTGAAGTTTGACTAAAGTTGGTACAGGAATGTGGAATTTATTGGTTTTTCGTTTGGCATTCAGCGTTTCCGCATTGTGTGTTTGCTTTTGAACACTCGACGTTGTTACATGTACCGCAAGGGTTGAAAATGCCCTAAAAATTTTTTTAATAATAATTGAAAAATTATCTCAGCAAGAGGAAGCTTTGATGCTCAAAAAAACAAAGGCAGACGTGGGATGAATTTCACAGGGCACAAGAACAAGTCTAAAACACCGAATCTCATCGAAATAATAAAACATTGAATCTCGTAGAAAAATTAGACAAAGTGCTGAGTTCAGAGAGAAAGAACAGGCCAGAGACACTGAAGCTCACAGACAGGCCAGTAACAGAAGAAGCCATGATGCTACAAATCCTACCTGTGCGTAGCATTGGTACCTCGCTAGTAAACATGATGTTTGTGCTTCTATTCATTATGGCGGTGCGAGTGCATGTGCTCGTAAGGAAAATGAATAAATAAATAAGTCTCGAAACTATTGTCGCTTTGAGATGAGAATACATTTCCAAATCAAATATTCGTCGTCATCACGGATTGATGAATGATTTTCCTTGAGATTGATTCTTAAAAAAAAATCTCTTCCATGAGCACTGTGACAATCTTCTGGAGAAAACAATCCATCCATCCTTGTGAATTTTTGGTCTTGTCGTTGCAAGTTTTGAGATTCACAGGGTTATTGCAGATTTTGTGAGCAGATTGTAATTAACTAAGGTGTGTTTTATCGAAGGTGAAAACTTCTGCAGGTATTGGCAAGAACTTCACATGAGGAAGTCGTTTGATGTCTTGCTTTGCATACCCCTGTGTTAGACAGTGTGGTGAAAAGTATGAGTCTACGAGGAAATTTCTTAATTGAGACGTGATAAAATAAACTAGAATGACACTTAGTATCGCACATACCTCCACCGGGCTGAACAGTTTACATTTTCTATCCCACTGGTAGCCCAGATTGATCCATACCTCCAAAATCGAATCGGCTTTTTTTGTCACCGACCCAACTCATCCACCGAATTTTGTTAAAACTCAACCACAACTTTTTGAGATATCGTGCTATGCATCGTTTTTGCCCGCACTTCTCAATGGTGAAGAATCACATAAATATCTGGATCCGGATCTGGATCCTCACCAAAATCGAATCAATTCTTTCTTATTACACACCAAATCTGTCCAACAAGCTTCGTCCGCATCTATCCACAACTTTTTGAGATATCCAAACAAACATACAGACAACCTAAGTGATACGTACGTACAAACATACATACATACATGCATACATACATACATACATACATACATAAAACAAATAAGCAAACAAACATACAGACAACCTACGTGATACATACATTCAAACAAACAATCAAACAAACATACAGACAACCTGAGTGATCATACATACATACATACATAAAACAAACAACCAAACAAACAAACATACAGACAACCTAAGTGATATGTACGTACAAACATACATACATACATACATACATAAAACAAATAAGCAAACAAACATACAGACAACCTAAGTGATACATACATTCAAACAAACAACCAAACAAACATACAGACAACCTGAGTGATCATACATACACACATAAAACAAACAACCAAACAAACAAGC
>NC_140974.1:74714285-74889285 GCF_056783735.1 Eptatretus burgeri | reverse complement strand
CATGTAGGGACGCATTTTTTCCCCCTTCTTTCATTATATCTACTTCATTCTCTTTGGATGCTATCAATGAAGTGACAACCGTCCTTTTCAGGGCAAACTGACAATTACACCTCACACTTCCATCTTACAGCCTCGTGTTTACACCTCCCACAAAGGCCTGAGGAGCTTCTTGTGAACCAATGGCCATCCATTTATAGTGCGCAACTGTGTTTGCGGACATCCTCCGGCAGTTGGGTTACTTTTTTTTCGGAGGTTGGTGGCAGGATTAGCACTCCAGCCACCGCAAAACACTTCATACTGTAAAACCCACAAATGTAAGGACAACCACCTCCTGTGCTCCTGCCCTTTGCAGGGTAGCTCACCAGATGACAGGATTGGGGGCAAAGCCTTTGGGACTCATAATCCTTGATGATAGGAGGAAAACCATGGGGTACACCGCCAGGGCCATATTGTGGTTGTGTGTGGTGGGGTGTGCTGAGGTGTCGTCCACAGACGGCGGTCTCCTTTGGTTGAGCTGAGGCGATACCTTCGGGTGGGTGCCTGGAATGTCCTATCTCAAAGACAGGATGATCACCTGTCTCTATTATAATCTGAGCTCAAGCGTTTGAACATCGGTATTGCAGCACTCTCTGAAGTTCGGAGACTGGATTGCGGCGAGATCATGGTGGGTGGTTACACCTACGATTGGTCTGGTTGCTCTGATGGTTACCATACCCAAGGAGTTGCTGTCGCTGTGTCCAATAAGCTGACCCCAATGATAATTGAGGTAACACCAGTCAACGAGCATATAGTATTATGGGACTAAGGATTCGTCACTACTTGGGTGTCGTTTCTCCGGTCTCTGTTTATGCTCTGACTGAGGTGAGTAATCTCACCGTGAAGGACACATTCTACGCCACGCCCGAGTCTGTGGTTGAGCGGTGTCCCAGGCGAGATACTCTTCTAGTCTTGGGGGGTTTCAATGCATCAAATGGATCTGATAGGGATGGTTATGAGACGTGTGTTGGTCCCCATGGGTCTGGAACTGTGAACCAGAATAGCACTAAGTTCCTTGACTTTGCAAGAAGTCATGGACTGAGGGAGGCCGGTTCATGGTTTCAGCGCCCACAAGCTCATAGCTGGACTTGGTATTCCAATGCTGGCGGTGTGGCAAAGGAGATTGTCCATGTGCTCGGTGATGGTCGCTCGAGGATAATCCAGAATTGCAGGGTCTCCCGGAGTGCTCAGTTACTCAATACCGACCACAGGCTTCTTGTAGCAACTATTAAGTTGCAGATTAAATCTGTGAGAATGGTACCATCCCAGCTGAGGCTGGATGTTAGCAAGCTCAAGGATGGGGAGGGTAGGCTGCGGTGTTTGCGAACCGGCTGAGTGGAGATTTGCAGGGTCTGGGTGCTTTGGGGAATTCTGAAGAGTTGTGGAGTGCCTTCAAGACCACTGTCCTTGATTTTGCCGGTGGTTGTCTTGCAACGCACCCTAATAGGGTGAAGAAGAATTTTGTCTCTCAAGGTACACTGGATACCATTGACCAGAGTCGCAGGGCCAGGCTTAATGGCCTAGCTGAGCTGTTCAGGGAGTTGAGGCATAAAACGACGTGTGCTAATGGTGGACAAGGAGGCCTATGTGTGAGGAATCTGTGAGGGGGGGGTAGAGCATCACCGATTTCAAAGTGATTCTCGTCCGACTTACAGGGAAATTCGCACATTGCGCTCCAAGCCCGTCCCTCGATGTACTGCAGTTAGAGAGGAGGGTGGTAGGCTCTTGACAGATGAGTCTGAAAGGAAGGCCTGATGGGCTGGTTACTTTGAGTGGTTGTACCAGGCTGATCCACCAGCTGTCGAGTTGGATGTCAGGGGTGTTACTATCCCGATTGCTGCCCTCCAATCAACTGCTGCGGTGAACCGGTTGAAATGGGGTGAAGCTCCTGGGATCTGTGGCATCCATGCTGAACTTCTCAAGGCTGGTGGAAATGCTGTACTCGTGTCATGGCATGCAGTTCTGCGCTCTGCCTCGAACACATGCATCATACCAACTGACTGGGAGAGGGGCCTTGTTGTGCCTCTCTGGAAATGGAAGGGTGATCGCCAAGACTGCAAAAATTATGAGGGGTGACGCTGCTCTCAGTGCTGGGCAAGGTCTTTGCTCGGATAATTCTTGATAAAGTTCGCCACCATCTGCTTGAGCACCAACATCCAGAGCAGTCAGGCTTTGCACCAAAAGGTCAACGATTGACCGTGTGCTTGCTCTTCGCGTCCTCACCGAACGCAGACGAGAGTTTCAGCAGGGGCTGCTTGCAGCCTATGTTGATCTCTGTGAACCGTTCGATTCGGTGAATTGGGATACCTTCTGGAGGATTCTTGGTGTTTGTGGGATGCCACTAAAACTGATCAGTCTGTCTCAATGACACTCTGGTACTGAGAGTGCTGTGAGATGTGGTGATACCATGTCCGACTTATTTCCAGTTATTACGCGAGTTCATCAGGGGTGTATGCTGTCCCCTACACTTTTCAGCACTTGTATTGACTGGATTCTGGAGAGGATTTCAGAGAGATCAAGCTGTGGTACATCATTTGGGAATGTCAAGATCTCTGATCTTGATTTCACAGATGATGCAGTCATCTTTGCGGAGAATCTAGGTATGCTTTTGGGGGCCCTCGAGGTGCTGAATGATGAGTCGGAGCCGTTGGGATTACGGGTTTCTTGGGGCAAAACCAAGATCCAGGCTTTGTATGGTATCTTGGATCTTGTCTGTTCTTGTCTGTTCCTGTTTGTGGTGAGAATGTTGAGGTCATGGAGAGATTCACTTACCTTGGCAGTGATATTCATGTTTCTGCTGGCTGTGAATCAGAGGTCAATCGATGTCTGGGTCAGGCCTGGGGAGTCATGGATTTTCTGGATCATGGGGTGTGGCACTGCCATACCTGTGCGGGAGGATGAAAGTATGAGTCTTCAGGTCCTTGGTGTTTCCAGTCTTGCTCTATGGATGTGAGGCTTGGACTCTGATAAGGGATCTGAGATGGACACTTAATTCCTTTGGTACCAGGTCTCTTTGTGGAATCCTTAGCTATCACTGGTCGAGCTTTGTGTCCAACGAGCGATTGCTGAGAGGGACTCAAATGAGATTTGTTACCTGCATAGTCCATGAGCATCAATTGTGGCTGTATGGACATGTGACTCGTTTTCTTGACGCTGATCCTGCTTACCAGATTCTCTCAGCGAGGGAGTCTCATGAGTGGAGGAGGCCAGTGGGCTGACCACAAAATAATGGCAACCAGCCATCGTGGCAGACAGGCGAGTGGTGTGATGATTTAAAAGCATGGAATCAGAATCACTCGGCAGTAAACGGCGATAAGGTTCTCAACATCTGACACCATGTTTCACACGTCTGTTTGTGTGGGAATAATAGGCAACACTTTCGGAGAGCAATCGGTTGTATTCAAATCTCACAGCGTACAAACAATGTATGCCCAACTTCTGTGCCGTAACCAGCGTGCATTGCCTGGTCCCACCTTCAACGTAAAAGCTTTGGCTCCCCCTACTGGTTGTCGCAACACTACATGTAACACTATGAAGTTTCGTGAAGATTGGTTTAAACTTGTGACCTAAAGGTGAGAGACAGACAAACAGGCAACCAGAATAACAAAATCGATGAGCCAATATACTTCAAAAATCCTCGATTTTGCAAGTCGTAAAGAATATGGATACATATCTTCAATATTATGACAAATTTGTTTGAAATCTTGATTTGAGAAAACTTGGCATTGATTGAAGTGGACTTGTACTTTTTCACCCCACTGTACTCTTCCGGTCAAAAGTTTTCGAACACCCCCGTTTTTCCAGTTTTTACTGAAATTGAAGCAGTTTAATGTTTTAATGCACTCTGAAATTAAAGAATAGAACAAATAAAAAATTGCAGATAAAAAAGAAATCATGGAATCGTTTTGATGAACAAAATTGAATTTTAATTTTTGACTCATCAAAGTAACCACCTTTTGCAGATATAACAGCCAATCATACTCGTGGCATTCTTTCTGCAATGGAAATCAAATATTGTTTGGAATGTTCTTCCCAACACTGTTGCAGAAGTTCCCACAAATGTGTTGGACTTGTAGGTTGCTTTGCTTTCACCCTTCTGTCCAGTTCATCCCAAACCAGCTCAATGGGGTTTAAGTCTGGAGACTGCTGGCCATTCCATGATTTGAAGTATACCGTCTTGTTCTTTTCTTCTAAGATAGTTCTGACATAGCCTGGAGGTATGTTTTGGGTCGTCATCTTGCTGTATGATGAACCCCTGACCAACGAGGCGTAGACCAGAGGGTATTGCTTGGTACTGCAAAATGCTGTGGTAGCACTTTTGGTTCAGGGTGCCAGTCACTCTGTGCAAGTCAACGACTCTGGATCCAGCAAAAGAGCCCCAGATCATCACGCTTCCTCCTCTATGTTTGACAATTGGTGAGGAACCATCCTTTCGCCTACTCAATTGCATACAAAAACCCTGCGTGATGAACCGAAGATTTCAAATTTTGATTCATCGGTCCATAAAACCTTCTTCCAGTTTTCATTAGTCCACTGGTGGAGCTTCATGGCCCAGGCAAGCCTCTTTATCTTATTTTGCCATCTTAGCAATAGCTTTCTCACTGCCTCTCGACCTGTCAAACCTGCAGCTCGAAGTCTTCTCTTCACAGTTGAAACTGAGACTTCCTTACTTCGATTAGTGTTAAGCTGTGCTTGAAGCTGCTGTCCTGTAAGCCGCCTATCACGCAAGCTGTTGACTCTCAGAAACTTGTTTTCTGATTGTGTTGTGGCTTTGGGTCTGCCAGTCCTCTTCCTGTCAGAGTTTCCTCCAGTTTCCAAGTGCCTTTTGATGGTGTAGGAAACTGTACTCACTGACCCCTTGGCTTACTTTGCAATTTCTCCAAAGGAAAGACCTACACTTTTAAGGGGGTTATAATGGTTTGTCTGTCTTCCTTTGTTAATTGTCTTTTTCTCGCCATTATGAGAGCAATATATGACTTCCTGCAGTGCAATATTGTCAAAATAATGCTTCAGAGGGTGTAGCAACACAGTCTGTTCCAACACTGGTTTTATACCTTCTGGAGGATTATTGGTGTTCGTGGGTGAGAGAGCTGTCTTTTATACAGACCGAGGGTTTGTAACTAATCAACAAAAGTTGGGACACCTGTAGGAAATGTTTGCATCAACTTTCTAGGCTTAATTTACTTCCATTGCTGCAGAACAGCTGCAGTTGCTAACCCATTACTTGTTCCCTGAAAAGGGCCTTTTTAACAACTCTGAAATTTGCATTATTTTTCAGTTTTTGGTAACCTAAACTTTTTTTAACCTCTGGCAGTTTACCGCTTAGCTTTGTACCATTTCAGGTTATTCACTGGACTTGAACTGTTTAAATTTCAGTAAAAACTGGAAAAATGGGGGTGTTCTAAAACTTCTGACCAGTGGAGTATGTGTTCCTTCCTCATGTATCCTTCCTTCTTCCCTTCCTCCTGTTTTTTTTTGTTGTTGTTGTCTCCCTTACAGGTTAGTCGATTGCTGCACAGCTTTGCAGCTGCTTTTGAATTCTGCTCCCGTGGCGTGCAACACGCCATTCAGTCTCTTGACCACAATGTCACTGCGACCCATGATGTTTATACTTTCTGCGTCACCTTGGAAATCAGGGAGGAGGATGGGAAGGGAAACTTCAGGTATGTTGGTGTTGCCTTTCAAGAACCTGAAGTGAATGTTGGGTGTCAAGTTTGGTTAAAAGTTCTAGTTTGCTCTTTTAAATCAACAATACATCATCTACGTCACAAAGAGGTGAAGCAGATTGATGAAACAAGGTATTATTTTAATTTCAGTACGAGATCTCCCATTCTTCTATTGGAAGAGGAGATATTATTTTTGTTTTTTTGTTCTTACTTCCTTCTTTCTTTCCAACAAATTACAAATGCACAGCATTCTTTCATCTATGAGGCAATTTTCTTCAAATTTGGAATGAAGGTACCTTGGTCCATTACCCCAAGACCTTTTTTGGAAGGATTCAGACCCCCTTCTGATTTTACGGGGTCAAAGTTGACAGTGAGAATCGAAACATTTTCCTTTCCATTCCCTTGTGTTTGATTCAGTCAGTGGAGATGAAGGTTGGTACATAGGTGCTTTCACAAAGGCCTTGAGGGGATGCGAAGAAAGGTTTTGGATTTGAATTTTATACAGGGGTCAAAGGTCAAAACAAGTCACAATTTTGGTTTTAGTCTCCCAAAGGTTTATATTTCAAGCAATCCTTTGAGAGCCTCACAGAAGAAACCTTACCACAGCCCCAACAGGCCAAAGCAGGTAAACATTTGTCTGGTGTTTTGATTTCTCAACGTGGAAGTGTGGGGTGGGGCAGGTTCCAAAGACGAATCATGCTTAGCATGAAATGTACCAAGTGATTGTGTCAGGTCAGGTCAGGAATGGGAGCATGCGCCGGAGCAGCGCGTCAATGCATCCACTTTCCGCCGGTACTTCAGGGGCCTCCGTCTGGCCATGCCCCAGGCAGATGCCTTGCCCGTCCCCATATCATTGAGATGCCGATCAACCTGCTGCAATCATGAGGCACGTGGTCGACCCATTGGCCTCCTCCACTCACGAGACTCCCTCGCTGAGAGAATCTGGTGAGCAGAATCAGGTCATGTCAGGTATGGGAGCATGCGCCAGAGCAGCGTGTCACTGCGTCCACTTTCCGCCGGTACTCCAGGGGTTTCCGTCTGGCCATCCCCCAGGCAGATGCCTTCCCATTCCCATCTCCTTGAGATGCTGATCAACCTGCTGCAAGCACGAGGCACGTGGTCGGCCCATTGGCCTCAACCACTCACGAGACTCCCTCGCTGAGAGAATCTGGTGAGCAGAATCAGCGTCAGGAAAACGAGCTACATGTCCATACAGTCGCAGCTGATGCTCACAGAGTATGAAGGAAACAAATCTCATTTGTATCTCTTTCAGCAACCGCTCCTTGGACACAAAGTCCGACCAGCGATAGCCAAGGATTCTCCGAAAAGACCTGGTACCAAAGGACTTAAGTCTCCATCTCAGATCCTTGGTCAGAGTCCAAGTCTCACATCCATAGAACAAGACTGGAAGCACCAAGGACCTGAAGACTCGGTCTCTCGTCCTCCCGCATAGTTACTGGCAGCGCCACACCCCATGATCCAGTGAATCCATGACTCCCCAGGCCTGACTCAGACGTCTATTGACCTCTGACTCACAGCCAGCTGAGACATGAATTTCACTGCCAAGGTAAGTGAATCTCTCCACGACCTCAACATCCTCGAAACAAACCGGCAAAGACAGGAGAACAGCATCCAAGATGTCATTGAAAGCCTGGAGCTTAGTTTTGACCCAGGAAACCCATAATCCCAGCAACTCCGACTTGTCATTCAGCACCTTGAGGGCCCCCAAAAGGATATCTAAAGTCTCCACAAAGATGACTGCATAATCAGAAAAATTAACATCAGAGATCTTGACATTCCCAAACGATGTACCGCAGCTTGATGTCTCCGACATCCTACCCAGAATCCACTCTGTACAAGTGCTGAAAAGTGTGGGGGCCAGAACACACCCCTGACAAACTCCAGCAACAACTGGAAATAAGTCAGAGGTGGTACGACCACATCTCATAGCACTCTCGGTGCCAGAGTAGAGTTCAGACATCAGATCGATCAGTTTTGGTGGCACGCCACGAACACCAAGAATCCTCCAGAGGGCATCCCGATTCACTGAATCAAACGCTTTACAGAGATCAACATAGGCTGCAAGCAGCACCTGTCAGAACTCTTGTCTGCGTTTGGGGAGGACCTGAAGAGCAAGGATACTGTCAATCATTGACCTCTTTGGTGTGAAGGCTGACTGCTCTGGACGCTGGTGCTCAAGCAGATGGTGGCGAACCCTGTCAATAATTATCCGAGCAAAGACCTTGCCCGGCACTAAGAGCAGCGTCACCCCTCGGTAGTTGTTGCAGTCTTGGCGATCATCCTTCCCTTTCCAGAGAGGGACAACAAGGCCCCTCTTCCAGTGAGTTGGGA
The DNA here is from genome assembly GCF_056783735.1 of Eptatretus burgeri. Lineage (NCBI taxonomy): Eukaryota > Metazoa > Chordata > Myxini > Myxiniformes > Myxinidae > Eptatretus > Eptatretus burgeri. The sequence continues at coordinate 74,881,231 of NC_140974.1, read as the reverse complement.
TGATGCCTGTGTTCCAAGCAGAGCACAGCACTGCATGCAACGACACGAGTGCAGCATTTCCACCATCCTTGATACGTTCAGCATCGATGCCACACATCCCTGGATCTTTACCCCATTTCAACCGGTTCACCGCAGCCCGTGTTTGCACAAGTGAAGGTGGACCACAGTTGATTGGAGGGTCAGCAACAGGGATTGTAACACCCTTGACGTCCAACTCGACAGCTGGTGGATCAGCCTGGTACAACCGCTCAAAGTTACCGGCCCAGTGGGCCTTCACTTCGGACTCCTCTGTCAAGAGCCTTCCACCCTCTGCTCTCACTGCAGTACACCGAGTGATGGGCTTGGATGAACGCAATGCGCGAATTCCCCTGTAAGCAGGCCGAGAACGACTTCACCACAGGTGATGCTCTACCCCCTCACAGATTCCTCGCACATTGGCCTGCTTGTCCACTCCCAGCGCACGTACAGTTTTACGCCTCAGCTCCCTGAACAGCTCAGCTCTACCATTCAGCCTGGCCCTGCGACTCTGATCAATGGTATCCAGTGTCCCTTGAGAGACAAAATTCTTCTTCGCCCTACGGTGAGTTCCAAGACATCCACTGGTAACATCAAGGACTGTGGTCTTGAAGGCACTCCACAACTCTTCAGGATCTCCCAAAGCACCCAGACACCCCAAGTGTCCACTCAGCTTGTTCGCAAACTCCTCAGCTACCCTCTCATCCTTGAGCTTGCCAACATCCAGCCTAGGCTGGGATGGTACCATTCTCCTGGATTTAAGGTGCAACTTTAGAGTTGCTACAACAAGCCTGTGGTCAATATTGAAGAACTGAGCACTCCGGTAGACCATGCAGTTCTAGATCATCCTCCAGCAACTATCATCGAGCACATGGTCAATCGCCTTTTTCCACACTGCCAGCGTTGGAATACCAAGTCCAACAATGACCCTGTGGGTGCTGAAACAATGAATTGGCCAGCCTAAGTCCATAACTTCTTGCAACGTCACCTGAACTTAGTGCTATTCAGGTTCACAGTTCCTGACCCATGGGGACCAACACACGTCTCATAACCATCCCTATCAGTTCCAGTCGATGCATTGAAATCCCCCAAGACTAGAAGTGTATCTCGCCTGGGGCACTGATCAACCAGAGACTCGAGCGTGGCGTAGAATGCGTCCTTCACGGTGAGGTCACTCGCTGTGCTGTGTCACGTGATTGGGTTTTCGTATATCATGCCTCGCCCGCTAGGGGTGGCAGAACTGTGCTTCTGGCTGCGCAATAAAGCAGAGTAGATGGTGGCCCGCGTGCTTCTTGCGTCCCACCGCACCTAGTACACACTACTCGCCTCAGTCGGAGCATATACAGAGACCAGGTAAATGATCCACAAGGAGTGACGAATCCTTTGTCTCATAATACGCTTGGTGACCGGTGTTACTTCATTTATCATTGGAGTCAGCTTCTTGGACACAGCTGCAGCAACTCCTTGGGCATGGTAACCATCAGAGTGACCAGACCAATAGTAGGTGTAACCACCCGTCATGATCTCGCCGCAATCTGGTCTGCGAACCTCAGAGTGTGCCGCAATACTGATGTCCAAATGCTTGAGCTCAGTTGATAACAGAGACAGGTGTTCTTCCCCTCTTGGGGATAGAACATTCCAGGCACCCACCCGAAGGGACCACCTCATGCTAACCCAAGGAGACCAACGTCTGGTGGACCACACCTCAGCACCACCCCGACACACTCTCCCGCAATCTGACCTGGGAATGTTACCCCATGGTTTCCCTCCTATCATCAAAGATTCGGGGTCCCGAAGGCTTTGCCCCAACCCCGTCATCCGTTGAGATGCCCTGTGAATGGAAGCTGCACAGAAAGTACTCCCACAGAGTTGGTGTTCAGATTTTTTTGTGCTTCGAGAATGTTTTGCGGAAAGAAGGGTTTTTCGGTGGCCGGAGTGCAAATCCTGCCACCAACCACCTAATAAGAAGTAACCCAACTCCAGGAGAACGTCCACAGACACAGTTGGGCACTAGATATGGATGGCCGTTGGCTCACAAGGAGCTCCTTTGACAGGTTTTGTTTTTAATCCTGCTGGGTGCCCATATCCAAACACCCTCCTCACCAGGAATCCTGGTGGGGGAGACGGTTTAGTCGCCGACAACCCAGCCATGAAACAGGTTAGTACAGGTTTACATGAGACCTGTTGCAAGTCACAGATGTGATCTGGCCTGACCTGACAATAGGTAGTGAGTAGTCCGTTATAAAGGAGATTCGGGTAAGATCAATATGTAAAACTTTCGTTAAATCAGGTGAAGCCGGGTGAGGATTTTTGCCATTAAACACCAAAGGCACACTGGAAAATGCATTGCGCTTTCGGAGGAACAACCATTAAAACAGTTTGGCCTGCAAGCCGTGCAAGCCATGGCGGAAAGGTCACCTGCAGAGTTCTGGAGGAATGTGTAACGCTTTTGTTCAGGGTCATACCACAGGGCGAGATGACCCGGAAGGTGACCCCACCCATAAGCAGAGGGTGGCCAATGGTGGGACCAGTTTTGTGTTGGGAAGGCGATCCCAGAGTTCACGAAAGCCATAACCACACCTGCGCATGGCAGAGTTGAAGTCAGACCTTGAAGAGAGGAACATCTCTCTCCTTCCCTCTGCTTGGGCGCCTTATTCAACACGATCCCCCGTCTCCACCGCATCGCTCCTGCCATTCGCCATCCAGAGCCACGCCAGGCCTGTGTGTGAGCAACCTTCACGCTACTGGATTGTGCCTGCCACAAGCCCTCGTTTACCTCTGTTGTGTGTGTCCTGGTATTTGTCGGTGCCATTTGTTGTTTCGACCTTGTTTTTTTTGTATCGAAGATTGCATGGTCCTTCTATTCCAATTGTTGTGTCTTTTGACTGCCAAGATCTGTACCATTTATTGATTGTTCTGTCCTTTCTAATTCTCCATATTTATCTTGAAAATAAACTCCCTTTTAATTGTAAGAAGCATTTTCCTGTTTTCCTGCCTTCCCACACGATCACTGCCAGGTTTGGCTTGTTGGGTGATCCTTGAATAATCGTCGTTAGAATTAATTTAACACAGTGTTTTAACACCATTTTGATGCTTTGCGGGGGTCATGGAGCACCCAACTCAGTAAGTCCATGTTAACGGAGGTCATCTGAGCTGCAACAGTATATTTATCGGTGTGATGATGCACCTTGTGGTGTCATCGAAACCTTTATGCAAACGAGATTATGCTGACTTATTTATGACCTCATCTCATATATGGCCTCGTTTGGCTGATGGTTAAACATTGATGATGAGGCCACCTGTCTTTTCTGGTGACCTTAATGCCAACTTGGCATTCAGGTTTGCACAGAGCAATATTTTGTGATGTTTAATAGCCTCGATTAAGTGGCCACTCAGCAATGCTGTTTGCAATCACAAACGTTTTGTTACACTGCACTGTATTTGTTTTCAATATTTTTTTCTCATTTCTGATCTACAAGATATAGACAGCATCGAATGTCCATTTATTATAATGGCAACGTGGCCCTCTAAGTGCTGATATCGTGTCAGCAGCCATATTGTAGGACAAGTAATATCATTTTGGGTTTCCTCACCGTGTGTTCACCGTGTACCATGGGTGAGTTTTCCCAGTTGAAGTCTCGTTACTCTTACTTTAGAATTTAGATGATGAATATATCAGGATGTGAGAAAGTGCTCCATCACAAAATTTAGTTAAATTAATGCCAATTATCAATCAGAGTTGGGGACTTTAGTCTGCGACTTTGACTCGAGTCGCAAAATTTTGCAACTTGCGACTTGACTCAGACTTGACGAAATTGACTTGAGACTCGGACTTGGTACTTCTTTTCTGGGGACTTGTGACTTGCAAGTAACTTACATGCGACTTGAGTTATGGCTGCCAGATCACATACTGTTCTCCACAAATGCTAAAGAGAGTGTACACTCTCAATATAGTACAGAGCACACACAGCATGTCCAACTGACAAGCAGCGGTGTTATCAACGGAAGCACAACTTTATTCAGATCACATCATCAGGGGAACTTGGCTCCGTGCACGCTCCAACCCGATAAAATGATTTTGTGATTATTTAAATGTCATTTGAAATGTATTATTTAAACTTTGTCAATAATTGTAAATTATATCATGACAACAATTGAAGTTAATAAGTAATACGTACATTTCATTTATACATAAGTTATATAGTTATACGTACGTCCCCCCCCCCCCCCCATTTTCTGCTTCTACAGTGTCCCGTCACCTTTGTGATTCTCGAGCATCCGGTCACATTCACGATTTGACACCTTCCTTTCTGATTATACGTTTCATTTTAACGTACATCTATCGTAGTGTGTGCGTGTGTGTGTGCGTGTGTGTGTGTGTGTGTGTGTGTGTGTGTGCGTGTGTGTGTGCGTGTGTGTGTGTGTGTGTGTGTGTGTGTGTGTGTGTGTGTGTGTGTGTGTGCGTGTGTGTGTGCGTGTGTGTGTGCGTGTGTGTGTGCGTGTGTGTGTGTGTGTGTGTGTGTGTGTGTGTGTGTGTGTGTGTGTGTGTGTGTGTGTGTGTGTGTGTGTGTGTGTGTGTGTGTGTGTGTGTCTGTGTCCCCTTCATAACTCCAAAACCATGAAACTTTGGAGGCATACGAAGGAACTCCAAGGAAGTGCATGAGTGAAAATTGGGTGTTTGGGATGACAAAAACACGTCTTTGTAAGATAATTAACGGCCTTATTTAATTATATCATTTATCAGGTGCATCCTTGGTCAATCTCTCTCTCTCTCTCTCTCTCTCTCTCTCTCTCTCTCTCTCTCTCTCTCTCTCTCTCTCTCTCTCTCTCTCTCTCTCTCTCTCTCTCTCTCTCTCTCTCTCTCTCTCTCTCTCTCTCTCTCTCTCTCTCTCTCTCTCTCTCTCTCTCTCTCTCTCTCTCTCTCTCTCTCTCTCTCTCTCTCTCTCTCTCTCTCTCTCTCTCTCTCTCTCTCTCTATCTCTCTATCTCTCTATCTCTCTATCTCTCTATCTCACTCTCTCTCTATCTCTCTCCCTCTCCATCTCTCTATCTCTCTCTCTCTCTATCTCTCTATCTATCTCTCTTTCTATCTCTATCTCTCTTTCTCTCTCTCTCTCTCTCTCTCTCTCTATCTTTCTCTCTCTATATCTCTCTCTCTATATCTCTCTCTCTATATCTCTCTCTGTCTCTGTCTCTCTCTCTGTCTCTATATCTCTCTCTCTATATCTCTCTCTCTATATCTCTCTCTCTCTATCTCTCTCTCTATATCTCTCTCTCTATATCTCTCTATCTCTCTATCTCTCTCTCTCTCTCTCTCTCTCTCTCTCTCTGTCTCTGTCTCTGTCTCTGTCTCTGTCTCTGTCTCTGTCTCTGTCTCTGTCTCTGTCTCTGTCTCTCGTCTTACGGCGTATCCTGGGTTACTTCGTTCTCTGCGGTCCTATGGCATCCATGCTGAACTTCTCAAGGCTAGTGGAAATGCTGTACTCGTGTCGTTGCATTCAGTTTTGTGCTCTGCCTGGAACACAGGCATCATCTCAACTGACTGGAAGAGGGGCCTTGTTGTCCCTTTCTGGAAAGGAAAGGGTGATCACCAGGACTGCAACAACTACGGCAACAGAGGTGATGCTGCTCTCAGTGCCGGGCAAGATCTTTGCTCGGATAATTCTTGATAGGGTGCACCACCATCTGCTTGAGCAGCAGCACCCGGAGCAGTCAGGCTTTACACCAAAGAGGTCAATGATTGACCGTATCCTTGCTCTTCGGGTCCTCATCAAATGCAGACGAGAGTTTCAGCATGGGCTGCTTGCAGCAAATGTTGATCCCTGCAAAGTGCTCGATTCACTGAATTGGGATGCCCTCTCGAGGATTCTTGATCTTCGTGGGGTGTCACCAAAACTGATCGATCTGACGTCTGAACTCTACTCCGGTACTGAGAATGCTGTGAGATGTGATGGTTCCATCTCTGACTTATTTACAGTTGTCACTGGAGTTCATCAGGGGTGTGTACTGGCCCCCACATATTTCAGCACTTGTATGGACTGGATTATGGGGAGGATGTCGGAGAGATCAAGCTGCTGTGCATCGTTTGGGAATGTCAAGATCTCTGACCTTGCTTTTGCAGATGATGCAGTCATCTTTGCGGAGACTCTAGATATCCTTTTGGGGGCCCTCGAGGTGCTGAATGAGGAGTTGGAGCCACTGGAATTACGGGTTTCCTGGATCAAAACTTAGATCCAGGCTTTCATTGACATATTGGATGCTTCTATCTTTAACTGTTTGTGGTGATGATGTTGAGGTCAAGTTGAGATTCACTTACCTTGGCAGTGATATTCATGTCTCTGCTGGCTGTGAGCCAGAGGTCAATATACTTCTGTGTCGGGCCTGGGGAGTCGTGGATTCACTGGATCATGGGATGTGGCACTGTCAGTACCTGTGCTGGACGAAAGTCCGAGTCTTCAGGTCCTTGGTGCTTCCAGTCTTGCTCTATGGATTTGAGGCTTGGACTTTGACCAGGGATCTGAGATGGAGACTTCATTCCTGAGATGGAGACCAAGTCTCTTCGGAGAATCATTGGCTATCGGACTTCAGAGAATATCAGACTTTGTGTCCAACGAGCGGTTGCTGAGAGAGACTCAAATGAGATTTGTTACCTGCATAGTCCGTGAGCGTCAGCTGTGGCTGTATAGACACGTGGCTCATTTTCTTGATGCTGATCCTGCTCACCAGGTTCTCTCAGCAAGGGAGCCTCGTGACTGGAGGAGGCCAATGGGCTGACCATGTGCGTCGTGGTTATAGCAGGTTGATCAGTATCTCAAAGAGATGGGAATGGGCCAGGCATTTGCCTGGGTGATGGCCAGACGGAGGCCCCTGGAGTACCAGCGGAAAGTGGATGCAATGACGTGCTGCTCCAGCGTATGCTCCTCTACCTGGCCTGATCTGACCTGGGTTCCTATGCTGGGGTCTGAAGCCGCCATGTTTTTTTGACCTGCTCAACCATTCCCTGATTTGGAACAGACGAAAACGGTTTATGAGCAAGTTATTTTTTTTTTTTCATATTCCTCACTCATATTATTGAATGCCTGTTCATCATAGCTACGAATCGTTGGGTACATTGCAATGCTTATAAACGTGCAGAGATGCCAGCGTTCATGGCTTTATTACATTTCCGCCCATGCCAATAAGCCAAGTTACAAAATTTCAGGTCCAGAATTGAATTCAGCAGCAGTTCCGACTTCTAAAAAAAGTGTTCATTGTCAATTCGGACATTGCTTGGGCATCTCCGGGAGGTGTTTAATATGACGGATCATTGCTTGCCAAGCCAGCCGTTCCTTCTCAACTGTTTCATTGGAGTGCTTCCATGAGTGCTTAAGCCACTTGGCCGGTGCTCTACAATATTCACACTGTCATTGAACACTGCATATCGATTGAGTTGAACAAAGTTCAGGGGCCACTTGCCTGTATTGGCCACGTGTTGTTCTGCAGTGCAACAGGTGGTGGATGTCTCGCTGAAAATGTGAAATGGTATTTTCCACGTTTCCCCTTTTTGTACGTTCTTCCATTATATGATACGTCACTTTGGCCAAGATTAATACAAATAAAAATTAAATGTTTTGTTTTAAAAGTTTCTTCAACTGTTTTGTGGAGTGCTTGGTGAAGCCACTTGACGTGCGTTCTTCAAGCTTCAATCAATGGCGATGCTGCGGTTTGATACCCAAGGTAGGAAGGGAAAATAAAATATATGATCACAAAAAAAAATATGAGAAATGTTTTCAGTTATGAAAGAATGAATCAGAATATCATGGCAGGAAAGCCGAGAGATACGCATGCTCACTCAGTGTAGCCTGGATTTGAATCCCGAACCAGCTTTAAACTGTCAGCCTAGTGTTTCACAGGCAGGGGGATTCATCAATGTGTGTGTCGTTAAACTGGACATCACATCTTCCGGAATCCCCCCTCTCCTCTCCCTCTGCTCCCCTCCCCTCTCGCCCCCTCTTCCCATCTCTATTCCCTCTCTCTCTGTCCCTTACCCACCCCCCTCCCTCTCACTGTCGCTCTTTGTGTCCGAATATATTTGGACGGTGGTTATGCCCAGATGGTGGTTATCTCCGCACGTATTCAGATGGTAGTCATCTTCACACGTATCTGAATGGTGGTTATCTGTACATGTATCTGGACGGTGGTGATGTCCGGACAGTGGTTATCTCCATATGTGGCTGGATGGTGGTTATTTCCAGATAACCAGATATTTCCAGACCCTACCCTCACACCGCCTTGCGTTTCCCTCCCCTCATGCTGCCTTCCCTTGCCCTCCCCTCATGCTACTTTCCCCTCCCCTACCTTAACACTTATTTCCCCTCCCTTCACCCTCCCTTCCCTTCCCCCACCCCCCCTCACCCCCCCCCCTTCCTTGCTCCCCCACTCTCCTCGGTCTCCCTACCTCCTTGCTCCTCCACCCCTCTCTCTCTCTCTCTCTCTCTCTCTCTCTCTCTCTCTCCTTTTTCCCCCCCTCCCCCAGTTATTTCTGTACATTGCAGATGGTGATTATGTCTGTATGAACCCTCCCCTCGTACTGCTTTACCTTGCCCTCCCTTCATGCTGCCTTCCCTTGACGTATCTGGACAGTTGCTATGCCCAGATGGTGGTTCTCTCTGCAAGTATCCGGATAGTGGTTCTTTCCACACTTATCCGGATGGTGGTTATCTCTTGATGGTGGTTATGTCCAGATGATGGTTATCAGTAGGGTAAGAATACTGATTCTGGCTCACTTTGCCCCATGTAAATGAATGGGGGATTTTCAGCGATTTATATTTTTTTACCCTAAAAATAAATCCCCTTTTTATCCCAAGGTATATTTATTTGTCTCTCCTTTTAACTTGGAGGTTGAACCTCATTGAATTGAACACCTGGGGGTTGAACAGCTCACTCATTGAACCTATAAAGATTTGTTCATTCTCAAATTCCTTCAATAGTTTAATTTTCTTTGCACAATAATCCCCATCTAAAATATTGACAAACAAAACATTTGAATCTTTATATTTTTTAAGATACCCCATTTGTACCATTACGAAATGATAAACTTCTCTTAATGCTCTCATCTGACCACCTCCTGAGCCACATATCATTTTGAGATTATAGTAAATTGTTTTTTCATTGTTCAATTGATAACCATCAAAGTTTTCAGTCCATTCAAGGATATTCATTTTTTTCTTTACATCCTCTAACTTACTAGTTTTTAAATTAATTCGCTTATTTGTTTTATTTACCTTTGTTTTAGTTATTTTTTCAATAAGACTTATTTGATATTTTTCACATTCATTATGTTTTCCATTTATATACCAAGACTGAGATTTTCTCCACTCTTTAGTTTGATTAATACTTGGTTTAACCATTTATATATTGTGAAAAAACCACAAGTGTAGCCCTTAAAAACCCTAACCCATCTTCCCATCGTTAAAACATAATCTATTTTATACACTCTATCATACAATATCCATATGGAACACAATCTATTCCATTATCTAAAATAAATCTCTTATCATCAAAGGCTCCTAATGCCTTTTTATTTACTTCTTCACTATATATGTTATGTTTATAACTTCTTATTGTATTCATTTTCCTATATTCTTCTTTCTTATTCATCAAACAATTATAATAATTTCTAAAAGTTATTGATTTCTTTATTACATATTTCTTTATTCCCTTTAACCTCTTATCAATCTGTTCACCATACTTATAAGCATATGCCTTTGCTCTCAATCCAATAAACTCACTCATTACTTTTCCACCCAACTCATCCTTAAACTTACCAATAACCTTTTCATTCTTTTTGGAAAATAACTCACTCTTCTTGCTGAAATTACTTGTATCATATACTCCAATATTTTTCTTCATATCTTCATAAACATCATCAGTTTTTATATCTAAGATAAAACTATCAGTATCCATATACAACAATGAAACATTTTCACCATACTCTTTCTTTAAGTCATTATACAAATAATCATACATCAATATCTTTGATAAATCAAGAACTGCTGTTCCAATATAAATTGGTTTATCCATTACAATACTTTCCTTTTTCATATGAATTGCAGAAAAGTTCTCTGAAAAAACCTCTTCTCTCTCAAAAACTTGGTTTATTTATCAATCTCGAAGCTTCTTTCCAAGATGTTGCGAATCTAATGTTTTGCCTGTTTCTAACATTTTCCATAGTCTTTCCAAATACAGCATTATTCATTAATTTATAAAAGTCCCCTTCAAATTTTACTTTTGTATTTGCTCTCATATCTGTATTGAATTGAATATACTTTTTCACCCAAGGACTTTGTTTAAATTTTAAAACTCTATGAATTTTAGCTACTCTCAATCCTTCTCTCAAAAACTGTTTTAAGCTTCTCTGATGCAAAACATATCCCTCTTTATCATAGAATGTTGTTAATAACTTTTCTGTTGATTTACCTTTAATATTAAAACTTTTATGATAATCACTTAACCATTCTTTCTTTGGAGTTTCTTTCTCACATGCAAAAGGAAGATCTTTATGCTTATTATGAAGATCACTCGGGTACCTCAAATCAACTTCAAAATAATAACCTTCTTCTTCGTCATTCAATTCCTCTTGAGAAGAAATAACAATATTCATCAAAGCCTTTTCATAATCCTTTTCTTCCACCCACTCTAATTTACCATAAGGTAGAGATTGGAGACATTGCCCATCCATACAAATTATTAGCATCAAAATACATCAAATAATTACTATCTTTTTCACTATCATAATTTGGGAGATATTTATTATTTGCTTTAGCATATCTTTTTGAACATACTTGTGATATTCCACCTCTTGGACTTCTCAATCATCAAAAGCATATCCACATCACTGATTAAATCTATATCTTGTTTTGTCATTTTCAACATTGCACTCCAAGCTAAACCAGGAGCTGTGAAATAGTGGGCAGGGTCTAATCCATAACAATTTTTATTATGACAGAGTGTTCTAAAAGCCTCAAACACATCAGCTAACAATAAAACATCTGTTTTTAGATATAAATCATGATATTCTCCAAGGTTCTTTATCTTAAATATTTTCCATATTTCTTGTGCGTGTTTATATTCCTTATCACTTATCTCTTCTTCATAAAGGTTATTATAGAAACTTTCTTTTGAAGGAAGTTGTGTTTCTTTAAATCTCATAAATGAATCCATATAATCATAAGGATAAATTCCTTTACTTGTAAGAATTTTCTCTTTACTTTGAATTTCATTCCTTGTTTGAATTTCCTCTCTCGTAAGAATTCCTTCTTTAATCAGAATTTCATCTTTAATCTGAATTTCCTCTTTAGTTCGAATTTTCTTTATAATTAGAATTTCATCTTCAGTTAGAATTTCCTCTTTACTTTGAATTCTCTCTTTAATCTGAATTTCCTCTTTAGTGAGAATTTCCTCTTTTGGAAAGAATGAATTAAGATTTGGAAAAGAGTCCGTGGAGCTTAGATTTGATGCGAGGTAGGCTAGTGGTGTTCCCATAAACTTGTAAGAATCTAAAAACCTAATACAAGTTATAGGTTTTGTGAATATCATTTTTGAAAATGAAATATACTTTTGACTTGTGTTTGTTATAGCAGAAATATTCCCTGGTGTTTTTGAAAGTTCATTTATAAATAGATGTGTATCATAGTTGGCGCTGTTGTGAAGAAAGACTGGAATAAAAGAAGGTAATTTATAATTAAGATTACAACAGGAATGAGCGGGACCTCTATATTTACCAGTAAGATGACAATGGTCTCTAACTTTAAACTCCTTAATTTCCCTCACAAATATGACAGATATTGTTCATTCTAAATTCTAATTTTTCTTCTTTGGTTAATTTCATCGGTTCATTTGTTTCTTTCATTAATTTAGTGAGTCTTATACAATCCTTTTCTAATCGTTTTACAAACTCTTGTGAAGCATTTTTTCCACGATAATGTTCAAGTTTGTTATACTTTTCTCCAACAGATGATTTGATATAATAACAAAAACCACAAGGAATATGTTTTTGATATTTATTTGTATATGGTTCTTTTGGATTAGGAGAAGCAGTATTTATCTTTTTAAGGATACATTCAAAATCAGCGTATATCACAAATGGGTGCATGATAGATTTATTATAATCTTCAAAATAAATCTTTTCACCAGGTTTAGGCATTGTAATTACAGCTGATTTATGATTACTACAATATTTTGAATGTTGTTCTAATCGTTCTTTTGTATGAAATGAATTAAGACATCGCTACAAGGATATATTTTGTTTGCTGTTCTGAATACCTGAGAAGAGATTAATCTTGATAAATTATTGATGTATGTGTAATGTGAATTCTTTCCAACACTAAAATATAAAAGGTCAATGTGTGTTTCTTCATTTTTATAGTTGTTTGAAATTTTTAATATTTGAACTTTGTTTGTATCCGTTAATCCATATACATTAATAGAAAGATTATTCTTTTTCTCAAATTTAGGAATATCTGTTAGTGGCATTGGGAATTTAAAATCTTTAATGTCCAAGGTATTCTCATATTTCATATATTGTTTTACTCTTTCTGAATTACATTTTGGTGGATGTAAGTGAGCAAGAACAGACCAGAGAAAACATTTATTATCATTGTTCTTAATATTAACAACTGCCTTCTTTTAGTTTTATTTCTTTTGGTAATTCAATATAAGAAGAAGCTTTAAGAGGGTTTGATTTTAGAATGTGTCTATCTAAAAAGATGATTTTTTAATATTGAATCCACTTCCTACCACTGTATTATCAACATCCTCCTTCTTGTCTTGATAGTTCTTCATAAACCCCACTATTCAAAAAATCTTGAAATGATGTTATAAATGAAGATCTGTTCTCATATAAGGAGTTTGTTCTTCATCTTGTCTTTTCATATTCATTTTCACTCCCATATAAAACTTTAAAGTTTTTTATTTCTTTTAATGTCTTTTTAATAAATTTTTTAACATCGGGTTTCACTATTTCAATTGATTCAGCTATTGATGATGGACCGGTTCTCCAAATTGAAAAATCCTTATTTTTATATGCCCTTTAAATGCCTCATCAGTGTTTTTAATATAATAGTCTCCCTTTACTTTAAACTCATTTTTTTTTGTGTTTTTGTGATTGAAGATGTTGATTATAACTACTCTTCAAAACATCCTTTGAACAGATATCACAATGTTTTCTTTCCAACTCAAGAGGAGATATTTGATGAAATAGATTAAATGTGTGTTTGTTGGTTCGGAGGTGTTTTCTATAATGTTTATATTCGTGATTACAAACATCGCAGTACGTTGTATTCACCATATTTATAGAATAAAACTTTGCTTAAACTAAAATTTTCTTGATGAAAATTTCGTTTAATTTATAGGTGAATCTGTGCTTAAAAACATTTTATCCTCCAACTTTTTCACTTAATAAATACAATGTTTCAAGACACAAAAGACAAGTTTCAATCAATCTCTTCATCTGTTAAAGATACTGAGAAATATGTCAAGGATGTAAAATTGAACAAAGATAAATATAACAACTATTGGATAAAAACTATTATGGTAAATAATATGAGTTCTTCAATTTCCTTCAGTGGAAGGGCTTTTAGTATACCTGGTAGAACATCAATTAAAGTATCTCTAACAAAAGTTTCTCCTCTCCTTCTAGTAATATATTCAAAACTAGAAAAAGCAATGAAACAAGAAAAAGTATCAAAGAACAAAAACCTTATGGATGAAGCTTTAGAAAGAAAAGATAAGACCATCTGTAATATGCAAGGAGAAATTTGTATTTTTTCAACAACCTTAAAGATGTAAATCTTGATGAAATAAAGGATGTTAATATATCAGGTGAAATGACATTTCTGCTCAATAGTAGTTAACGATAATTTTAAAATTACCTTTAATATAAAAAATGTTGTCGTTGAAGCTGATAATGAAAAAAAAGTATATCGATATCGATGGTAATATACAACTGAAAGTATAGATGAATTTCAGTTTAAGTAAAGTTTTACTTTATAAATATGCTAGACTTTCCTGATTCTCCATATGACAAATTTGAGAATTGTCCTGCATGGTGAAAGACAGGGATTAAACACAGAGTTAAAAGCCTATAAACAATGTATATTCTGTGATTATCTTCTAATTAATGATAATAAAAAATATAAAAAGGAAAATAATTCTTTTAGATTTACACCAAAAATGAATTACTTTACAAGATTGATTAGAGAAATGAATGTAAAGTATGAGGATGATAACACACCTTTCCTTACATAAGGGAAGAAACTGAACGTATAAGAGAAATGTTCAAAGGATTGTTGTTGTATATTATTCATGGATGTAATTTTCAGGGAAATATCAACACAAGATATTGTATAAATAAAATAATGGATTATCTTGAAATTAAACCTGAACTTAGGATAAAATATAGAGTTTCTAAAAAAGCCAATAATAAATTAAATAAACTGTTTTTCAAATATATAAATGAATGATTTTTTACCTATTTGGGAAAATAAGATAAAAATTTAACAACCATAAAAATCTCCCAAATTCATTAAGATGTCTCATAGTTGGTTCAAGTGGATGTGGAAAAACCTGCTTACTTTTAAAAATGCTCCTCACTCCCAACTTTTTTAGATTATGATAATTTAATAATTTTCACAAAGTCGAGTTTTCAACCAGAGTATCAACTACTCTCACAAGGTTTTAATGCTGGTCTTCAAAAGAAGATATAATAGGTTTATTTAAACGTCAAAAAAACCTAAATGATTATAACATTGAAGATATAATTCAACTATTTTGTGATACACAGAGATGTAAAAAGAAATCAAATCTTATAACTTGTATTCTTAGTGATAATAATGGATGATATACCGCCTCCCAAGATTTGGATAAATCAAAAAAGAACCTCGTTATCTTTGATGATTGTGTTAATGAGAGAAACCAAACGGTAATGGACAGCTACTACACAAGAGGGAGACATTCTTCTTGTAATTGTATTTATCTTAGTCAATCGTACTTTCAACTTCCTCGTTGCTCCATCAGAAACAATGCTAATACTTTTATTTTATTCAAGTTAAATTCAATAGATATCAATAATTTTTGGAGAGATAATTGTTCTACATTATGTAGTAAAAAGAAATTTGAGGATTATATGAAGCACACGACTGAAAAATATAAATATATTGTTGTGAAACAAGATGAGATATTAAAGGATATATTTTTTGTTTTATAAACAATTACATATATAAATGACAACTATTATTATAAATCTTGTGGGTAAATCTGCTTCTGGAAAAACTTTCATAAATCAAGGTTCTTGTGTAGTACAAATGAGAATATTGTAAATTTACTTAAAAAACACCCCGTGATACGCATTGTATCAACAACAACTAGAGCAATAAGACCTGAGAAGTAAAAGGTGAAGATTATCACTATATTTCAGTGGAGGAACATATGCGATTGAGGAATGAAGGACAAATATTTGAGGAGGTTTCTCTTGGTACAACAAAATATTCACATTGTAAGAGTGAGTTAAAGAAACTAAAATCTGGTGGTGTTGGGATATTAGAAACTAATCCAGAAGGAACGAGACAAATTATTAAATATCTGAGTGGAGTGAAGATTTTATCATTCGGTTTTGATGTTGATGAAGAAACTCAACACAAACGTATGAAAAGCAGAGATGCAAGGATTAGTGAAGAAGAAATTACAACTCGCATTAATGTTAATAAAGAATTTGATGAAATATTTAAAGAAAAGGATTTATTTGAACACATCTACTTGAATGATGAAGAAAAGGAAAATTTCCTGTTGATCTTTACAATTCATTAAATGATATTTTACAATAAATAAATGGATACAAAAGAAAGAGCAAGAAGATTTAAGGAACATCAAGAGTTGGTTTCAAAAGTTGTAAAACAACAGGAAGACATAAAGAAGAAACGCAGACAGAAACTAACGGGCGAAGAAGCATTTGAAAAAAAACAAGAGAAATTTTTAAACCACTTTTAAAAACTTCCCAAGAAAAAATGAAAGATGTTTCCACAGTTCCCACAGTAGAATATACTCCTAGAAAGCTTCAAATGTTAAAAGATTTCAGTCAAATGACGGAGGAAGAATTAGAGCATTTAGGAGAATTAGAATATGATGATGAAGGTTTATTTCAACAACTGGAAGAGATTAATCAACCCCCTGATTATATTGTGAATGCTGTTCAAAACAATGAATATTCAGCGGATTCAAAAACCAAAGCAGGACTCATTCCAACAGAACAACCAGCAATATTTCATCTTGTTCAAGAAAAGGTATTGATATTTAATGATGAATTAAGGTTCTTAAGTTCTGCTCAACCCCCTGTTAAACTAACTCCGAGATTAATGTTTCTTCTCACAAAAGATGGAAGACAAGGTTCAACTGTGAGGGATGAATCAAAGTATATTGATAAACCATTGGATATGGAAAATAATGATGATAGAGTATATATTGATTTGCTGAACACTCTAAATTATAAGGTTATTCTTTCTGGTAAAAGTAGGAAGAATGAGAAGGAGAAACACATTATTCAGGCTTTAAGTATCCTTGGTTCAGGTATTAGTTTTCTTCCAAATGACCCATCGCAATTAGTTAATAGACTGTTATTGTTGTTCGGCAGTAAGAAGGCTGGAAATAACAATTGTTTTAATGAAGCATCAGCCATTTTAGACCAGTTGATGAACATGAAAATAATTAATAAATCTCAATATAAAGACATTTTATCTCATATTAAATAAGATGAGAAGCACAATCCTGAGTTTTAATTTCACAACAAGCGACCACACATCTTCATTCCCATACCCACTACAACTTGACACAACAAAAGAATATGAGGCATCTTTATTGTCCATGGAGACTTATAATACCTTATTTAATATAACCGAGAAAAATGACAAGTTTAGTTATAATCCGGGAAGTGGATACAAAACGATAACAGTCTCAATTCGGAGCATACGAGATTTCTCAAATATCTTCGAAATTGCTCGCCTTATGAAAGAACAGGGTGATGAACCAAAAAATATTGTTATAAACATTCAAAAACATACTTCAAAATCAACGATTAAAGTTAAAAATAACTACAAGGTTGATTTCACAATTGATAATTCATTTAGAGAGTTATTAGGTTTCTCCTCAAAAAGATTGAAACTAATGGGACGTTTTACAGTGATAATGTCATTCAAATATCCTCAGGAATAAATTCGGTGTTAATTCACTGTGATTTGATTGATGGTGCTTATAATGATGGATTAAAAACAAATACAATATTTTCATTCAGCGCATACTCAACCCCAATTGGTTATAAATTCAATATGGAGCCTAAAAATTTGGTTTATCTACCTGTGTCAGGAAAAACCATACACAGAGTAAATTTTAGGATAACCGACCAAGATAATCGTGTGATCTCTTTTAATGGAGAAGTTATATCCATCAGAATTCACCTACGTGAAGTTTTTCAATAAATAAATACGATGGTTATTGTGAGGAAGCACGAGTTGGGAAAATATAAAATAATTACAGGGGATGGGATGTTCCTTTCCCGTACTACAAGGGTGAAGGTATGTATCTTGGTAGAGGATACTATAAACCTAAGAGACAAAGGGGTGTCGGACATCAATTTAGAGGAGATGGGATAATTGATACTCTCATGGGTATTGGTTCAACTATTCTTAAACATAAAGACCTAATTGGTTCAACTGCTTCTGCTGTGGGAAATGTAGCAGGTGCTGTAAAGAGTATAAAAGATGCTCAGAAAGAATCTTATAAATTACAAGCAATAAAAGAAATTAAGAAAGGTAAAACTCAGTTGTCCCCCCAAGAACGACAGAAAATAATTCAAATACTTGGATCAGGGTTTCAAAAGTTTTAACATCTTTTTTCCTAAATAAATACAAGTATGGAAGCAATTGATAGTATCTATGATTTGGATGATACTATTATTATCTCAAACTCCACTAAAAAAGAAGATTACTTCAAGGTAAATGCAATAACTGGAACAGACTGGAATACAAATGGTACAAAAAGTTTTGAAATAAATAATCAACAAACCTATTTGAATCTCTCCGAAAGTTTCTTGTTGTGTAAATTTAAATTCACTAAGGCTGGGAATAACACAAACGCTACACTTGTAAATGATTTCTTCTGGAAAATGTTTGATAGTGTGCGATTGTATATTGGAACACAAGAAGTTGAAGCGGTTGATTATGTCTCTGCTGTATCTGAAATGATGAAATTTACACTCTATACATTCAGTGATAGAATGGGAAAGGGGTCTGTCGAAGGTTTTATTCCTGATATGTCAACGGGAACAAACACAGACCCTGGGTATACTCAAAGGAAAGGAATGTATAATGATGATACAAAAGCAGAAAATAGTTTTACTGTGGCAGTTCCTCTTAAAGGTATATTTGGATTTTGTGAATATGATAAAGTTCTGTATGGTCTTAAAATTAGATTTCAACTACAAAGGAATGATAATGAAAATAGATTGCTTTTTGGTGTTGGTAATGCTTTTGGTGATCAGAATAAATTTGTAATTGAGGAGATGAGTTGGTATATCAGTGAATATACTCCTAATCTTAAAACAGAAGAGATGTTGAATCGAAGACTTAACTCAAAAAAAACCACTCAGTGTATCATACCTCAAAAGAAGATGTCAACACGTTAAACTCAATCAAACTACTTACACGTGGAATTTGGGTGTTCTGGAAGGAAAGCCACGATATCTGTGGATGATTTTTAAAAAGCCAGATGGTGATACTGCGACTGATAAGAATAATGCATTGAGTGATAATGCTAAGGTGAAACAACTTCGCTGCTTTCTCCTAGATGGAACATTTTATCCACGAGATAGATTGGAAATTAATTGGGAGAAAAATGATTTTGCTGAAGCATACAAGTCTTACCAAGAGGTTGGTGAAAGTAATGGAAATAAAGAACCTATTTTGGATATGACAGCATTTAAAAGTTTGTATACAATCTATACGCTTTGACCTGAGCGCTCAAAAAGAAACTATAAAGTCTAATCGAGTGGATACTTCCCTATACATTGAAAGAGGAGAGAGTGAAGAAGTTGATACATATTGTTTGCTTTTGGAAGAAACAGAATTGCAGATTAATACAGATAATGGTGTGATGATTAGTCTCACATAATTTTTTTGTTAAATAAATGAGTGGCAAAGTACCAACTGGGGTATATGTTAATCAAATCAATCTTCATAAACTATCATCTTGTGTTCAAAATCAAAAGCCTTGTACGATTAACGTTAATACAATTCAGAGAAAAGGAGCAGTAAGAATTGATGTTTTGCTCACAAGAGAACAGGTTAAAATCTTGAATGACACTGGCTCACTTAAAATTAAAATGACAAAACCAATGTTGAAAAAATATTCAATAAGAGAGACGAGTGGAGGATTTCTCCCATTTCTAATTCCTTTATTTGCTGGTTTAAGTGCGGTTGGAGCATTGACGGGTGGTATTTCAACAGCGGTCAAAACTGCCAACGAAAGGAAGGCTCAACTCCAGGCTCAAAAAGAATTGGAAAGACATAACAAAGAGTTGGAGAAACAAATTAGTGGAAGTGGTGTAATTGTAGATTTTGCTGAAAAACTTGAAGGTCTGCCTGATAAAGCGAGATTGTTAGTTGGAGATATGCTTTCTTCTATAGCACAAGCAGGTGTAAAATTAACGAAAAGAGGTAATGGATTATATCTTTCTAATAAATAAATGAGCATTGATGAGTGGTTGAAAGAATTTGGAAAGAATACAACATCAAATTTGCAACTTGCCAAATATTGTAAGAAATTAAAAATTCATAATGTGGTTATTTGTATGAGAGATGAATTAACAAATGTGTCGAAACATACAAAGAATATTATTATGAACTTAGAAGATAATGATGGGAAGGGTTCTCATTGGGTTTGTATTTTTAATAGTCAAGACAAATATTATTTTGATAGTTTTGGTCTTCCACCACCTGTTGAAGTCATAAAATTCTTACAGAATGGTGTTTATCAAACATTTCAAGTCCAAGAATTAAATTCCAAGTGTTGTGGTCAATTATGTCTATATGTGTTATTTCAACTCAACAAAAATAAAAAATTTTATGATATTATTTTTAATCTAATATAAATGACTTATGTTGGTAAAGATGGTTCTATCTTTGGTGTATCTCAAGAACTGGATATTGATTTATCAAATTATTACACAAAGGCACAGGCTGAACGACATAAATATAATATAAACAAAAATATTAACATGAAAATGCTTATAAATTAAAAAATTATCCAAGCCCGACTGACGCGAATGACTTGGTGAGATTAAGCGATTTATCACAATATATATACTTAAATAAACGGCTGTGTATTCTAAAGATACAGAAGTGTTGATATTATCTCCAGGTCATACAGAATTCACAGTTCGAATTAAAATAAATTTTTATAAAGAAGGGCGTATCGTTTGTATGAGAATAGAACAATGGGGGTATGATATGAATGATTTAGGGTATAATTGGTCATTTAAAATTAACCTCGAAGACCTGGAACAATTAAATCAGTCTCGTAAGGAAGAATATTATCCACTTGGTATCGAGAATGAGTTTTGTGGAGCCACGATTAGTAAACAACAAATAAAAGAATTTAATAAGGGTAAATATAATAATGGTTTTGCCCTTGTTTATCTCATGAAAACAGAAAAAACAGGATTATATATAATAAGTAAGGAAATACAAAATGATTTAACTATGGGAAGATGGGGAGGTGTTTCGTACATAATATTATACTAACATATGTTTCTAATACATAAATGACAGCAAGAAGACTTCAAGAAAATTATCATTTCTGTGTCCAAGCATACCTTCAAGAAAAGGGTATTCGGTATTTTAATAAATATGTTCTACAACATAAGAATGAGGTATTTTCAATAAAAGATTGGCATTATGCTGATGTTGATAAACCGACAACTTTAGATTTAATTAGAATGTTAAATAATGAAAAAATTATAAGGTTAAGAAAAGGTAAGGCTCTTTTAGAAATTCAAAAGAAATTTTATTGGTTTCCTGTTGTAAAAATTATTTTGGATACAGGAATAACAAGAAATCCTGATGAATATATGTATAATATTCTATGGGGTGTAAACGATTCAAGTATAGTAAGGGATGAGGAAGGAGTTGAAGAAGAGAGGGAAGAGGAGGAAAAGGAGAAGGAGGAGAGGGAGAGGGAGGAAAGAGAGAGAATAAATAAATATTATAGTATGGAAACCAGTGAGATTCAAAAAAGAATAGAGGTATTACAGAAAATAACTCAACCCACCAGGAAGGAATACAAAGAATTAACAAGTCTATTTGCAATACTTTCAACAAAACTATTAGCATCGTCAAGCTATTCATTTTAATTCAAGTTTTTTCTTAAATAAATGGAGGAGAGAGTGAAGGCATTTCTAAGGATTCTTTATGTTTTAAAAATTAAGATTCAAATGTGCATGTTGGAAACTAAAAAGGTTTTTGCACTCTGCAGAAATTTTTCTCATAAATAAATGAGTTATTGTCTCAAATGTAAAAAGAAAAACTAATACTAAAAATATTTCATATATTAAAAGTAAAAATAACAGGGTTATACAAAAAGGTATATGTTCGGTGTGTGGTTCAAAAAAAAAATCAATTTATCTCCAAACACAAACTCGGAGGAGATATACAAAAGTTTTTATCAGGAAGTAAATTTACAACTACTGGAATACCAGGAATTACATCTTCCAGGTTATTCTTTCTGTGGTCCAGGCACAAACTTGGATAAAAGATTAGATGAGGCAGACAATCCTAAATCCTGGAGTAAACCAATCAATAGAGTTGATGAAGTGTGCATGAGACACGATATTGATTATGGGAATACCACAACGTTGGAAGAAAAGCATGAAGCCGATAGAGAAATGTTGTATAATTTGTCTCTGATACAAAATCCAACCTTGAGAGAAAAAGTTGATAGGTTCATCGTGAAGAAGATGATTAGTGCTAAATTGAAACTTGGACTTGAAAATTCATAAACTTATAGGCTCTAATGATGCCATTAAGACTGAAGAGCAATTAGCTGATGAATTACATAAACCAATATTCACAAAGTTTCAGAGAAGGAAAGTTTATTCCAAGGAAGTTGATTATATCTGGTCTGCTGATTTGATTGAACTCAATAATGATAAGGGGTACAAGTATGCTTTAACCGTTATTGATTTGAGGAGTAGATATGCGTATGGGTTGTCCCTTTAAAAAACAAAACAGGTAATACTCTTATGTTAGCTTTTCAACAGATATTTAATAAAAGTAAGAGAAAACCTAAGAAATTGTGGACTGATGAGGGTAGAGAGTTTTATAACAAGACATTTATGAATTTTCTAAAAAATAACAGTATTACATTATACAGTACCTTTAATGAAGGGAAGGCAGTTGTTGTTGAACGTTTTAATCGTACCTTAAAAGAGAGACTATATAAAAATTCACACAACTCGGTTCACAACAATGGTCATCTTTTATTCAGGATATTGTGGATAAGTATAATGACACGATTCACACATCAACGAATATGAAGCCATCAGAAACATTTACAAAATTAAAATATGAAAAAGAGATTAATGTCAGAAAACCTAAGTTCAAAGTTGGTGATATCGTAAGAATATATAGGTGGAAATCTCATTTTGAAAAGGGTTTTACTGAACGATGGACGAAAGAACTTTTTAAAATTGTTGATGTAATAGATACAGTTCCTTGGACTTATAAAATATATGATTTGGAAGGGGAAGAGATTTTAGGTTCATTTTATTCACAGGAATTACAAAAGACAAAACTAAGCAGATAATACACCTTTGTGGACACTAGAGGGACAAGTCCTAGGTGTATTACAGTATATAATGTGTGTCAAGGGGGACGTTCTTAGATCTGTGAACCCCAAACACAGAATCCTCAACTGAATAGTCAAGGTTTAACTTTTGTTTGTGTGTGTGTGTGTGTAATGGGAGCAATAGGTTGGCGCTTCACATCCTCGTAGTGTACACCGTTGTGGACACTCGAGGGCCAAGTCCGAGGTGTATAACAGTATATAATGTGTGTCAAGGGGGACGTTCTTAGATCTGTGAACCCCAAACACAGAATCCTCAACTGAATAGTCAAGGCTTAACTTTTGTTTGTTGATGTGTATGTGTGTGTGTCTCACATTCAAAATCTCAACCCCAACCCTCACATTCAAAATCTCAACCCCAACTCAATCCTCGCCCAACACAATGTCTTTTTCAAAATGAGATTTCCACCTATATATATATATTTTTATGTTTTTTTTTTTTCTTCTTCCAATTCTGTCTTTTAAAGCTTTCAGGTTTGATGACGTAGAAAGGGGAGTAAGCCTGCACTTTCTTCCCAGAACGAAACAATGTATATTTTTTGTTTTTTTCTCTTCTTCCAATTCTGTCTTTTAAGGCTTTCAGGTTTGATGACGTAAAAAGGGGGAGAGTAAGCCTGCACTTTCTTCCCAGAACTTTCTTGATCTTGCTCCCATCAAGCACCATCCGACAAAGAACTACATCGATAGGTTTAGATCCCAAAGAGTGATAGCAACTCCAAAAGTCTCCAAAATATAAATAAATAAAATAATAATAATAATAAATAAATAAATAAATAAATAAAAGCCCCCAAAAAAGTTTCAAGTGTCCAACATAAACCCAACTTTCCAAGTCTTCAAGGTATAACCACATTCCCGTTGAGTTTCCAAGATATGTATCACATTGTGAGTTATCAATCCAGAACCCACATTTCAAGTATTCAAAGTAAAACCAACTTACAAAGTCTCTTAAGGATAACTCATTTACTGATTTTTTCAAAATTTGTGAGTCTCCAAGGTAGGCCCCATATTTAGAACCATCTTGGCAGAACCCTTTTCCTGAGTCTCCAAGGTAGTTATTTAAACCATCAAGGCAGAACTCATTTACTGCAAAATTTGTGAGTCTCCAAGGTAGGCCCCATATTTAGAACCATCTTGGCAGAACCCTTTTCCTGAGTCTCCAAGGTAGTTATTTAAACCATCAAGGCAGAACTCATTTACTGATTTTTTCAAAATTTGTGAGTCTCCAAGGTAGGCCCCATATTTAGAACCATCTTGGCAGAACCCTTTTCCTGAGTCTCCAAGGTAGTTATTTAAACCATCAAGGCAGAACTCATTTACTGATTTTTTCAAAATTTGTGAGTCTCCAAGGTAAAACTTGTATTCTGGCTCATCAAGGTATAACTTGTTCAGTGGGTATTGTCTTGATAACTCACAATGAGTACTATTGCTGTAAAACTCTTTTTCAGGATTTTGCTGGTCTCCAAGGTATAACTCTTTGGTTGGGTCATCAAGGTCGAACTCGTTCTGTGGGTCTTGGTCGCTCATAAGGTCTTCAACCAAGCCAACAATTTCGCCCCAAGTTGTAGCAAAAGCAGTATTTTCATTTCGTATTTCAGACACAATTTCCTGTGAGAGAAAATAATAATGTATTAATTAAGTTATTTAATTATTAAATGAGTATGCTTCAATCAAAGTTTGAAAATAGGAAAATAAAAAATCTTACCTCAATAGATAAGAGGTTTGAATCCAGTTCATCAACTTGAAGGTTTAGTTCCATAGAAGACAGAGAGTTCCAAGGAACACCAAAGTCATCCCACTCAAGGTCTTCAACCAAGCCAACAATTTTCACCAAAGTTGTAGCAAAAGCAGTATTTTCATTTCGTATTTCAGACACAATTTCCTGTGAGAGAAAATAATAATGTATTAATTAAGTTATTTAATTATTAAATGAGTATGCTTCAATCAAAGTTTGAAAATAGGAAAATAAAAAATCTTACCTCAATAGATAAGAGGTTTGAATCCAGTTCATCAACTTGAAGGTTTAGTTCCATAGAAGACAGACAGTTCGAGATAAGCACACAGAACACCATTGCCAGCAAGAACAAATGTTTAAAATGGAGCCTGGGTTTGAAGCTTTTATAGAGAAAGACTGGTGGGTGTGGTTTCCTTTGGAAATTCCCCTGGGCAAGCCTAGGCAAGCCTTCATTGGGAAATTTTTTCAAACCATAACATCCTGTAATTTTCTAGTGATTTCTTTGTGAGTCAGAGATGAACTGAAAATGATGTAAGAGTGGGCGGGGCTTAGCAAAAGTAGGCGGAGCTTAGGAAAAGTGGGCGTGGCTTAGAAAAAATACCTTATGAAAAGTGGGCGGAGCTTAGGAAAAGTGGGCGTGGCTTAGAAAAAATACCTTATGAAAAGTGGGCAGAGCTTAGCAAAAGTGGGCGGGGTTTAGGAAAAGTGGGCGTGGCTTAGAAAAAATACCTTATGAAAAGTGGGCGGAGCTTAGCAAAAGTGGGCGGGGCTTATTGAATACCTTGTGGAAAGTGGGCGGGGCTTAACAAAAGTGGGCGGGGCTTAAAGAAAAGTGGGCGGGGCTTAACAAAAAATAACCTGTGGCTCAGGAGGTGGTCAAACAAGAGCATTAAGAGAAGTTAATCATTTCGTAATGACACAAAAGGGGTATCTTAAAAAATATAAAGATTCAAATGTTTTGTTTGTCAATATTTTAGATGGGGATTATTGTGCAAAGAAAATTAAACTATTGAAGGAATTTGAGAATGAACAAATCTTTATAGGTTCAATGAGTGAGCTGTTCAACCCCCAGGTGTTCAATTCAATGAGGTTCAACCTCCAAGTTAAAAGGAGAGACAAATAAATATACCTTGGGATAAAAAGGGGATTTATTTTTAGGGTAAAAAAATATAAATCGCTGAAAATCCCCCATTCATTTACATGGGGCAAAGTGAGCCAGAATCAGTATTCTTACCCTACTGTTATCTCCTTACATGTCCAGACATTGGTTATTTCCATATGTGTCTGGACGGTGGTTATGTCCGGATAGTGGTTATCTCCAGACAGACCTTCCCCTCATACTGCCTTGCCTTTCCCTCCCCTGCCCTCCCCTCACTCTGCCTTCCCTTGCCCTCCCCTCACACTGCCTTCCCTTGTCCTCCCCTCACGCTGCCTTCCCTTGTCCTCCGCTCACGCTGCCTTCCCTTTCCCCACCCCTCCTCGCCCCCAAATCCTCCTTGCTCCCACCCTTCCTCGCTCCCCTTCCTTCCTCACTCCCCCACCCATCCTCCGTCTCCTCTCCTTCCTAACTCCCCCACCCCTCCTCGGTCTCCTCTCCTCCCCCTGATCCTACCCTCCCTCCTCTCTCGCTCCCCTCCTTCTTACCCCACGCCTCTGAATAGTCCCCCCCCCCCAGCAAAGTGATGGGTTGTATTTGCTAGTTTTAAATATAAAGAGTCTATGTCCGCTCTTACATCAGCCTACACTTTGTAATATAGACCAAAAGGAATGTCACATGTGTCAAGCAGAACATTGTTTGCCTAACCCCTCTCCCTCTCCCTCCCTCTCTCTCCCCACTCTGACATCCCCTCTCTCCCCATTCTTCTCCCCCCTTAACACCCACCCCACCATTGTTTTCTTGTTGGCACTGTTGGTGTTGGGTTAGCCTGGTAAGCAAATCTTTAATCAAATAGCCAAAGTGGTAGGCTGACTTTTAAATTAATTTTGTCTCTTGAGTCGAGTTCCTATCCACCAGATGCTGGCCTGTTTTTGGATGATGCCTCTCTTCGAAGGAAAAACAAGTTTGATGCAGCTCTCACTACAATGCTAGAATATATTGAAAGGGCATTGTTCTTCACAAATACGTGTTTGGTGAAGGATGCTATTGATAATTCAGTTCCATTTGACACTTTCTTGGGCCGACAGTGCAGTACCAGTGGAACGCGAGCGGCCGTGCTTCAAGCTGAGAGCGGGTGTTGATCGGCGGGTCGTGCTGTCGGTCCAGCAGACGTCCAATTGTGAATTGACAATCGAGCGGTAGGCCTTGTTTATTCGCGGACAAAGCGGACGGCGGACAATCGAGCGGTGAAATTATGGAAAACGTAACTGTTGTGATGTTTATTCAAATTTCACATTAATGCAGGTGTGCGGAAGGTGATGATGTTCGATGAAGTGATAAAATGGGTTTTATTACGTCGATCGGAACTAAATGTTTGTGACAAACGTTAAGCATTTCTTGGTGAAGAGATGGCACAGTGTGCTGATGTTTGGAAGAGGTGTTCCTTGTGTAGGTACAGCACTCGTATTTGTGTTTTTTCAGGTGTTTTGGCCTTCTTTTGGGCTCTGGTAAAGAACTTGATGATGTGCATCTATTAACCGTGGTGAGTTCTCCTTGGTTAGACGATCAATGTCATGGTTACCTGTTTTCATATATTACTGTGTGTCATGACATTTGAACAAGTCTAAATATTAGGTTTGGAGGAGGTGACAACTCTGATTCATGATGTAATTTAAAAGGCTTTCCATCTCCTCGGCCAATGCCTTCCCGTGGCAGTCGGAACGGCCAGCAGCGTGAGATTAGTAATGCTGCCGGAATCCTCCTGCAGAATCATGTGTGATGTCAAGCTCAAATGACCTTGAACCTCATTCTGTAGTCACTGAACCCTGCTTATATTTCTGCAGGCCATAAACCCGTGAACACACTGATGAGTCTGTGCATTATGGGACATATTTCCTCTTCTATCCCTCTGGGAGTTTGTTGACCTTTTGCAACATCTTTCAGCCCTATGACAAGCATTGATAAGTGTGTTAAAAATAGCTTTTTACAACTCAACAAGGAATAGCAAGGAAATTCAACGCAGGTGGAGACCATTCAGCCCACCATGCCTGCGCCACACCAACACCAAACTACATTAAAACATCAAAACGATTTCATTCATTTGGGGGAATGAGGGAGGAGTGGGGTTCAGAACAGTGTGGTGCACTCAGGGATGTCACAAGGGTGTTCAAAACAAAAAAAATGGGGGGAAATGTTTTTTTTTAGATTGAAGATTATAGAACACTCTCTTCACCACAAACTCTCTTGACGAGACCCTCTCATAGACATCACACTCCGGACAGTCACACGCATGCACACAATCACTCATCCATACTCGATCTACCGAAAAGTCCTGCCAACATCCTGATACCCCTCTATCTCCATAACTACCAAGTACCTATCTAATTCTAATTTTAACTTATCTCCTGTTTCTGCTTCCACTACCTTTCCAGGGAGACCATTCCATGCATTAACTACTCCCTGAGTGAAAGTCCCCTTCATTACTACCTTCTTAACTCTCCTCTTCTTTACTCTCAGGCTATGGCCCCTGGTCCTATCACTGTCTACTCTGTTGAATAATTCATCTTCACTTATTTTGTCTATACCTTCGGACGAGTCAACAACATCCCAGGAGAACACGTGATGGAATCTGCCAAAACCCGTTCGGAGCCTGTTAAGGCAACACCATTCGTTCCTTGGAAGATCACAACTTGGAGGCTTGGTGGAACAGGGAAGGTGTTCTAGACAGCCGCTGTGTTGGTAGGTATGCCTTTGCTTCATCTGCCGTGTTTGTTTGCTCAGGTCTTCATCTCCTGTGATATAGGTTTGAGCTACCTCAGTAAAGGCCTGGCAGCTCTTCATACACTGGTGAAGAACCATCCCACCATACGACCACGTCATGATGTGGTACGACCTTATATCCACCTGCATTGAAATCTTTGGGATGGATACGAGGCCATTTCAGGACACGTGCTTTGATATCTTCATCATTCGTAAACCTCATGCCATCCAAATGTTCCTTCGTGGTCCATAGGGATCCAAATCACAAGGTAACAAATCTGGATTGTATGAGAGATGATTTAGAGCTTCCGAACCCAAAACTCCTCGAGGCACGTCCATGAGAGTAGTGGTGGTGACATTTACCCAGTGAGGGTGAGCATTGCTTTGCGGTGAAGTCACAATCTAAGACACCATGTGTGAGGTATGGCCTTAATCTGCATATTTCTTGCCTCACTTCATTGCATGTCAAGTCGTCGTACTGTGCGTTGCTAATTTTTCCCACATTCAAGAAATTTTACACGAGTCGAACCATTCATGTCACAAAGTGATTGTTGTTTGTAACCTTGCCAACTGGCAGCTTCACTTTCAATTATTTTTGGTGGTTGGAACCAAGATTGTCTCCACTCCATACTGGTTGGCTTTGGCCAATGTGGCTTGAAAAGATTGACCCAAATCTCATCACGTGTAAACAATATTCTTCAATAAATAATCTCCCATCCTCTGTTGTGTCCCCGTGGCTCGGTCACAATGGTCATCCGAGCTACCTTCTTATCAAGCCGTACAATGATCATACGAGATACCTTCTTATCAAGCCGTATGAGCTCTGAAGCCATACAATGGTCATATGAGCTCCCTTCTTATCAAGCCGTATGAGCTCTGAAGCCATACAATGGTCATATGAGCTCCCTTCTTATCAAGCCGTATGAGCTATGAAGCCATACAATGGTCAGACGAGATACCTTCTTCGAAAGCCTTACAATGGTCATACAAGTTACCTTTTTATCAAGCCACCTTGGACTACACTGATTACATTTCAAGTGAGAAGGGATTATTGTTTCCACAGTTCTAACAGTGAAGTCGAACGATGACGTTTTGTGTAATTGGTAATTCGACGATTCACCAAAGTTAGTAGTTCATGTTTAATGCAGTTTGTTGTGTGTCAGTATGCTGAAGATCACTCACCGATTCAGTAAATTAATCAAGTTAATGTTATATTGTATGATGCAGGCATGATGGGTCAAATGCACTCTACCGGTTGCAAAGGTTGATCAGGGAATTATTATGGATGCTGGAATGACAAATAGATCGTGTCCTTCATCCGAGGAAAATCTCACAGTCTCATACTATTGGTCCGAAAGGGTCGCCAAAAGAACACACCTATATCCAGGGTTATTCACTGGAGGTTCGGTCTCTTGATATCCTTGGCTTGACCATCAGCTATGGTAACTCCGAGGCAGAACAAATAGCGGAACAAGCCTCCAGAGCCAGCCGCAGACGAAAGCTCCATCATCATTTCAAGTGTTTCCTTGGAACAATCAGAACTCTTCACAGTCTATAAGCCTCAATGAAGTACTGCTCCCCCCTCTGGGTTCTCACCTCAAAGTCACATCTGTCTCATGGATTCTGTGCAACCTTAAACCCTCAAGATGATTGGAATCTCCCACAATGAAGACAAAGCAAAAGGTTTGTCGCTCTCACATCGAAGGCAGATTGATTGCCTCTGTTTTCTTTTTGGTCTCTCCTCTGGAATAGCCAGCTCGCCCTGTTCTCTCAGCTCTTCAACCAATCCCAAAACTCCAGGATGCATGCATTTTTCCAGAAAACCCCTCGAGGCAAAATCTTTCAAAATTAAGGTTTGCTTCAGACCTCAACTGTTTTGTTCCTTACATATCCAGTTTTTATTGTTGTTGTTATACATGGTATAGGCTCATGGAAGAGCGAGGACACAGAACAGATCAGGGCACAACAAAACAAAGAGAACAGGAAGAGAAAGGGGAAATGCCAAGAGCAGGGCGGAGGGAGAAAGGTAGACGGACGCAGACAAACATGGGATACAGGTAACAATGAGGTTTAGGCGACAATGTACCGGGTGGACAAGATGGATGCATCAGATTTTGGGAGGGTGGGGGTGGTTTAGTGGGTGCAGAAATAAATCATGTCTTTTGATGGGGGTGAACAGCTTGAAGACTGGGAGGGAAGAATGATATTGAAGAGAATGTGGAAGGTGGTTCCACAGGTGGGGAAGGAGGAATAAATGAGTGGAGGTGAGCAGTGGTTCTGGACTTTGGCAGTTTCACTGGGATGGGATTGCTGGTGGATCACATGCATCCTGCAGATACCTGAGGGGGGTGGGGGACAAAGCATGGAGAGGGCAGAGGGTGAAAAACAGAAATGAGGTGGAAGAAAATAGAGACCACCGACCTGTCGGCGATGATGAAGTGATACGCCCATGGACTCAGCTTCATCCTGAGAGATTCCAATGATTTTGAAAGTCTTGGTTTTAACAGTGTCAAGCTGAGCAAGATGCAGTACTCCATCAAGTTTTGTTGAAACCCCTGTATGTGGGTGGTTCGGAGCTCAGGTGTGCCAAGGAAGGACTTTGCACAATGGAGGATGCCCAGTCCGGCATCTGGCTTTGGAGGCCAACTTTGAAATGTGGCTTGGCCAAGAGAGATCATGGCTGAGAGTGAGACCCAAGAGTTTAAGTAACTGAACCTCTATGAGACAGTTGTTGAGAAAGTAAATGGAAGGGCTTGCGGAATGGTAGGGAGAGAGATAGATATGGATATAGATATAGATATAGATATATTTCTCAGGATTGTTTGACTAGTTTGTGATTTTTGTCAAGGTCTGAGGAGGCTGCTGCCTGTTTGTGGATTAGAGAGAGAAGGATGAGAGATGTCATGGCAGAGAGTGGGGTCATATTAGCAAAGAGATAAAGGAGATTTTCCAGAGCATCAGTGAGATCATTGATGAAGATGAGGAATAATATGAGGCCTAGATCACTGCCTTGTGGTACTACAGCCTTGACTGGGAGAGGAGATGAAAGGGTTCTGCTGAGAGTCACACATTGGCTATGAGAGTGGAGGAAGTCAGTAATCCAAGAGTGGAGTTGGCCTTGGATTCCATAGGCAGACAGTTTGGAGTGCAAGGCAGGATGCCAGACTGTATCCAAAGCTCGAGATATGTCCAGAGAGACAGTCCTGATCTCATGTCTCATATTGAGGGCCTCCACCATTGTTGAGAGAGTTGTAGCAGCATGTCCAAGGTGGAGTGTCCAGGTCTGAATCTGGATTGATGATCTGAGATGAGGATGTTGGATAAAAGGAATAATTTTATGTCGACTGTGGTGATGGATTCCATGACCTTCCTGATGATTGGAAGAAAGATAATTGGTCTGTAGTTAAGGTGATCAGTTTTTGCACTTTTTTTTTAATGTAATGCAGTGATGTTGTCGGATTTCCAAGCAGATGGACCATGACCTTGAGTAAATGACAGGGTGAAAAGGGCAGAGAGAGGAAGTGCAAGACCAGCAGAGCAGATTTTTTTTTTTTTTGGACACATGAGCTGATGCCGTCCGGGTTGCCAGAAACTTTTCCACCTTCTCACGTGCAAAAAACACATAACTCAAGAGAAGTTGGGAATGACAGGGAAGGATGGGTAGCTACATAGAGAGAGGGGCTTGGGAAACAAGATTTTGAAGCAAATGCATAACTGAGCGCATTTGGCCTTCTCACGAGTGTAGTTGGCTGTGGTGCCATTTAAACTGAGCGAAGGAATGGAAGGGGAGTACACACCAGCGACCGACTTGTCAAGGCACCACCAGATTTTAGAGCAGGGAGACAAGTTTTAAATGTCACCCTCTGCCACAGTTTATCATAGCTATCTGATTTGCCACACGGTCACGGATGTTTAACCTCAATATGGGGCTGTTCAAAAATTACGTAACACTTTTTTTTTTCGGGAGGCACGTACGATTATCGATTAAACCTAACTAATAATTTTTATTCGACATATGATGATACATTTTGGGGCCCCTCATCATGATTAACACTCGACCCAAATAAAGCCAATGAAAATCTGACGCAACAAAGCCAGACAGTGTATAATCAGCAGAGGCCTAATATGTTGGGCCCACCAGAAAACTAAGATGGTGGCCATATCATTTAGTCTGGGTACCATTGTGGGTGGAGTCAACTTACAGATGTGGGTGTGGTCTGGCAGCTGTCCGACTAATGGGTGATCATTTCAAAAATCAACCCCCAACCAGAACCTCACCAACAGCAATGCGGAACTATTACAGACCCGCAACATGTTGCAGGTGAAAATGTAAACAAAACACCATGAAATCTTCATCAGCTAATGTTGTTCATCCCCTGTGCCCAAAGTCTCTTAACAGTAAGAAGGATAAACGATGCTTTCCTTATGGTTATGTGATCACTCCGAATAATGTTTTATTCAGGAGGGGCCATCTACGTACTACGTACGCAAAAGTTGCAGAAACATTTTGACTCCAAAAGTCAATTATCTCTTACACCCTTTCTCTCAATTTTTTACTCCAAATCTCACAAACTCGGTCTTTATTTTTTTTCCCATGCTCTTCACTATTCTTATTTATCTTCTTTCAATTAAACCTCCCATTCCCACAACCCAACTTTCTGCCTCTCCTCCAAACGGAATACACAATCTCTAGACAACATGGAATCACAATGCTTCAATGGAGTAGGATAATTATATAAAATGATTCGGCACATTCGTTTACAATTTCACACATCAGGGAAGAACCCTCCCACCAGATGGCATGATATGATACACATTTACTTCGACAAAATGGGGTGCTCCCCGACCCTGAACCCACGGGACTATTCATTTTTTTGACTTCCTAAAACATCCCCGTGTAACCTTCGAGTACAACCACCCGTTTTCAACTCATTCTGTCCACCGGCAATGCTTTCATCCACAGCTCGATGTGGTACTGCTCGCCCTTCAGGTCTGTCTCCCCTACCTCACACCTTGCTCAGCTTAATGCCATGGAAACCAAGGCTTTCAAGATCATTGGAATCTCCTGCAATGAAGCTGAGTCTCTGGGCCGATCACTATGCCATCGCTGACAGGTTGGTGGTCTCTCTGTCTTCTTCCGCCTCATTTCTGGTCTTGCACCCTCTGCCCTCTCTGTGATTTGTTCCCCCCAGGTATCTGCAGGATACACGCGGTCCACCAGTAACCCCCTCCTCGTGAAAATGCCTAAATCCAGAACCACCGCTCACTTCCACTCATTTATTCCTCTTTTTTTCCCATCCTGTGAAACTACCTTCCACACACTCTTCAAATTCATTCTTCCCTCTGTGTATTCAAGACAGCTGTTCACCACCATCTCAAGTCATCCCCCATCCAAAGCCATGATCTTTTTTACACCTGTTAAACCACTCCCACCCCTCCCAAAATTTTGTTTATGTATCCATCTTGGCCACCCCTTGTGTTCTCCCCAACCCTCATCGTTAGCTGCATCCCTTGTTTGTCCGTCTCCATCTACCTTCTCCCCCGACCATGCTATTGGTGTTTTCCCTTTCTCCTGATGTTCCCTTTGTTATGCTGTGTCCTGTTCTATTCTGTGTCCTAGCTCTTCCACGAGCCGAGATCATGTATTAAAAAAATGCTTTAAGAAAATGGTGGGACTGCGTCAATCGGACAGGTGTAGTTCTGCAAGGTAGAAACAGAAAGCACGAGCCACCTCCTATCAGGATGTAAAAATAAACTCATGTCAGAAGAGCTGTACACACAAAGGCATAACAAAGTATGAAGAGTAATCCACCAGCACATGTGCAAAAACTTCAATATCCCAGTTCCAGAAAAGTCATGGAAACATGAACCAAAATGAATCACTGAAAACAAGGAAGTAAGACTCACATCAGACCACATAATCCCATCGAGCGTGAACATCATTGCGAACAGATATAGTACTTAGGTGTAAAAAGAATACATGGCATTGATAAATGAGGTTTCAGTACCCAGTGGTTTTAGCCGAATCAACGCAGAAATGAAGAAAATGACCAAATACCAGGATCTCAAAAATGAAGCATAAATATCTTGGAAGCTGAAGAACACCAAAATAGTACCAATGATCATTGGAGCAACTGGAATGAAGAATAAGAACCTCACGGAGATCTTAAAAACTATCCCTGGGAATATTACGACAAACGAGCTACAGTTGGAACCTGTCCATGGCTCAGAGAGAGAGAGAGAGAGAGAGAGAGAGAGAGAGAGAGAGAGAGAGAGAGAGAGAGAGAGAGAGAGAGAGAGAGAGAGAGAGAGACACGCAGACGCAGACGCAGACGCAGACGCAGACGCAGACGCAGACGCAGACGCAGACGCAGACGCAGACCTCGGAACAAAACTTTGAGAACAAGAAAACTTCACACCTTGGTTCATGAATCGCGATCCCCTTTAACAAAATGGAGGTGGAAACTTCGAGACATGGGTGGACTCCGTTCCGCCTTCTGAAACTCATATATGGAGATAACAACCAATGATGCACACATGCACACAGACATGCATATCAAATTATGGTGTTATTTTTAATATTTGAAAAGTGAACCTGCTTTGTTCTTTTCTCTCTATCTCTATCTCTATCTCTATCTCTATCTCTATCTCTCTCTCCATAGGAGTCAATGGGTAAAGCTTTACATGGAAAAGCCTACAATATCACAGGACGTTTGGCACCATCCTTGCCTGCGATGAAAACTCTCAATGAAGAAACTGCTCGTGGTGAGATTGTTCATCTGTCTGTGTCTGATTAATTCACTGAAAATGCTGCTTTGCACAGGTCATCTTATGGGAGGCTCTTCGGTCATTAAAAGAGGTCTCCTTACACACTTTCGATATCTTAATTGATACACACCCCTGCACTGCAACATTCAGTATTGTTTCTACTATGAGTATACTGTTACTTCTGCTGTGAATCTACCTTTTAAGCAATCATCCAACATAAAAAAAGAGAACTTTACTTATCTTGTCAGTGGTACAGGATGAATTGAATGTTCTGCTCTCAGCACAATCTGTCCCTTTTCTACTGAAAGTATGTCAGATTTATTCTCAATGTAGCACTTCATTGAACCTTAGTTTTGTAAAGGCATCCCGTCGCATATTGGTGAACGCTTCTCTTTGCGTCTCTCGTGTTTTCGTTTGAGTACTTAGCTCATGATGCTGGGACCCCAAGTTCAAATCCAATTTGCTCTGTTGATTTGACCATTGTCTCATTGTCCTTGTAATTAGCGTTAAAACTGCACTGCTTATGTCTCATATTGTCTTTGTCTTCTGTGTAATAAATGTAAAAGTTCTGCCATGAGCCTTAAGAGTATTGTTTAAAAAAGAAAAGAAAAAAAGAAGTAATTGGAGAGCATGTGTGAACATGCCAGTCATAAATTGCTCCAAGGGATGTAGCAAAAACACGAAATCCTTCATCATTACCTTAATTTTCATAAAAATAGTCTTACATGATGGTGCAGAAGGGAGTATACATACATTTGAGTGGTCTTGTCTGATTTGGATTCTCGGCCGAAATATAAACTCTCGGATAGATACTTCAGAGGCAGAGGCTTGTATCATAAACTGTGCCATCCCTTCGATGGAGATTAAGCTGGTTGTCCCAAATGCAAGGATTCGCTGGTGGACTTTAAAGACCTAATGGTGTCTTTTGTGAAAAGTAGGCAAGTTCTTGCTGGCAGCCAGAACATCTTGTTTTTCATCATGTTCATCATGTTCGGAACAAATTGTTGGTCAATTCAGGTCCAGCTGAATGACAGGTTTGGTCAGCTGGTTGATGAAACACTTGGGCCAAAAATCCCCCATGGTCAACCCCACAAGAATGTGGGAATAATTAGCTCACTTCTGTCTGTCTGTCCATCTGTCCACAAACGTCAGATTATGATCGAGGAAGAACCTATTTAAATTGAATGTTATATTTTGAATACGAATCGGAAAACAAACCTGCAGTTTGACAGTACTTACTGTATGTGATGTATAGTTCTCCAACCGTTTGTCGTATGGGAGATCTCAATTGGAGACCGCTTCATCAGGCCTTGGCCACACAGTCATTACTCTGGAAGTTTAACCCTTCTGTGCCTAATGTATGTCCTTTTTGTTTACTTTGATTTTGTCCCAATCGCACATGCGCAGAGAGGAGTGAGATAATGTTTCTACTCTATCTGCCTGTCTAGCAGTCAAACAAAATTTATATCATTCCAAACAGGGAACTTACTGCTTTTAAGGATGTTATAAAGGACATAAACAACAGGCACGAAGAACTTATGTATATGAGATAGGGTGATGTAATCGTCCCTGTGTAAAATGGTGGTTAACGTCCAGAATTAATTTATTTATATGACTTATATAATCTTTATTTTATTTCATTTGAATGATATACATGAATACTGTGCAGAGTAAGGTGTTCATGAACTCTATCGTTTTATGTGTGCACACCACCTCTTGGAAATATAAAAGCGCATTTTTTAAACTCGTTAATCTGGCTTTTCTGGTTTTATAAAAATGCAAGCTCAGCAATACCAAGGAAAGATTTCAGAAGCAAACGTACTTATTTTTATCAGTCATGTATGCAATTACAAAAAAACACGTCCAAGAAATAGAAAAAGAGAAGACAACCTTTTACACTCGACAAAAGCATGATACAGGGTTTTTTGTTACAAAAAGGATATACATTAGGCCCAGAAGGGTTAAACTTCCAGAGTAATGACTGTGTGGCCAGGGCCTGATGGAGCGGTCCCGTACAACCAACGGTTGGAAAACTATCCGTCAAATTCCAACTTGGAGTGACGAAGGCTCCTCCAGGTGAAGTTCCTTTCCATTGTTTTCTTAAGGGTTCTGTATAACCAGGTAAATAAACTTCAAGACAAATTTTACAAATCACCTTTTTCCCATGATGTGGAACACACCGGACTCGTCACTGTTTGAAATGAACACGCCATGTTGTTTTTGAGAAGTGATTGAAAGTTCAGGAATGGAGAGGTGAAAATCTGCTTCTTCATCTACCCCATTCTACCAAATATTTAATTGTAAAAGAAGTCTGAATTCCCGTCCTCATGACTTTGCTCACTGTTCTGATTGAACGATAAACTATTTTCTGAGGAAACAGAGCTGGCAGGTAACCATAGCTTCAAGGAAGGCTTCAGGAGATCTCGTACTTTGCTTATTCTAGTATTTATAAAATATTTCATAAATGACCTGCTGGTAAAGATTACAGACACACCTTTCTATATAAGGTCCCACAGTTGATGGTGTATGTCAGAGTAGAAACTCTACCATGAAGTCCAAGGAACTGTCCGTGGAACTCTGAGATAGAATTATGAGGAGGCATCGATCTGGGGCAGAGGATAAAATAATTTATAGTGTTGAAAGTTCCCAAGAGAACAGTGAGCTCCATCATTAGGAAATGGAAAGAATGTGGAGCTACCCAGACTCTTAAAGAGCTGACTGTCTGACTAAACTGAGAAACTGGGCAAGAAGAACCTTTGTCAGGGAGGTGACCAAGAACCAAATGACCACTCTGACAGAACTACAGAGTTCCTTGGCTGAGGTGGGAGAACCTGCCGGAAGGACAACAGTCTCTGCAGCACTTCACAAATCTAAGCTTTATGGGAGAGTGTCCAGACGGAAGCCACTCCTGAGAAAAAAAAAGCACATGACAGCACACCTGGAGTTTGCCAAACGGCATGTGAAAGCCTCTGAGAACACGAGGCAAAAGATTCTGTGATCTGATGAGATGAAAATTGAACGATTTGGCCTGAATGCAAAGCGCTACGTCTAGCAGAAACTGAGCACGGCTCATCACCCATCTAACACCATACCTACTGTGAAGCATGGTGGTGGCAGCATCATGCTATGGGGATGATTTTCAGCTGCAGGGACTGGGGGACTTGTAAGGATAGAGGGAACAATGAATGGAGCCAAATACAGGGAAATCCTTGAGGAGAACCTGCTTCAGAGTGCAAAAGACCTTAGACTGCGGTGGATTTACGTTCCAACAGGACAATGACCCAATCATTCAGCCAAAGCAACACTGGAATTGCTTCAGAACAAGGACGTGAAAGTCCTTGAGTGGCCCAGCCAAAGCTCAGACTTGAATCCCATTCAGAATCTGTGGAAAGACTTGAAGATTGCTGTTCACCAACGCTCCCCATCCAACTTGACAGAGCTTGAGCAAATCTGCAAGGAAGAATGGGAGAAAATCCCCAAATCCAGATGTTTAAAGCTGATACAGGCATTCCCAAGAAGACTCAAAGCTGTAATCACTACCAAAGACACTTCTACAAAGTATTGACTCGGGAAGGGGGTGGGGGGTGGGGTTGAATACTTATTGACTGAAGACATTTCGACTTTTCATTTTTCATGAATTTGTAAAATTTTCAAAAAACACGTTTTCACTTTGTCATTTTGGTGTATTTTGTGTCGATCACTGACAAAAAATATAAGTTTAATCAGTTTTAAATTCAGGCTGTAACACAACAAAATGTGACAAAATTCAAGGGGTGTGAATACTTTCTGAAGGTATTGCACCTGCTTCAAGTTCATAAGGGAGAGTTCCAGGTCATTGTCCATTCCACCTGCTTGGCTAAGCAAGGTATTAGTGAGAGGACACAAGGCCACATCTTCACAACACAATAGACACTTTATTGTCATCAGTCGAAAAGCCATTATTCAACTTGGGATGTGCACCAAGCTTTGACCACCTTAAGCCAATGATGGCCTTCCCAGGAAAAAAATCAATCAGAACCTTCTGAATGCTCGTGATCAAAGCTTGAGGGGGCTGGAGTGCAATAACTCTATTGCTATTACTGTTACTCATGCCTTAAGTGACAGGAAATGGAGCATTCCTTTCCCCCTTGCAAGATTCTGTTCAATACTATCTAGGAAACCATCCCAATTGTTTTGCACATAATTTGTAGTTCCCAAGTAGATACCTTACTGTTTAAAACCATCCTTTATCATAGCATTCTTCTTTGAATAGATATGGAGAAGAGAGGGGGAAGATTGTGACGATGAAAGGGGGTCTGGGAACACCCAAAGGGCAAAGCTGTCGTTCCAGTTTACCTTTGCAGATGAGGAAAGCTAAAAATTGATCAGACAACGAGATAGCTCAAAAACATTTTCCTGGTTTTGAACAGTAACACGCAGGTCATCAGCATAAGCTGAAATAATTTTCGAACTGTTTGATATCGACAACCCAGTTAAGGAGGTACAGAGAAGAGCCAGTCAGGATTCAACGGAAAGTGTGCACAACATGCCTGACAGTGGACAGCCCTGACGGATTATTCGCTGAAAAGGGGAAGGGATGACGTGGATTATTGTTTTCTTTTAGCAGGGATGATGCATTTTTATTGCATAAAGGCTTTATGCAAGAAATTAATTTTTCCCCAAATCCTGCTCTAGTAAGAGCGACAAACGAGAAGGAATGATCCACATTGTTGAAAGCTTTTTCCTGATCCAGGAGTAATAACCCAAAAAGCATGAGATGTGCTTTGACTGATGGTAATTAATTCTCGAACCAAAAATATACTTTACTGGTCAAAAGTATGAGAACACCCCCATTTTTCCAGTTTTTACTGAAATTTAAGCAGTTTAATGTTTTAATGTATTCTGAAATTAAAGCATCGAACAAATAAACAATTGCAGATAAAAAAAAAGAAATCATAGAATCGTTTTGTTGAACAAAATTTAATCCAAATTTTTGACTCATCAAAGTAGCCACCTTTTGCAGATAAAACAGCCGAACATACTCGTGGCATTCTTTCTGCAATGGAAATCAAATATTGTTCAGAAAGTTCTTCCCAACACTTGCAGAAGTTCCCACAAATGTGTTGCACTTGTAGGTTACTTTGCTTTCACCCTTCTGTCCATTTCATCCCAAACCAGCTTGATGGGGTTTAAGTCCGGAGACTGTGCTGGCCATTCCATGATTTGAAGTCTACCGTCTTGTTCTTTTCTTCGAAGATAGTTCTGACATAGCCTGGAGGTATGTTTTGGGTCGTCATCTTGCTGTATGATGAACCCCTGACCAACTAGGTGGAGACCAGAGGGTATTGCTTGGTGCTGCAAAATGCAGTGATAGCCCTTTTGTTTCAGGGTGCCAGTCACTCTGTGCAAGTCGCCGACTCTGGATCCAGCAAAAGAGCCCCAGATCATCACGCTTCCTCCTCCATGTTTGTCAGTTGGTGTCACACACTGAGGAACCATCCTTTCGCCCCCTCGACGGCGTACAAAAACCCTGCGTGATGAACCGAAGATTTCAAATTTTGATTCATCGGTCCATTCGACCTTCTTCCAGTTTTCAGTAGTCCATTAGTGGAGCTTCATG
Organism: Eptatretus burgeri; assembly: GCF_056783735.1. Taxonomy (NCBI): domain Eukaryota; kingdom Metazoa; phylum Chordata; class Myxini; order Myxiniformes; family Myxinidae; genus Eptatretus; species Eptatretus burgeri. The sequence goes on along the minus strand of NC_140974.1, from coordinate 74,840,339 downwards.
CCCCAGGCAAGCCTCTTTTTCTTATTTTGCCATCTTATCAATGGCTTTCTTACTGCACTCGACCTGTCAAACCTGCAGCTCAGTCTTCTCTTCACAGTTGAAACTGAGACTTCCTTACTTCGACCAGTGTTAAGCTGTGCTTGAAGCTGCTGTCCTGTGAGCCACCTATCATGCAAGCTGTTGACTCTCAGAAACTTGTCTTCTGATTGTGTTGTAGCTTTGGGTCTGCCAGACCTCTTCCTGTCAGAGTTTCCTCCAGTTTCCAAGTGCCTTGTGATGGTGTAGGAAACTGTACTCACTGACACCTTGGCTTCCTTTGCAATTTCTCGAAAGGAAAGACTTCCACTTTTAAGGGTTATAATGGTCTGTCTGTCTTCTTTTGTTAATTGTCTTTTTCTCACCATTATGATAGCAACATCCTACTTCTTGCAGTGCAATATTGTCCACATAATGCTTCAGGGGGTGTAGCAACACAGTCTGTTCCAACACTGCTTTTATGTAGACAGAGGGTTTGTAACTAATCAACAAAAGTCGAGACACCTGTAGGAATTGTTTGCATCAACAGTCAAGGCTTAATTTACTTCCATTGCTGCAGAACAGCTGCAGTTGCTAACCAATTACTTGTTCCCTGGAAAAGGCCTTTTTTAACAACTCTGAAATTGACATTATTTTTCAGTTTTTGGTAACATAAACTTTTTTTTAACCTCTGGCAGTTTACCGCTTCGCTTTGTACCATTTCAGGTTATTCACTGGACTTGAACTGTTTAAATTTCAGTAAAAACTGGAAAAATGGGGGTGTTCTAAAACTTTTGACCGGTCGAGTACTGTCATAAATGGATCGCTCTGGGATGCAATATGTTTGGTCATTTCCAATCAGGAGACAAATTACTTTTTTTTCTCAGATGCATTGCAAGCACTTTTGACTTTATTTTATAATCAGTATTAAGCAATAACATAGGCCACCAATTTTTAGCCAACTGCAAATCCCCTTTCTTTTAGAGAAGACACAAGACAGCTCTCCTGTAGCTCACCATGATCGAGGCTGTCAAGAAAAAAATCTCAATTGGAGCAGGATATAGAATATCCCAGGATGCTTTGTAAAATTCAGCAGAGAGTCCATCAAGTCCGGGAGCTTTGTGGTCTTTGAGTTGTTTTAATGCTGCAGTGAGCTCCTCCGTAGAAATGTCAGACTCAAGTTGATGTTGCTGATCTTCAGAAAGAGATGGGAGAAGTTAAATCATCTCATTTGTCATATTTTTATCCACAGATCTTGGCGTAAACAGATTTGGGTAAAAACCTTGCAGTGAATGTTTATTGTCATTCTGATTAGATGAATCAAAAGAGCACCTTCAGAAGAGCATAGACTATGAATGTGTTGAGAAGTCTTGGGAGCCTTCTCCATTTTGAATCATTCCTTGTTTGGAGTTTTGAGCTGAATTCTGTTCATCCAGAGGTGACAACCATTCACTCTTTGATCAGTTCATCCAGGAGGGTGTTTTATTTTCTTCCGTTAACTGCTGATATTGATCACTTTCATTCGCTGTTTGAGCTTCTTATTCACGATTAAATACTTCATTTATTAAAACAGATATCAAATCAGACATATTACTGATGGCATATAACTGATATAGCTGCCAAAATGGCCGATTTGGGGATTTTGTGCAGTCCCACCACTATCGAGTATTTAATTAGCGTAAGAATATTTTAGCTTTTAAATTTTTTGCCATCCCAGTCTGAAAGCATCTTTAAAATGTATATCTTGTAAAAGTTTGACATGAAAAGTGCAATATGCACTTCAGCAACAATGAAAAGGTAAAGTACAAACCATTACAACTGTACGATGGTTGACAAAACCTGGAGGGCTTACACTCACACGTGTCCTCTTAAAGGGGAACCCAAATGCTCAGACCACGTCAACGCTAATCTATCCCTTGATACCCAACAATATACATATGATGCGTCTTTTTCCGATTTCCGAATTATAAAGTGGGTAAAATTGTGATTAAAGGTCGAAATGATCTTGTTATTCAGATTCGCCATGACGTTACACATGGAAGCAGACCACCAGATCCGTACTGTTTCTGGGTGACATCACAGTACGATTGCACTCAAATGGCGAATAATTTTCGATTTTCCACAAATATGTCAAGTCGATACATCATTGGTGCTTGTGTAGCAATACAAACCGAGATGTTTCATACTACACCAATGGCCGAAAGACCCTGAGCTGCCAAAAATTGGACGAGGTTTGTCTGAAATACCCGCAGATGGATCGGGCCTAAAATATGTTCGCTCTTATCCTCGGAACATTTTACAGATTAGGATTAGGAATGTGGGGCTCTCAACAGAAACCTTTGCGTTCAGCCTGGAGCACCCCAAGGCATTGTTGTGGCCCCCATATTTTTCCTAACCTTCATCAATGATCTCACTGACTTTAATATCCCCTTAATCTCATTGCTGATGACTCCAACCTCTGCTGTGACATCCCTCTTCCTTTTCTCAGACAGGCAACAATTTCTTCCCTCTCCTCAGATCTTGACAAAATCACAAACTGGTCAAACACTCGGAACATGTCTTTCAATCCTGAGAAATCCGCCACTTGCTTTCTCTTTCCGAAAGGACCGTACTGCAAACCCTCCCATCTACTTTCTCAACAACTCTCTCAAAGAGGTTCAGTCACTCATACTCCTGGGTCTCACTTTTAGCCTTGATTTCTCTTGGGCAAACCACATTTCAAAGTTGGCCTCCAAAGCCAGTCGCCGACTGGTCATCCTCCATTGTACAAATTCCCTCCTTGACACACCTGAATTCCTATCCACCTGCAAGGCTTTCATCCGCAGCTTTATGGAGTACTGCTCTCCCCTCTGGGCTGGCTCCCCTGCCTCACATTTTGCTCAGTTTGACGCCATGGAAACCAAGACCTTCAAGATCATTGGCATCTCCCACGATGAAGCTGAGTCAATGGGCCTATCACTTTCCCCAATGCCAACAGGTTGGTGGTCTCTCTGTCTTCTTCCATCTCCTTTCTGGTCTTGCACCCTCTGCCCTCTATGTGCTTTTTTCCCCCCTTGGATATCTGCAGGGTACACACAGTCCACCAGCAACCCCTTCTCATGAAACTCCAAAAATTCAGCATCACTGCTCACCTCTACCTGTGGAACCAACTTCCACATTTTCTTCAACCTTATTCCCTCCAAGCCATCAAAGCATGCAAGCTTGTACCATGTGCAAAATTACGCAGTGTGCAGTGTGCAAGCTCGTACCACGTGTAGACTGCATACCACATGCAAGCTCATACTGCGTGCACACTCATGCAGCATGCAAGCTTCCCCTTGGTGGCTCTCACAGTCCGAACAGGCAGATGTGAGCACAGACTTGCCAAATGACTCGTGGTACATAGAGCTTGATGGACGAGAGTGAGACAAATCAAAAGTCCTGACGCCTGAGACAAGTCGAGAGCACTCCTGGCAGATATGACTAGTCGAGAGCACTCCTGGCAGGCTACTTGTGGTGGATCGGAGCACTACTAGACAAAACCTCCTGGCAGATGGGACGAATGGAGTGTTGAACGCTCAGCAGATCGAGATGCTGGATTTAGTGGAAGGGTTGTGCACAAGAGCACTTGCCAGTCCACATGTAAAGAAAGGCTGCTGTAATGTCTCTTGGTCAGTCTCTTCACGGAGGTTAAAACCATCTGGTCTGAACTGAGGTTTAGCTCTTCTGCCTTTTACACCCAACGCAAGAGGATATGTTGTTGTTTTCGTTGAACATCATCGATGACGTCGAACACACATCACAAGCACATGACGCCAGCTGCAACGAACAGCTGTGGTGTTCCTTATCCTTTAGCTCTTAATGTGTTATTTCGCAAGTAAATCAGAGAATGAAGAGACCACTTCTGGGCTAATGATTGCCACCATTGTGTCCAAATGGTGTGTTTTGCAGGAATTGAAAAGAAGGAGTTTATTTGTTTTCCACATCCGTTTCAGAATCTTTGTTTTGTTTTTTTTTAAACGAGTCAACAGGCAATTCTGGTCCATTGTTTTGAAGTAATTGTGATTCATGACACGTGGACTCGTGACAGGGGTAATTTGTGATGTGTGTGTGTGGTAGGGGATGGTTTCAGCTGTGGAATAGAAAAGGAAGGAGGGGGAGGTTTGAATGGCAAAGAGAGAAGGGTTGTGAAGAGTTTCGAGGAGTTACAAGCTTGAAAGGCGAACATGGCGAGGGACGGGCAGCTGGAACCAAAGAAGGATCAAAAGATGGATTGATAGACGGAGGGATGAAAGAAAACATGGGCATTCTATCTCATGACGCTTCTCCCTTCCAAAGGCCCTCTATGCAAAAGGTAGGAAATCTATCTCACATCAACGAAAGCAATATCTGAGTGGGGAAAAAAATCCTAGGTGTCTCTGAATGCATATGGGGGTCTTTTCCATCACCGCAACACGATATTTTCAAGTCAGACGAACACAGAACGACTGAGCCGGAGGTCTGATAAAGGCCTCCACAAATTCCAAATCAATCTTTAAAAAAATTGCGTTCAATTGCTATCTATTGCTGTGTTCTTTGCTCTTACATTCCGTAAGGATCACCCACTAAAAGCCGAACCTGGCCACGGAACACACGGAAGGCAAAGGACGGAAAAACATTTCTCATACTTAAAAGGGCTTTATTTACAAATTATTCTGGGAAAAGGGAGGACAGGACAATTGATAAAAAAACGGCACATATCTGGCGGTCGACAGATGCAGATAGGAATGAAAGGAACACACAATGTAATGAACAATGAAAACTTAATATAACCGGATTCACACAATGGAGGGGAACAGGCGAGGACTTTAGGCAGGCACGAGCTTGGATTCGTGTATGTGGTGTGGTTGGAGGCAAAGTGTGGCTCAGGGCGCAATGGCGATGAGTCGGAATGGCAACGAGGGGCAATGGCGAACAGTCCAATCTCTCGAACACGTCCTCCTCGAGCAATGACCAAAACACAGAGAGAGAAGAGACATGTTTCCTCTCCAAAGGCCTGACTCCAACTGGTGCATGCAAGCATGGTCACAGCCTTCGTCACCTCTGGGACCACCTACTTGGGTGGTGAGTCCTGTCATTGGCCACCCACTGCCTGTAGGCGTCGCCATCTTCTGGGCTGTTCCATTCTGTGAGATGGCCTCTCAGAAAAAAAGCATTCTGCCCTCAACCAGGGCTCTACAGCTCACTTTGCCACTTTGACTTGCAGTGTCATCACCAAACAGCCTAGGGTGATGTTCTTTAAAGAGCAGAAGCTCTTTCTATGCGTCTGTCTGTCCTGACCTAGCCTCGCCGAAACACAGGGTCAGACGTAATACAACCTTCCTCTCTAGTCTATACTGTTCTAAGATTATGATCACTGCCTTTTCGATGCATGTATTACATACAACTCGCTTCTGACAAATATCCTGATACAATGGGAAATCTAACCCACTTGATCACATGGTCCATACTATCCTTATGACAATTTATCTATGTACCCCCCCCCCCACCTCCCCACTTCCCCACTTGAATGTACCAGTATTTATTGAATATGACCTATTATGATTCACAAGTATGTACAGTATATTCAACATGCTTCTCAATAATTTGTGATTATAATTTGGCACTCTTTTTGAAGTCGGTACCCTCATATCATCGTCTACAGTATATAATATGCATTTCAATAAAAAACATTATCAAAGCTTTTCAACTTGCACTCTTCAGGATAAAACTGCAAGCACATGAACAAGAAGCACCAAACTCTCGTTTCTAAAGTTACAATGTAATGTCCTCAACGTTGATTGGTTGAGAGACAGAAAGGACAGGATTACCTGATTGGTGGAACCGTAGAACATCATGAATAATGAGTAGGTGGAGATGAATCACCAAAGTACAAAAGTGGGTTGGTGGAAACGATGATGGACAGGGTTGGGAGGGGGAGGTTGAGGCTTTGGGGGAGGGGAGATTGAGAACGATCATGTGGGGGGGGAGTTGGAGGAGGGAGGGGATTTGAATGCTTGGAGTGGGGAGGGGATTGATGCCTTAGGTTGGTAGAGGGAGGTTGAGGAATTGGGGTTTGGCCTGACTCCCACCAACAGTTTCAACCTGAAAAATCATACGGTCACCATGTGGGTATTTACTGCTTTATGTCAGCAAAGACGATTGTGAGACCTACAGTATTATGAATATCGGTTGATAGATGCAATACGGTTTACACATGTATGTTGGTGCTTGAATTTTGGTGTAAATCAGGTTTGGTAATCACTATCGATATAACTTGCATCTAGACCTGATATAACTGCTTCTCTTTATATCTCACTCAAAGTTCATACATGTTATTCATTTGCTTTCATTGTGTTCCAGATAAGCCATTGCCTTTGTGCTTGGCTACCGATCTGATCATCTCTGAGGTTCAAGATCCGATCCGTTTTGTCATTGATGCCCCAGTTCGTGTGTTTTCATCCACCGAGTGGTTCTGGCATTTTGGAAGAAGAAGTGTCATGGACACTTTCCACCTGCAACTGAAACTGGTATGCTTGAGTGTTGTCTTCCCATCGAGTTAGTCGGCATGATTCTTTGTCTTTGACTGGCCACATATATATGTGCTTGAGATTATATAATCTGGACAATGTTTTGTGGTTTCAAAAGCTGAGCTCTCCAATCTGATTGGCATTTACCACAAACTTGGTTCTATGATAATTCTGCGGATTTTAAACATTGTACAATGTACATTCATTCAAATTTCGAAATTCATTCAAACATTTGAGGTTCTTCCGGCGTAAAATTGCTCTTAATGCTGTCGGTCCTTGCTCACAATACTTACAAGTTCCTCGAACAAGACGTGCTTTTTTCTCTTTCCTTTATTGAAACCGTTATTGTTCTCAACATCTCAAGTTTGTCCTTAAAATTTTTTTTTATTATTTTTTTATGATTTATAATCAGCATTTTATATTTAACTCCACTCCAGTGTGTGCATACTCAGAACTTTTCACACTACTCTTGAAACAGTAAGAGCTTTAGTCCAAGAAAATAGGAAAATTAGTTAATAATTTTATTATTTCGGCAGAATGTCTTGAAAACATCTTTAAAATGGGGATCTTTCATGTCTTCAAGTCAATGTGTACATGACATTGGGAGAACATTTTTCTGAAAGCACATGATGCAGGGTGGGGCATTTATATCTGACGGTTTTATTATCTTTATAACTTTTTTGTTTCCAAACCAAATAAAATAAAATTTCTATACAGCACAGACACATACTTAAAGTTTTTAAAATCAATTTTTATTCTTTATTTCTTAAAAATTACATCAGACAATGGGCCCCTTTCATATTTGTGCATTCACGACAGCGGATCATCATATTGTTCATTACCGTAAGCATTGTCTCTTGATCAATAGAGCGGATGGTTGCAGTGATATTTGCCTTCAATTCATCGATCGATGTTGGATGTTCCTTATAAACTTTGCCCTTCAGAAATCCTCATAGGAAGAAATCTGATGAAGTTAAATCTACCAAATCAAAGTGTGCCTCATCTGTCATGATGACCTTGTTTGTGAAATTGGCATACTCAATGCATTAAAAAAATTAAAAATTAAAAATGCTCATTGCATTTAAAGTGCTCCATCATTAAAAACTCTCAGGTATTATCTGTAAAACAAAGGAAACAATTATGAGTTACGCCAAGACTGCTTCCAGCTAGAAAGATTGCAAATGTATCAGATATAAATACCCCACCCTGTACTATCCACCTTGTAACTTTACACCGATAGTTGAATAGGCTGAGAAGGTAATAACAGAAATTAATTTGAAGAATAGCTCACTGTTCCTCAAAATGTCTGCCATCGTAGGCATCGAGTGGCGAGGCAGGTCTGGAACTGGTAAGATTGTGGCGTGAGGTTGATCGTACATCAAGCGGCCTTCCAGCGAGCCCCTCACTGACCCTTTCCGCACATGGTTCGCAAAGCTCAGCTTTCGCAACACCTACGGAGGATGAAGATGAAGATGGTGGTGGGTAATTTTCCTCTCCATTTATCGGGATATGTCTCTCTCCCTGTCCGCCCATATCTTCATCCATCATGACAGTAAACTACCAATTGTTCTGATTTCGGCTTTGGCAGAGGAAAGAAAATTGAGTATCCCCCCCCCCCACCGCTACCCCCACACTTTACCTCTTACTATCCTTTTTATAAAAAAAACATTTTAGCCTCTTTTTGCATCATAGTTCATTTTATGTTTCTCCCTTCCTATTTTGCTTCTTTCTCTGCTCATCCACATCAATATTCATATTTAACTGTCCTAATGCTCTGGTGCTTCCCAGTTTAATATCCCAGCTGATGGCTTGGTTTATATTTGTGTTGCATCAACCATGTTTCTATCTGATGAGGGGTTGCAAATCAAAAATGACTCTGAATTATAATTCGTTGAGATTGTACATCACAGGATAAGGACATGAAATGTCAATGCAGTTTTACATGAATTATGTCCAAGGACTTCACAAAAATGGATAAATTAAGATATAGCATAGGGGATTTGATCCTGAAATCACATTATTTGCTGAGATGGGAACACAGAGTTTAACCCATGTTGATATATACTGCAATCCCAAGAGAACGTTGCACACTGTCCCTTTTGATTACCTTGTGGTCCTTGCCACATACTCTCTTTCTCACCCACACCCATTGCCATTTCACTTTTATTGTTTCACTCTTCACCAACAATGTCCAACCAACATGATTTCTGCTGTTCCACGTTGGCGGAGCTGTAACAAAAACACATTGTACCACACATAAAACGCATTGTACCATACTCCACATTGTACCATACATTTGTGCTGTTCACCTTTATACCACATCTTCACATTAATGCTGTTACATGTTTTGGCATTTGATGTTACAATATATATATATATATATATATATATATATATATATATATATATATATATATATATATATATATATATATATATATATATATATATATATATATATATATATACCAGCAAATAGCACCCATTGCTTCGCTGATAGGAATACTGAGCGGGGGGGGGGGGGGGAGGGGGGAGCGGGGAGAGGGAGGGATGAGAGAGAGATATATAAATATGTTATGCTTTATGAACAATAACACACACACACACACATACACACACACACACACACACACACACACACACACACACACACACACACACACACTCGCACACTCGTGCTTGGCTGATATGGGCAAGTTGGAGTCAGTGTGATTCCCGACTATAGTATGTACTGTATACAACCCAGAAACCTTGAGTAGCTTTCACTGAAAAACATCGTTGCATTTATATAGACATTTCAGGGAGATGTTCACAAGCATTATTCTTTATAAACAGCTGCGTGTGAAGGATGGAAAGAATAAATTTTGGCTCGGTCATTTAGAAAACACGTCAATACAGCAAACTGCTAGGAAATTGGGTTTTATTTCACACCCATTCACTCAGAATGATGGAGCACGAATCACTTCTTCAGGCTGATGGCGCACAAATCACTCCCTCAGCATTATGGACCATGAACCATTCGCTCAGGATAATGGAGCACAAACCACTCACTCAGGATAACGGGGCACGAACTACTTGTTCAGGATAATGGGGCACGAACCGCTCACTCAGGATGACGGGGCATGAAGCACTCGCTCAGGATGACGGAGATGGAACCACTCATTCAGAATGATGGAGCACGAACAATTTGCTCAGGATAAGGGAGAATGAACCACTCGCTCAGGATAACGGGCACAAACCGCTCACTCAGGATGACGGGGCACGAATCACTCCCTCAGAATGACAGAGCACGACCCACTCGCTTAGGATGATGGAGCACAAACCACTCGTCAGGATGACGGAGCACGGAGACAGACACCACACAGATGTGTCCAGAGACAGACGCTGCCTGGACGTGTCTGGAGGCAGACACCGCCCAAACGTGTCTGGCGACAGACATCGCCAGGATGTGTCCGGAAACAAACACCGCCCAGACGTCTCCGGAGACAGACACCACCCAGATGGGTCCGGAGACAGACACTGCCCGGATGTGTCTGAAGGTAGAATGTACTGTGCAATTTCTTCTGCAACATCAATTAATCAATTAATTCCTGCATTGCCCGAGGTTTGTGTTGGAACTGCAACACAAATTACACACAAACATGCTAACAAAAACACGAGATAATGCCATACTTCAGAGAAAACCAGTTTTTTTTCTCTCTACAACAACAAGCTTCGTGTGAGAGCAAGATTGAATTGACAGTAGGATAGTTGGGCCATAATTGGGCAAAATCAGGAAAGGAATGAACAGACAAGAAAGGAACACAGAGAGAAGGGCTGGAAATACAGAAACCAGCGAGTAAGAGGGTGCGTTAGGAAGTGTTCATTGGGGTATTAAACATCAGGTGTTAGGATGGCGGATGACACAAGGTGGTGTTGCACTGCCTACTTGAAGCGCTGGAGGGAAGAGTGGGAAAGAACGGCCTCTAGAAAGTTGTTCCATCAACGGGACAAGCGAGGAACAAAGGAGTTGATGTGTACAGTCAGCCTGGATTTTTGGAATTTTAACCAGAAGAGGGTTACCAAAAGAACATGTGCATCCTGGAGTTGCTGGGGAGGTTTGAAGGTCTGAGAAAGCAGATGGAGCAATATCTGAGAAGAGGGGGTAAAAAACAGACCACCGACCTGCCCGCGAAGCCAAGAGAATGGAGTATGCTTTGGCTTCATTGTGGGAGATTCCAATAATGTTGAGAGCTTTAGATTCTGCAGAATAAAGGAGAGAGAAAGAAATGTGGAGTAGATAACACAAATGCAGAGCTGTAAAAATATAGTACATGAGTGTCAACATGTACCTGACATCACTTAATAAACGAGATATGGAAGCAAGACAAAATGCCCGAGGAAGGGAAATGTGGTCTAATAATCAAACTACCAAAGAAAGGGAACACAACGGAATGAGGGAACTGGAGAGGAGCTATCCTACTGTGCATTGTCAGGAAAATGTTTTGCAAGATAATGTTGAACCGAATGTAAATGGTTGTTGACACGACCATCTGAAAGGAACAAGCTGGATTCCGGAGAAACGGGGGATGTTGGGATCAGATCTTCACACTAAGAACATTAAGAGCACAATGCAATGAACAGAACGAATGGAATGCAAGCCTTTACCTATCATTCATTGACTTTGAAAAGGTGTTCGACAGTGTGAATGGAGAGGTAATGTGGAAGATACCGAGACTGGATGGAGTACCAGATAAATCTGTATGGATGATAAGGAGTAACTTCAATGGATACAAATGCTGTGTGATTTGCAACAATGAGTTATCATCCAAATTTAGAGTTACCACAGGAGTCAGGCAAGGTTGCATGTTGTCTGCATTACTGTTTTTAGTGGTGTTGCAGAGAAGGAATGAAATACTTTGGAGGAACCAATTCAAAGAGCTAGAGGAACTCTGCAGATGATATCTGCCTGATGTCATCGTACTTACATATTGTTACGAATTAGCCGGTTCAGACGGCTTACGCACGACCGCTTCAGCCCAACCGCAGTCGTGCGTCCACTGAAAACCGGAATTCAGTCGTAGCTTCCTGGACAACTCCGGAAACCTGCTACGAGTGCCTTAACGCACCATAAACTGTCAATATTCTGTCCACGCGGTACAGGGTTAATCGCCGAATCTCGATAGACCTAATTATCCGCGCAGACAGAAGTACCGAGAATTTATACCTCGACAGAACTCGTACTGAAACGAGCCGCTAAGCGCGCTCGTTCCGTGTGCGTTGCCGAGCGGTTTTAATCGCCAAGTTCCGTCTGACCAAATGACCACTTTTATTTGGCTTTAATAGCCTGCTAATTTCCCGAACGTGTCGTGGAAGTCAATGGGAGGAAATGACACAACGAGCAGATTGACATTCAAACAATGGGGGCATTTATTTCAAATAGGCAAGCAATGGGGGAAGCGGACATGACACAAGCAAAGCCTACAGCCGATGTCTATTATGTACAGGCACGCACTTAACCAACAATTCTACTTATAAAGACAAGGTGCCACAGACTTTCATACAAAACCCAGGAAAAGAAATGGGCTCGTGAGCCTTTATTCCAACTCGGAGCCTGGATGACCGAAGGCTCACAAGAGGCCGGGCAGGTTATCTGACCGCCCCTTGTGACGGCTCGACGGTCTTCAGGTCGGTGACCCCTGGTGTCTCTTGCTTGGCCCTCGTGTCGCACGTGCCAGTCGCTTGAGCGGCCGGGCAGCTTGAGCAGCTTGATGAGCAGCTTGAGCAGCTTGGCGAGCAGCTTGCTCGGTTCCCCTCGGTCGTCCGGCCTTCACGCGGCCTGGTCGGTCGGGCCTGGCCGGCGACGCGCTCGGAGGGGTGAACTGGTCTTTGTTCTTTTAGTTGATGCTCTTCGGGACCCGTTCACTACCTCAGCGTCGCTCGACCGTCTCAGGGCCGTTCGACCGGACCACGACGCAGCTGCTCGACTCCAGAGAGGGACGAATATCCCGAGTGCCCGCTTCTCCGCACTGCCACCACCGTCTGCCTCCTCCCCCGAATGCGTGCTCCATGTGCCTTCCTCTCCCGCGACTGCCCGTCTCCAGAGAGCGATGAATCTGCCGAACAAGCCCCAAACTCGTTCGAGCTCCGCCCACTTTTCCCCTCCGACCTCTCACTCCTGGTAGGAAACCCCAAGTCCGACGTCACCAGTTGGTTTCGGGGAAGCCCTCGTTTTGATCCGTTTATGCAAATCGGCTCGCGCCGGGGCCATTCGCGCCCCATGGCGGTTGGTGCGGAGGGAGCGTTGCTTCTCGATGGTGAGGAGATGACGGTTGCTGCGATGTTTGTTGGAGATGTTGTGTTGTTTTAAAATAAAAGATAGAGAAAGAATAACGGCTACCTCAAAGATTCGCAGCCCGGCACACAAATGATGCCCTTTACACATCGGTGGGGATTCTAACCTGAAACACTTACTTATCGAAATAACTGATCTTCGGGGAACGTGAATGGTTTTTACAGACTCGTCCCGAGTCGTCAAATTTTCGTATTACGGATCAATGTAAAATATAATTCTGCTGAAGGTGAAAGTTAAGTGCATTATTTCATCAGAGTATTATAATCCAGTAAAAAACCTATAATTGTCATGCAGCCTTACACCAGATAACTGTAGCTTTTGGGGAAAGGGGTTTGCACTGTGAAAGTCAATTGAATGGAATGATGAACCTTGCCAAGGTCGAATTTGCCTCGAGAAGACCAACAGCTTATGAGAAGGCTTTGAAAAGAGTCTTTGGAGTGACAACAAAATAAGATAAGAAGTACACCAAAGGTTACGTGGCTCAGCTTTGATCACAGCTCTTGAGATGAGAGGCACCAGACTGCCATCCTGACCTTGTGAGCAATACACCATTCTGGTTCAATGCAGATACAAGGCTTGTTGACAGTTTGTAAACAAAACAAATTACAGAGAGAGAGAGAGAGAGAGAGAGAGAGAGAGAGAGAGAGAGAGAGAGAGAGAGAGAGAGAGAGAGAGAGAGAGAGAGAGAGAGAGAGAGAGATAGATTAGATAGATGGATAGATTTGAACTGAGAGAAAAACGGCTGTGTGCTGCATTTCTTGTGATAGAATTCATTTTAATAACCAGCTCATCCAGTAAAGAGGGAATCAGCTGACTTTTGCGTATGAACCGGGACAGGTTCTGCAACTCCAAAGCCCTGACTAAAGAACCAGCTCCACCCCATGATACGCTGGTCGTTATTACCTATAACACTGGTCGGTCTACTGATTGAAGCTACTGCCTTGCTGTTGTCTCGGAGATGACTTCAAAACAGACATCTCCTCGCAGGCTGCATCGAGACGGCAGCCTGCCTGTTCCTTCACTCTCTCCTCACCTGTTGCCAGTATGCATGGTCCTTAACAGTATGCAGTCCGAAATTGAGCATCAAACAGCTTCATCTGTGGACTCAGGTTCATCTGCATACTTTGGTGATACCAAGCTCATCATCTGAGGACTTTTTGCAACGTGACTGGCCGGTCAGATTCAACCTCTGCACACTCACTGGACAAGATCCTTTTGTGGACATGTTCACAGCCGACCCTTCACCCATTCGTAATCTGCTCTAGTTTATTTTACAAACTGCTTACCTGTGATAAGTTCCCACCTCAAAAGTCATGAGTTAATTAATAACTCCATTGAAATCTGTGACTTTGGTACTTTTGTAATTTGGGGATTCCTGAAAAAATCATGAAGGGTTTGTTTTAATTTTTACGAGCATATAAGACCCATTGCTTCACTGCTGGGAATACCAATCTTTGCTGCGATGGCTAATCTATGGGGCAAGAACAAAAAAAGGATTCCTGGCATATCCTGCCCTCCATGCAGGGATGACCAGCATCTCAAGTTGGTGTTTACTGTTTTGCCACGTGTGCCCATGTCCATACACAAACTATCCTTTTATTTTCTTTATTTTGCGTCACAAACCTTGCTGCGAGTTCCCTGAATCCACTGTCGTTGGTTAAATCCGTCAATCCGTTCTCAAGTTTTAGCAAGACAAACAGACAGACAGACACTGCTCCTTTTATAATGTACATTTTTACGTATGCACTTGAGAGGAATTTTTGGGGTCACGTGCCTCTTCCCCTCCGGGAAGCACCTGTCGCATCAGTCCGCCACCCCTCACGTACGGAGAATACAACGCAGAGGAGAAGAGGGAAATTCTCCCATTTTTCCTTCCACCTAATTGTCAGTTCAGGCCAGATCAGATTGGTGATTTGCTACAGATACCATGTAAACCTGTACTAACCTGTTCCATGGTCCGATTGTCAGTGACAAAACCTTCTCCCCCACTAGGTTTCCTGGTAAGGGGGATGCATGGATATGGACTCCCAGCGGGATTAAAAATAAAACCTGTCAAATGATGGAGGAGCTCCTAGTGAGCCAACAGCCATCCATATCTGGTGCCCAGCTGTGTCCACAGACATCCTGCAGTTGGATTAGCCATTGCTAGAAGTTTGCGGGCAGGATTTGCACTCCGGTCATCGCAAAACACTTCATTCCACAACATACACAAAAGCACACACAGTAAATCAAACCAAGAAAAACCCGCTCTGTGGGAGTACCTCCTGTGCAGCTGCCCTTTGTAGGACAACTCACCGGATGATGGAACTGGGGCAAAACCTTAGGGACCCGCATTCTTTGATGATGGGGGGGTGGGGGTGGGAAACCAAAAGGCAACCCTGCTGGGTCAGTTTGTGGTGGTGTGTGTTGGGGGTTGCTGCGGTGTCGTCTACTGGATGGTGGTCTCCTCAGATTAACCTGACACAGTCCCTTTGGGTGTGTGCCTGGATGTCCTCACTCTAAGAGAGGATGACCACCTGTCTCTGCTGTCATCTGAGCTCCAGCATTCGAACATCGGTATTGTAGCGCTTTCTGAGGTGCAGAGACCAGATAGTGGGCAGATCATGGTGGGTGGCTACATATACTACTGGTCTGATCGCTTTGATGGATACCATTCTCAGGGAGTTGCTGCAGCTGTATCCAATAAGTTGATACTCTCTTTGAGTTCCATTTCCCTGGTCTCTGTATATTCTCCAAGTGAGGCGAGCGATCTCACTCTGAAGGAGACATTCTATGCCACGCTGGAGTCGGTGGTTGATCGGTGCCTCAGGCGAGATACTCTGTTTGTCTTGGGGGATTTCAATGCCTCGTGTGGCACTGATAGGGATGGTTATGGGACATGTGTTGGTCCCCATGGGTCTGGAACCAGGAACCAGAACAGCACTAAGTTCCTTGACTTCACAAGATGTCATGGACTAAGGGTGGTTGGTTCATAGTTTCAGTGCCCCCAGCCACATCGCTGGACTTGGTATTCCAGATGGACCATGTTTTTTTGATGGTTGCTGGAGGTTGCTCGAGAACTGCAGGGTCTACCAGAGTGCTCATTTCATCATTACCAATCACAGGCTTTGTGTCACAACTCTGAAGCTGTGGCTCAAATCCAATATAATGGTATCATCCCAGCCTATGCTGGATGGCTGGCATGCTCAAGGATGAAAGTATAGCTGAGGAGTTTGCGAATGGGTTGATTGGAAGGTGTAAGGGGTTTCATGGGATCCTGAAGAGTTGTGGAATGCCTTCAAGGCTACCATCCTTGATGTCTTGGAACCCATGGTCAGGTTACGATGAGCTTTGTCTCCCAAGGGACACCGATACCATTGATCAGTGTTGTAGGGCCAGGCTTGATGGCAGAACTAAACTGAGCTGTTCAGGGAGCTAGGTGTAATACTGCACTTTTTATGAGGGTGGACAAGAAGGCCGATGTCTGAGGAATCTGTGAAAAAGTAGAGCATCGCCTCTGGTAAAGCGATTCTCATCCTCATACAGGAATCAGTGCATTGTGTTCCTCCAAGGCCATCCCTCAGTGTACTGCAGTTAGAGTGGATGGTGTTGAGGTATAAATAAAGGAGTCTGAAGTGAAGGCTCGCCAGGCTGGTTACTTTGAGCAGCTTTACCAAGCTGACCCACCAGCTGTTGAGTTGGATATCAAGAGTGTATCTATCCCTAATGCTGACCCTCCAATGAACTGTGAACGTCCTTCGTTTGTCCAAACCAGGCTGCCATGAACCAGTTGAAAAGGGGTAAAGCTCCTGGGATCTGTGGCATCCATGCTGAACTTCTCAAGGCTGGTAGAATTGCTGAACTCATGTCATTGCATTTAGGTATGTGCTCCGTTTGTAGCACAGGCATCATCCAAACTGACTGGAAGAGGGTCTTGTTGTCCGTCTCTGGACAGGGAAGGGTGATCGCCAGGACTGCAACAACTTTCCATGGGGTGGCGCTGCTATCAGTGTCAGGCAAGATCTTTGCTCATATAATTCTTGATAGGGTTCGCCATTGTCTGCTTCAGCACCAGCATGCAGGGCAGTCTGGCTTCACACCAAGGAGGTCAACAATTGACCATATCCTTGCTCCTTGGGTACTCACCAAAGGCAGGTGAGAGTTTCGGCAGAATTGCTCACAGCTTTTGTTGATTTACGCAAAGCCTTTGATTGAGTGAATTGGGATGCCCCCTGGAGGATCATCGCTCTCCGTGGGGTGCCAGCAAAGCTGATTGATCTGATGCCTGGACTATACTCTGGTACTGAGAATGCTGTGAGATGTGATGGTTCCATCTCTGACTTATTTCCAGTTGTCACTGGAGTTCATCAGGGGTGTATACTGGGCTGCATACTTTTCATCACTTGTTTTAACTGGATTCTATGGATTATGTTAGAGAGATCAAGCTGTGGTACATCATTTGGGAATGTCAAGATCTCTGACCTTGATTCCACAGATGATGCAGTCATCTTTGCAGAGACATGGGATATTCTGATGGGGGCCCTCGAGATGTCATGGAGAGATTCACTTTCCTTGGCAGTGATATTGATGTCTGTATGTTGTGAGCTAGAAGTCGATAGATGCCTATATCGGGCCTGGGGAGTCATGGTTTCACTGGACCATGGGGTGTGGTGCTGTCAGTACCTATGCAGGAGGAAAGTCCAAGTCCTTGGTGCTTCCAGTCTTGCTCTACTGATGTGAGACTTGGACTCTGACCAAGGATCTAAGAAAAGGACTTCACTCTTTGGTACGAGGTCTCTTCGGAAAATCATTGGCTATTGCTGGTTGGATTTTGTGTCTAAGAAGCATTTTCTGAGAGAGATGCTAATGAGAATAGTTACCTGCATTGTCTGTGAGTGTCAGCTATGGCTGTATGGACATGCGGCTCATTTTCCTGACATTGATCCTGCTCAACAGATTCTCTCAGTGAGAGAGCCTCGTGAGTGGAGGAGGCCAATGGGCCGACCACGTGCCTCGTGGTTGCAGCAGGTTGATCGGTATCTCAAGGAGATGAGAATTTGCCAGGCATCTGCCTGAAGCAATGACCAGACGGAGGCCCCTGGAGTGGATGTGCTGACGCGCTTCTCCAGCGCATGCCCCCATACCTGACTTGACCTTTTCCCAACAGGTTCTGAGTATTATGTTTCCACAGAAGTTCTGTTCAATGCATCCAAGTCTGTCTAACTCTAATAGCTACATAAAGACCAACAAACAAATTGTGCCAAAGCTTTTGGCTGTGCGATGTGTGTGTTTATGTCGATTTATGATTTGGTGTGTATGTATGACATGTCTTGTGGAACTCATTGTAACATGGGTTGTGTGATACATGCTTTATCCTCACAGCAAATTTTGCATTTCACATTGCAACATGTTATCATGAATGACATGCGGGTTGTATCACTCAACCCACCTCACAACATTGGTTATTACATGATCCGAGTGATATGATTTGCATCAAGCAAATATGTTTTACAAGGATTTACAAGGAATTAAGGCACAGGAGACCATTCTGCCCATCATGCCTCCGCCACACCAATAACAGATTTAATCAACCCGTCGATACCCCTTCCCTTCGTGTGCAGCCTTTTTGTTTTAGCTGCGACACTGGTACTCATTTCACCGACCTCAGAAGGATGACAGGCTGAGTCAATCCCCTGGTGTTAATTCAGCAGCCAACAGGGCTTGAACTCAGAAGCCGAGGATCCCAAGCCACCACCCTAACCGCTAAGCCAACACCAGGTTGAAACCTGGTGATTTGATGCGCAATATGAGATCCCATGACATTATGATTAACATGTACTGTGTGGGCAACTTGACAATGTGACGTCACATTCAGTATGCTTTATATGATTCGTTTAAAATACACTGTTGTGTAAGTTGTGATGCACTTTGTGCCATGCACAGAAAACGATGAGCCGTTGCTCAGTGGTTCCGGAGATGTATCTCGTGAGTGTACTGAAAAAATCTTGGAGGCTTGGTCAGACCTGCTGGCAAAGTGGTGAGTTGTTCCTATCACTTCATCGTAAACTGTATAAGTACCCATCATCATACATCTAATGACCTGCTATAATACAAGGGAGAGTCAAATGAAAACAGGACATCCAAGGAAATGGTCTTTGACTGAGTTCAGTGGTGGCCTCTTGGTAAGGAAACTAGATTGAGATACAAGAGGTTGTTGTGGGTTCAAATCCAACTAAGGCAGCATTATTAAGGGTTCACAGTGTCATTTTTGTCGATGCTAATTTCAAAACCAAACTGAAGATGATTTTTCCATCATGCAAATATTGAACATTTGCTGTTTATTTTTCAGTCCAGAGTTTAATTGATTGAAAATCAATAGGAAACGTTGCCAATTTCGAGACGATGGCATCTCTTGTTGAATGCAATGATCAGTCGTTATCATTCCATCTCCAAGTAATGTATACCTTACCTGTCCAGTGTCTTCAAATAAGCATTTCACTTTAAAAGCCTTCTAAATACCGACAAATAACACATACAAATTTTAACTCACCCTCTACAACCCAAATAGCTGAGTCCAGCGAGCACTCACAACACACTGCGAGGGACTCAACACTTCCTCCTGAGGAGTACCACCACAAAGTACCAGGAAACTCTTGCTCAGCAGACCCAGTCTGCAAGAGGGGAGGAGGGATGGATTTCCAGACAGATATAAGTTACTCGAAGATAGAATGATCAGCAATGATCATTACAATTGACATTCATAACTTGTACCTACCCTGTCAAGTCTTTTCAAATAAGCTAGACTGGCACCAAGCGGCAGTCGGTGGTGGGATGACTAGAGTTGCTCCCTCAGGGAATTATAGGGGTTTGTGAGAGGTGTGACTAGCTGCAGAGAGGGAGGCTATAGCAAGGGAAGAGTCTCTGACTTGGACACGGAGCAGGGAAGGGAAGAATCTCGAAACAATGAAAATGACTCTGACATCAACAAAAGAAAATGTGTGATTGGGCAGAGGTGTGTAGCTGTGTAATGCAGTGCACTACACTTGTCACATCGTCATTTTATGTACGAGTGGCTAAAAAAAATCACAAGTGAGCAGATATTTGGACTAAAAGGTTGCAGGTCTATGTGAAGTGGCTTTCTCAGGCTGGGGCTGAAGGGTCTGACATTGTGTGGACCACATTCAGAGAAGGATGTCTTCCTTCTTGCGTACAGAACATCCGGTAAGCTTGCTTTTGCCTTTTGTCTTCTTTACAGATGAATGGTAAGTTGTATAACAAAAGGAACAGGAGAAAGAGAAGGGGGAGGGGGGTGGGGAACACACCAACAGCAGGGTTGAGTGACAAAATAGAGGGAGACTTGAATAAATAAGAAAAAAAAATTCAATGTAAAAACATACAGGGATGAAATCTCTAAAAAAAAACCAACCAAACAAGGTAGGAATGACACCACATTACGACAATACAATCCTCTTATGAATTACCGTCATGACATTTTATTTTACTTTTGACATTTTACTTTTGTTGTGGGATTGTGATGGAACAACGTCAAAAGATATCGTGATACACTGTGCATATACTTTGTTGGAACCAAGTACATCATGTACTATGTTGTGCATGAAAACCATGAGTAGTAATGTTGTCTGTTAATGTGCCCATTTTTTCACACAAGGTCCTCTATGTGCTCACTGTGGTGTCAACACACACAATGGCTTTGGCCCGGACACAGGGTGTCAGAAATACATGTCAAACACTTTGGAACTTAAGCACCCATCCAAAATAACTTCTTCTGTGATGTCATCTCTGCATACCTCACTTGCAGTTTCTGATGAATTTTGTTTCCATTTACCCCCCCCCCCCCTACTGCTCTCAAAAAACGGACCATTCATTGAACGCATATGAGTCCCCGCGAGGAGGAGTGATTTAAGCGACATTTTTTTTAATGATATGATGATGATGATCGGCTCGCATGATAGGGTAAGGGTTAAAATAGTGCTATATGGCATTAACTCCAAAATGGCCGATGTGGCCCTGACATCACTCCTCCTCGCTGCGCCTCATATCTTCCTTGATGCATTTTGTTCCTGCTGCCACCTTCTGGAAAGTTGCGCACACTGGGCAAAAATTGCTTTGGATGATGTTTGGATGATACTGCCACCGGAATGAATGACACCAAATGCAAACTGGAAGGCATCTGAAAATACAAATGCCTTCCACATCTGCTTTATATTCAGACTTATTCTTCTTCCATATGCTAAACATGACGAAAACAGTGTAATTTTTTTTACAAATAAATCGAAGATTTTCGGCAATCTTGACCTTTTGACCTCCAAAGTAATCAGATTCAGTGACCCAATTATGAAACCCTGCTCAAATTTCAAGGCAATCGGATGAAACTTATGATTTTATGCAGCCTTAACCTTTGACCTTTTGATCTAAAAAAAACAAAAAAAAAACAATCGGCTTCTAGCTTTTGATATTGTGAACCAATTCAGTGACCCAATAGGCAAATTCTTAAAATTTCAGGTCAATTGGATGAAAATTGATTTTATGTGATGCTGACCTTTGACCTTTTAATCTTTTGACCAAATTATGAATTTGTCTTCTCCATATTCTCATTGTAAAGGTTTGTTGAAAATTTGATGACAAAATCTCAAATGCTAAAAAAGAAAAGAAAAAAGTTCCTGCCAGGACAGACACACAAGGACACGATTGCAAAAACCCGTCTCCTGCTGCGCTAAACAAGTACAGTACATGGCACGTTTTCAGAGCCCATTTTAATACCATTAATTGTCTGATTCATCACACCTTGTGACTCATAATTTTCAAACTTGACAAAACACATCTCAGGGAATGGATTTTTTTTTTCTCACGACAGCTCGCATTTTCCTGTCGGGACTTCCTGTCCCTATATTGAGAACCACTCTCTCCTGAACTGTTGCGGAACCATCGCACCATGTCGTGTATTGATGAAAGCTCAGGCAACGCTTTCATACCACCTGATGCTCCCCGAGCGTGTCGTTATCGTGCATAACAAGGCAGTGTGAGGCTTCAGGGAATCTCAGAATAGGAACAACAGCAAAGCATCAAGAGACAGGTGCAGCCTCATGGGAAAGTGCCATGTTAATGAATTTAGAAACGGGGAGAAGAGAAAGAGACAGGGGCTCCATTTTGTGTTAATGTCTGTCCACATCGTTTTACTTTATTGGGAAAATGCTTCATGATTGTCAAAGCGTAAATAAAAATGAACAATTTTTTTTTGAGAAAGACTTTAGTAAGTGATTTGAAAAACCAAACGGAGCCGATAGTTTTGTTATGATGAAGAAGATACCTTAATAATATTAGGTGTGTTGGTGGAATGATATAACTATTAATATATCAAATGATTTCCCTGTTATGTTCCATTCTTTTTGCCCACAGTGATCTTGTACACATGGATTATGTAACCCAACGATGCAGGCATTATAATCCTTCAAAAGAGTATAATCACAGATCTAAGAACTCGAAACAGAGGTTGGTCTATTCAAAGAAACAATTGGACAACACAAAAAAGAGGATTTGATTTTAAGATTCCCGAACCCTTAGCCACATTAAGCAGGTTGCAGATCCTGAGTGAATTCTGGAGCAGGAAGAGAGGATAACCAGGAGGGAATGGGTGAAACGTATTTCACAATTTCCCCATGATGATGTCGTGGAATGCTGGGTGTCAGGTAGGAAGCATACACACATCATTCTACATGCAGCTGATGCAGTAGCAACGGGTTTGAAAGACTCGTAGTACAGTGTCGTGACGCCAATATTGACTCCTCATTGTTTATGTGAGGCAACTGAGCCTGGTGATTTGTACGAAAGTTAGGACTGCGATGAAACCATGTTTCATCAAAGTTCATGAGATTCGGTTGTCTAATGACATCGTGGATGGACTTTGTGCATATCGTTCCATAACCTAATGTGATAAGTTCAGCCAGCTCTTTGGGATCAGAGACAAAAAAAATGAAAGGTGTTCAAACAGTTTCCTTTTCTTTTCCATGAGTTGGGTCAGGATGAACTTCCGACAGAGACTGCACTTTATTCTGCAAAACATTTAGTTTGTAGACTGCATGATCCAAGCGCGAGTCATGTCTCCAAAGAGGTTTTACGCTGTGTGAGGTTCCATAAGATCAAAACTAATGTGGATACTTTCCCATCAACCAGAGATTTGCTGGTACTTCACATGGAGGGGGCCCACAACTTCCATACTCGTGTGTGAAAATTCCCTCTCAAGACACATCCTGCATTGCTATCACCAACCAATTGAGGGTAGCACCTGTTGGATGGTCAGCTCGTCTCAAAGCTAATGACGAAGGAGCCTAAGCCAGCAGCACGTCCTGAGCTAACCATCTGCAGATCCAAGGCCACGGGACGTAGATGTTTCACAAGACGATGTATCTGCCGGAGAAAGGATTTATTCTCCATTGGAGCGTGTGTGTGTGTGTGTGTGTGAGGGCGTATAATGGTGCAATAACTCTCAAGAACATCATCTCAATAATGAAAACTGATCACAACTCCTTTTTCACAACTTTGAGCAGGTTTAACAGCAAAGATCACTTTTTAATGAGTGCACTTCACCCCCCCCCCAACCGGGATTGTGTCCCATACCGAAATTCATCGAATGATTTGCCGAGATGCCACCAGGTCAAACACTCATCCAAAGGGGTTTAACTGCGATTTTAAAATGGTTGCCAGCTTTTACCCAATGATGCAAACGGGATTTCAAATTCCTGATTTGGCGACCTGACTAAGCAGGATGGAATCCTCTGCAAGAAACTGCTGGCCTGCACATACATGCAGATAAAACAAAGTGCATGATGTTCAATGTTAATGGAGAAGTTAAAACTGCCAGCAACAATATCCTTGAAAATGTTGATGATTTCAAGTATCTAGGATCGTATATTAAGAGTAGGACGTTTCAATAAAGATAAATAAAATATGGAAATCAGAATTGCCACAAAACTTCAAAATACAATTTTCAAAGCAACAGTCAAAAGTATTCTACTTTATGGAGCTGAATCTTGGACACTCATGAAAGTACTTGAAAGCAGACAAGATAGATGTTTCACTAGACTCCTTTGAGCAGGACTAATATTAGTTCGAAGCAACACGTCTTTAATGAACATCTATATGATAAAATACCGTGGGTTTCTGACCGTTTAAAGGAGTGCAGACTTACATTTGTTGGATACTTGTGTCGCAATTATAGAAGCAAACATGAAATTGTGTCGCAACTCATACTCTGGTCGCCAAGTCATGGAATGAGATCTAGCAGTCGACTTACGTTGATCAATTGGAGAGGGACACAGGGCTGAAGAAAAAAAAAGAGTTCCAAAGGAACATGGAACACCGATGTGCGTGGAGAAACCTCATACATAATCAGAGATTAGTCGAATCCATGATGATGGTGATGACATTTCAATGGAAAGAAGAAACAGAACAAGGAAAAAGAAACCACGACTGTGACAAAATGGCAGTCAATAAGCCAGAAGATGCTTTCCATGGTAAGTTGTTCTACATTGAAACTGAGGTTATTGCCAGCACCAAGTTAATGTCTAAGAAGCATGTATAGACCAAGCTTCAAGTGCTATCTGCCAAGTGCACTGGATTTCTGCAGAGCATTTTTAAAAATGTAATTTATTCACACTTGCATGGAAAACCTTAGATACAAATGGGAGCATATTATTATACTGAAAATGCTGTTACATGGCAGAGGGATCCATAGCTAGACTGTGGTAAGTGTAGTATGGTCCGTGTGTTTTGAGTAGGTTATATTGCCATATAACAGGGACCTGTCAGAGTAAGTCGTTTGTTACACGTGATGCTGAGGAGGCAGCGTGTGCAAGTTATAGATGGGATAGTCGGAATAATTTTGTATCCGTAAAAAGGTGAGGTGTGAACTTCCCCTGGTTTATGAGTAGGCTAGGTATGGACTTGGAGGCACACATGTCGTGTGTGCAAAAGGCGTTTATGATCTCTCTCACCAGTGTGTGCCAGCCATGGTGGAGTAGTGGGCTGTGGGACCTGGAGGACAATATTGTACATTTGCTTTTATTGTGGCTGCTCCATGGGTGGCACCCCAGAGGAGAACTCCACCCACTGGTAGGGAAGGAGAAGCTCGTGTGAAGGACGAGGAGCGGAACACGAATAAGTTTGTGAGGAGACATTACTTTGGTTCGCTCTGGAGACATATTGGATTGAAACAAGTGTGGATCACCCTGTGTAAATGGAGAGAAGAGAATGACTTCAGAGACGGCGGAGCAGAGACAGGAGAACTCCATCTGCATAGAGTGCAAAGAACCACTTTGAGGAAGCAGACTAGGACGCCTAGTCTGAAAAGGACAAAGAGGACCACGAGGGATGATTGAGGGTCTACTTGTCGCATACACTCCTCATGGCTGGTTCACTTGATCATGCTCTGTTTCGGCTTCCCATTCTCTTCTTTGTGTCTTTTGACTCGCTTGGTTTGTACCGTTTATTGAAGTGTCTTGTCTACCTTCTTCCCTGTAATTTTCAAGACAAAATAAACCCTTTAAACGGTTTTCAATTGTGTTTGAGCCATCTGCTTTTTATATGTGTGTACCATCAATTTGGGCTCATTTGAATGATCCTTGGAGAAAGATGAAGTTGTAGAATAATTGAACACAGTGCAATTAAAAGACCATTTGGGGTGAAACATCCTCGCTCTGAGGAATCCTGTGTTCATGGGTACTCAGATATGACATCTGGTGACCAGGAGTGTAGGATTAGTCTCGACACCCTTCCCCAAGGAAAATTAAAATAAAATTTGAGCTTAATAGAGTTATTTTCAATTTGAACGCACATGGAAAACATCAACAAAATGGTGGATGTCCATGTAATGGCGGATGGTGAGGAACGTGTGCTTGAAGGCGAACCGGGGGAGTGGTTAGGTGAGGAGCGTAGCATATGAACGCTCTTCTCTACTGGCGTCTTTTGAAGTCCTTCTACAGGCGTGAGTAAGGGTTGAGAGTCTGGCACGATGTCCTTCCTTGCCATGTATGATCAATTAATAACGAAATTGGGAACACAAATAGAAGAGCAAGTGAGAGAAATTTATGGTAACATGAATGAACATAGAAAGGAAATGAGAAAAAAATAATGAAATTTTAATGGTGCAGTTGAGGGCACAGATTAAAAATGGAACGGCAGGTTGGTTTAACTTTGGGGTGCGGGGGGGGGGGGGTGAAAGGAAAATCCCACGGGACGTTTGTCTGCTAATGGCCTGGAGGCGCATTGCCCCAGGGTGAATGTCACTCTTCCCCAAGAAAAGACTGTCCATGGGATGGGAAAGATAGAGGGTTTAAAAGGGGATTAGGTTAGGCCCCATGGTTTGCAAAGCGACCTCCCTTGTGTGCTGTACGGTGGTTGCGGGTATACGTTAAAACCCTGCAGAGACCCTTCTGACATGCCTGGGACTGGCAGGGTGAGATGCAGTACTTACTTTGGTAGACGTGCAGGCAGCCGAGCCTGAGCCGTTGAGCGAGGTCTCCGAGCCTGCGACATGTGCAGCAGTGGGCAAGCTGCAAATCTTGCCAGCAGTGGGCAAGCTTCACATTGTGTGGGTGAATCCGGACCTGCACTGGTGAGTGAAGCTGGACTTGAGCTGGTGAGCAGGTTCGAGCCTACGCTGGTGAGCAAGGCTACGCTGGTTAAGGTGTGTGAGCTGGTGTCAGCAGAGGTCGTGCCGATTCCAGGGGTGTTCGAGGTGGACCCTGTGGGGTCAACTTGGAGCTCGGAGTCATCAACTCACTGCACATGGGTTGTTTTTTAGTGGCCGTGGGGCAGTGGGGAGAAGGAAAAAGCTGAGCGGTAGCTCACTTAGAAAGAGACAGGCCAATGTGGGCCAGTGTCAGTTGGATCCCAATTTGATTTTTAAGCACGCTTGTTAATGTGAAGTAGGGGCTGTGAGTCAAGAGTAACTAGCGGCTCATGACAATGGAGGAAGGCTGGGAGAGGCTCAAGGGTCATGCTTTGGTGGCGACACCACTGAGGGCCAGTAAGGGCATGTCAAGGTGACCACACAGTCACGTGGCCTGGCAGCCTCACCTTGAGGCTCTGGGACAGCCATCATGATGAGACCTGCCATGCTGGGTGAGTCTATGGACAGGGGGGCAAACTGTGTGGACTGGGTACGAGTACAGCCCACTGAACAACCACCGGAGCATCTGTGGAAAGGCCTGGAGAGGCCCGCATAACATTCCACAGATGGTCCGCTGTGATTTATGGGCTCTCAGCTTGGGAAGAGGGCTCTGGGTTTTAATTTGCAGAGGAGACATGGGAATATTGGCTGCAGCAGGCACTGCTGGTATTGAATGGGATCCCCAGTGGCAATTGGATTTGGTAAATTTACTTTCCCCAATGTCACGACTCACCATGCTTTGCTTTTGTGGTATGCAAGTTAATTGGGAAATTGGCAATTTAACTCTAACCTCTACACTAGAAAATATTTTTACTTCTGAACACGGCATTGTAACAATAACCTCCACACTAGAAAATATTTTTACTTCCGAATGTGGCAACTTATCCATACCCTCAAAACCAGAAATATTTTTCCTTCCTTGCATGGCAATTTAACCATAGCATTTACACAAGAAACATTTTTACTTCCTAACTCGTTACTTTATCTATAGCCTCAACACTGGAAAACATTTCTCCTTCCTAACACATTAACTTATCTCTAACCTCAACACTAGAAAACATTTTTATTCCTAACTCGTTACTTTATCTATAACCTCAACACTAGAAAACATTTCTCCTTCCTAACACGTTAACTTATCTCTAACCTCAACACTAGAAAACATTTTTATTCCTAACTCGTTACTTTATCGATAACCTCAACACTAGAAAACATTTCTCCTTCCTAACATGTTAATTTATCTCCAACCTCAACACTAGAAAACATTTTTATTCCTAACTCATGACTTTATCTATAACCTCAACACTAGAAAATATTTTTACTTCCTCACACCTTAATTTATCTCTAACCGCGACACAAAAAATGTTTTTAATTCCAAACTCGTTAATTTATCTATAACCTCAACATTAGAAAACATTTTTATTCATAACTCGTTACATTATCTATAACCTCAACATTGAAAACATTTTAATTCCTAACACGTTAATTTATCAATAACCTCAACATTAGAAAACATTTTTATTTCCAACACGTTAATTTATCAATCACCTCAACACTAGAAAATATTTTTAGTCCTAACACGTTAATTTATTGATAACCTCAACACGAGAAAATATTTTTACTTCCTAACTCGTTACTTTATCTATAACCTCAACATTAGAAAATATTTTTATTCCTAACATGTTAATTTATCTATAACCTCAACATTGAAAACATTTTTATTCCCAACACGTTAATTTATCAATCACCTCAACACTAGAAAATATTTTTAGTCCTAACACGTTAATTTATTGATAACCTCAACACTAGTAAAATATTTTTACTTCCTAACTCGTTACTTTATCTCTAACCTCAACACTAGAAAACATTTTTATTCCTAACTCGTTACTTTATCTATAACCTCAACACTAGAAAACATTTCTCCTTCCTAACACGTTAACTTATCTCTAACCTCAACACTAGAAAATATTTTTATTCCTAACTCGTTACTTTATCGATAACCTCAACACTAGAAAACATTTCTCCTTCCTAACATGTTAATTTATCTCCAACCTCAACACTGGAAAACATTTCTCCTTCCGAACACGTTAACTTATCTCTAACCTCAACACTAGAAAACATTTTTATTCCTAACTCGTTACTTTATCTATAACCTCAACACTAGAAAACATTTCTCCTTCCTAATACGTTAACTTATCTCTAACCTCAACACTAGAAAACATTTTTATTCCTAACTCGTTACATTATCTATAACCTCAACATTGAAAACATTTTAATTCCTAACACGTTAATTTATCAATAACCTCAACATTAGAAAACATTTTTATTTCCAACACGTTAATTTATCAATCACCTCAACACTAGAAAATATTTTTAGTCCTAACACGTTAATTTATTGATAACCTCAACACGAGAAAATATTTTTACTTCCTAACTCATTACTTTATCTATAACCTCAACATTAGAAAATATTTTTATTCCTAACATGTTAATTTATCTATAACCTCAACATTGAAAACATTTTTATTCCTAACACGTTAATTTATCAATAACCTCAGCATTTGAAAACATTTTTATTCCCAACACGTTAATTTATCAATCACCTCAACACTAGAAAATATTTTTAGTCCTAACACGTTAATTTATTGATAACCTCAACACTAGAAAATATTTTTACTTCCTAACTCGTTACTTTATCGATAACCTCAACAACTAGCAAATAGTTTTATTCCTAACATGTTAATTTATCTATAACCTCAACATTGGAAAACATTTTTATTCCTAACTCGTTACATTATCTATAACCTCAATATTAGAAAACATTTTTATTCACAACATGTTAATTTATCTATAACTTCAACATTAAGAAAACATTTTTATTCCTAACACGTTAATTTATCTGTAACCTCAACATTAGAAAACATTTTTATCCTAACACGTTAATTTATCTATAACCTCAACATTAGAAAATATTTTTTATTCCAAACATGTTAAATAATTATCGATAACCTCAACACTAGAAAATATTTTTATTCCTAACACATTAATATATCGATAACCTCAACACTAGAGCATATATTTTTATTCCTAACACATTAATTTATCGATAACCTCAACACGAGAACATATTTTTATTCCTAACCCGTTAATTTATCTATAACCTCAACACGAGAAAATATTTTTTATTCCTAACACATTAATTTGTCTATAACCTCAACACTAGAACATATTTTTATTCATAACACGTTAATTTATCTATAATGTCAACACTAGAAAATATTTTTACTTCCTCACACGTTAATTTATCTTTCACCTCAACACTAGAAAATAGTTTTACTTCCTGACATGGTCATTTATACATGTTAAGGCAGAATGGCTTATTCTTAGTACGCTTGCCTTTGCACTCATTTAGTTTTCTGTCTTTGTTCCGTGCTAACTACGTCTTTTTGCATTTGGGTTGTGAATGTTAAATATCCCACATTATCATAAAAAACATACCCGTGCCAGATTCAATGTCCATGACTCGTTAATTATTTGTGTGCCATGCAGTCCATGAAGGTTCTGGACTGTGGATATCCCACTGACATGATGGACAAAATGACCTTTACCTGTGCTGCTTTGTTTTTTTTTTTTGATAGCTTGTATTGGGAGCTTCCCTCTTTGTCATTGCTTTTTAACACTAAATAGGATATTTAGACACTTTTTGACTCTGGAAGTTGCATTACAATAATACAAGTGGATTAAATATGTGCATGCTTGCCTCGAAGCTCCCACACTTGCCTCAAAGCAACCTGCCTTTTACCTCCCACACTTGCCTCGAAGCCGTCTAGCCTCGGTTTGAATTCCGACCCAGCTACAAACTGGCATCCCGATGTTTCACAGGCAGTGTGATTTATCAATGTGTGTGCCGTCCCTCGGATGGATGTTAAGCAGGCATCACGTCTTCAAGCATTCATTGGTGGACATTAAATATCCCATGGTGTCATTCGTGAAGAGAAGGGGAGCTATTTGCCTGTACCATGGCCAAATTCCAAATTCCTGCTCAAACCTTATTCCGACATCAGGCCTGGCCAGGCAGTTCCTGGAAGGTTGGGGGCCAAACTTCCCCCGTCCCACCCCGCATTAACTTGGGATAGTGGTCATAAGACAAGGAGATGCCTTTTCTTCTTTTTTTTTTATAACATTCGCCACCGAAGGTGGATGGAGAATATGTTTTCGTGTGTGTGTGTGTGTGTGTGTGTGTGTGTGTGTGTGTGTGTGTGTGTGTGTGTGTGTGTGTGTGTGTGTGTGTGTCTGAGAACAGGATATCTCAAATTGTTGTGGACTGATTCCGACGAAATTTGGTGGAGATGTTGGGTGTGTGACAAGGACAAAATGATTAGATTTTGGTGAAGATCCGGATCCAGATACTAAAAATTTTCAAGTGATTCTTCACCATTGAGAGATCATGCCAAAAATTATATATATAGCATGGTATCTTAAAAAGTTATGGATGCATTTGGATGAAACTTGTTGAACAGGTTGGTTGTTTGACGAGGGCGAATCGATTTCATTTTGATGAAAATTCAAATCGGATCCGAATACGAGAATTTTTTTTATTTTTCAAGTGATTCTTCACCATTGAGAGATGGGGCCAAGAACAATTTATAGCATGGTATTTCAAAAAGTTGTGGACGAGGTATGAGAGAACTTGGTGGCTGCGTTGGTGAGGTGACAAGAAGAAACTGATTAGTTTTTGGTTGAGGTCCAGAACCAAATCTGGCCTCTTCATCCATCCATCCATCCATCCATCCATCCATCCATCCATCCATCCATCCACTCATTGGGACCAGACTCTGTGCAGAGCGTTGATGCTGCCTAAGCAGTCTCTTTGGCTATTAGGTACAATCCTGGACGGGTCGCCACTCCGACACAGATCTGGCCTCTCATTGGGATAGAAAACATAAACTGTTCAGCCTGGCAGAGGTATGTGCTCCATCGAGTGCCTCTCTGGTTTTACAAATCTAAACTGCAATTTTTTTGCCAAATTTGACAATTTTCGACCCACCAGTTGTGTTTTTACATGCATTGAAATGGGTGTATTGTTTACTATCTATATATTAATACTGAAGGACCAATTTTGTGCTCCTCCTCGCGGTCGCGTCACGTTTTTCTCGGTACTGTGACCTGGACTGAAAGAAACTTCGTACCTGTAAGAGTGCATCGCACATAGTGGCAATTGTCAAACTTCAACTCTGAAGCAGAATAAACACTTTTCGTTTTACATTCGTTTACATGGCGACGTGTGACGTCACCGCTGAGAGGCATCAGGACGTCATGACATCATCGGTTATTCGCTGACGCCATTACGTCCATCATCAGAAAATTACTGCTGAGAGGTGTAATTACTAATTCCACTCCTCGAAAATAGCGTCTGCAATGTAAAATCCTCTTCTGCACATGGTGACTACCTCAGAATGTGAATTTGACACAAAAAATGTAACAAGAAACTGTACAGTAGACACCGCTTTATAAATCCACCATGGGACCACGCCGTTTGGATTTATTAACCGGCTGGATTTATTAAGCGGAGAACCTATTTTCAGCCACCTACTGGATAGATAAGACAAAAAGCGAATGTCGTTAAACACTGCTTTATGCTACAAAAACATTGATTTATCAAACGGTGACAAGGGGATTGTTCAAAAGAATCTCTCCAAGGTCGCTTGCTTGGGAGGGAAGGTTTTGCGCAAATGTTCCTTTATTGAATCCGTCACGTGGCGGAAATCGGGATGGGTAAAACCTGAGAGCTGCAGTCCCCAGTCCAATTTGGAGAGTGCCGTCCGCATCTCTGCCGCTGTTGGCATCGGCTCGGGTTCGTCGTCGCTTTCTTCCCTTGGCTATTGGGATTCGGGGTCGGAGGGATTCGAGCGCGGGTGGGATTCGAAGTCCGTCACCAGTTGCTGTTGTTGTTGGGTTTTTGTTTTTTTTCACTCTGCGGCAGCGCATACTACATCAAGCTTAGGTTGAGACCGCACACTTACCAAGCAGGTGGATTTATTAAACGGCGGATTTCTCCATGTAAAATTCCGTTCCAACTCATTTTGGTCACAATCAGCGGCTGGATTTTATAACCGTGGATTTATAAAGTGGCATCTACTGTATCTTCTATCTTCTATCTATCTATCTATATATTAATACTGAAGGACCAATTTTGTGCTCCTCCTAGCGGTCGCGTCACGTTTTTCTCGGTACTGTGACCTGGACTGAAAGAAACTTCGTACCTGTAAGAGTGCATCGCGCATAGTGGCAATAGTCAACTTTCAACGCTGAAGCAGAATAAACACTTTTCGTTGAGATGGGGGCGAGGAGTGAAGAGGCGGGGGCGAGGAGTGAAGAGGTGGGGGGCAAGGTAAGCAAATTTTTGGGCGGAGGTAAGCAAATTGAAAGCGAGAGACAGGGGGAAATGGGGTGGGGGCTGGGGTGAATTAGGCGGAGTTGAGTGTGAGGGGATGGACAGGGGGTGGGGGCCCGGGGGCAAGTGGGGCGAGGAATCAAAAGACAGGGGGTGGGGAGTGAAGAGGCGGGGCTGGGGTAATTACATTTTTGGGTGGGGATAAGCAATTGAATGGGGCAGGGGCAGGGGATGAGTAGGCGGGGGCAAGCACACCCTGTCCAGTCCATGTCCCTCGAGTGTGTGTGAGCTGGTGAGGGTGGTTGAATGAACGGAATCCGTCTGTGACGGGGTTTCAGCTAGTTATTATTATTATTAGGTTGTTATTATTTTAGCCATGAGCACATTGTTTCTGGTTAGTCCTGAGCTTTCTTGTGTCATGTCTTTCATAATCAAATGCTGTCAGAAAGCAGCACCGCATGTTTATGCTCGTGGATTCATCTTATAACAATGTTGATGTTCTTGGGGCAAAATTTAATTCGGTAATAGGAGTCCGATACATATATATTGCAGATCCAAAAGACCTTGCATTTCAAAACCTCGTTCTATTGTTTGTTGTCGTTGTACAATTGGAGCTCAATCTTTTGTTTTGCAATTGTTTTAACATTGATTTCCCACTCATTGAATCTGTGATAATATACAGATTAATTCGCTCATGTGCAACAATGAAGTTCTTGGGACAAAATTAATCCGGGTCATTTTGCTGAGCTTTGTGTTGGTAATGCCAAATCAAATACTGCATTTACAAAACAAGGAAGGGGGGGGGAGAGAGAGAGAAAAGGAAAAGCGACCACCATAGACAGGCGCCGACCGTGACTTGTGGGCTGGCAAGCAAATGAGGTGATTGCCATCACTCCCAAGTGTGGCATATATTATTTACATGCCATCCAGTGCGCTCTTCCATCCAATGATGGTTTCTTCATCACAGGTCTCTTTTCTCCTGTAAATCATCTTTGGCCTTGACACCTCACCCCACCTCCTGCCATAATCTCATTGCTTGCACGATTCTCCTACATGTGTCCCTTCGTCGATCTTCTCTGTGCATCATTCCACATCCTTCATGGAGCAAGGTTTATAGGCTATGATTTTACGCTTTTGCACCTTCAACTCAATTGGAATTGTATGCATTACCCCCCTCCCCCCAACCCACCCCAACACCCACCCCCTTGAGTTTATCTTCATGGTGATGTTGCAATTATTATCTAAATGTTTTTTTGTGAATCAACAACCTTCTATTCTCCAGATATATGAGGAGGATGCCTCAAGTTTTACGTGGACTTTTGTTTACTCTCATGACAAAGCTTGTATTGATATTACAAAAAAAAACCATGCTTGACATCACTTTTCAATGTTTTCTTCAGCTTTTTGGCACATTTATCCCACTAGAGTTAAAGCTTTCGTCTGCCTTCAATGTAGAATTATTGACCAGTACACGCAATGCAGGACATGATTCTTAATCGTCTCATTTGTAAAAATATAATAAACCACTTCTTGCCCCCCTCAAGTGTTTCTTAATAGTGATGTCCTTGAAAGGCAATCATTGTCTTACTGTGCAGCCAATTGTGTAAATTTAAATTGGCTTGATGTTTTCTTGAACCAGGAAATTTCATAATTATAATCGACTCCTACACCCTCTTTGTTAGCGCACTTCCATTCTCGTCTTTACTCTCTTATTACCTCCCTGTTCCCAAAGAAGAAAACCAATGATTAATTATGAATATGGTTACAAATACTGTATCATAAATACAGATTTCCTCAAACATTATTGATCGACTTCCTTTTACAAGCACAACGTCAGGTCAAATGCAAAGCAATCCTCATAGAACAAGCAGCTTGCTTAAGATTAATGTTCATGTTAAATCAAGACATCCAATTAAATCAACTGTCACGTAATCCTTGAAGCATTTAGAAAAACTAGAGAGTTCATAGAACTCATAGTTACACCATGTGGTCTTGAGAAAAAACACATGGGAAGGATCTTTTAAACTCTTGCTTTGTGTTTCTGAGTTCAACCTACATTTCATATGAGCCGCTATTTTGTCTAAATATCGATATTCCCCAACGATGAGAGAGAGAGAGTGAGCGACAAATGGCATAAAATGGGAAAAAATATTTTGTCCAAGTACTGCAAAACGGAATGTTTTTGGAAGTGGCAAGAAGGCAATTTGTGTTCTACAGTGTTCAAATTTATCATTCAATTGAAATAAAATTAAGATTGTAAAAGTCGAATAAGTAAATTAGGTTTTAAAGGCTGCAGAAAACAAACAAACAAACGAATCGCCGAAAGAAGAATCGACATTTCACCGAAGCTATTTGCCTTTCACTCGTCAGGGCACACACAAGGATACCAGATATACAGGAAAAAATTTTTTATTTGCTCAGGCAGTTATGGATTGGCTCTAAGGATTGCTGCTGAAACGAATATACACATCATGGTGACGAGGCAGCGAGGAAACTGGAAACTTCGCATTATAACAGAGCGAGGCTAGAACAAGTGAAGTGTTTGCACAAACTCATTTTGTTTGCAAAGAACAGGAGCTCGTGTGTGTATAAATGTGTCTTCAAGAATATATAATTGTACTTCGGTATGTTCGTGCGCCACAATCTGGAACCGTTCAGCGTGATAGTTCTGGGCGCATTCAGGATTGTTGAGGTGCTGACCAATGGCAGAATCACTTTTTTGAGCAGGCAATCTTGTTGGGTTCCTGCATGCATGGTTGTATATGACCAATATCCAAGTTATTACGGATTGCCAATGGGATGTGTTGCTTGATCCGGCCTTCCAGTCTGAGGGATGTACCTGGCATCACACTGGTACTGGAATTCATAAATTCTATTGTTCTATTTTGTGTTAGGAAGCACATTTTTGTGGCCTGAGAGTAGCAGTTTGTCGGTGGTAAAAAGCACTCCAGTTGCAACACAGTTGTAACACCGTAAAACTGATTATTTCACCTGCTGTTCAAAATTTTGAGATTTTACTTATCCATGGCAGCTTAAGGTAAACTGGACACATAACTGGTCCAAAGAAAGTGTCCTGAGACCAATTGGTGATTTTGTGCTCTATGAACCCACTGCTCCAGCAATGCGTTGCTCCTGTACATGTTTCCATACCTGACCTGACCTGAACCCACAGATGAGTCACTCAGGGATGCCATTGTCATGCAGAATGTTTTTGATAACTCCATTACAACAGCAAGCTGACAAGGTGACCAGATGGTCAAAGCTATGTTCATGAAGGTGTTGATAAGGGCAATCTTGGAGCGTGTTCGGCTGAAGGAGTCCCACCATGTGTACTGCCCCATGAAGGTAGGCTTATGATAGATTGTCGTCAATAATCCATCCCCAGTTTTCTCGACTAACAAGTCAAGAAAGGGGATTACATTTGATTGCTCCTTCTCCAAAGTGAACTTTAGTGCCGATTCGAGTGCATTGAGATGTTCAAGTAAATCAGTGCAGGCAGTAGCAGTATCAAAAATTGCAAACATATCGTCCACATATCAAAAGTATAGGTTGAAGGTTGAAGGTTGAAGTTCAATTCATCTGAGGTTGAAGTTCAATTCATGAAAGAGATGCTTCGCTTGAAAGCCAATGAAGATGTTAGCGAGCGCCGGACCTAATTGTGATCCTATCACTACTCCATCTAATTGTACATATATGTTGGCATGGAGACTGAACTCCACTTCTCATGTTGCCACGTTCATGAGTCCCACAAAGAGCGATTCCAAAATTGTGGGTTCGACGTTGTCATGGAATAGCGATGCCGCGTAGATGTTGATGGTTTCTTTGAGTGGAACGTTAGCAAAAGAGGCTTGATATGTCAAAAGAGCACATGGTCACAACGTTCATGTACAACTCAAATTCACACATTATTTTGGCAAAGGTGAATGAGTCTTTCTTTAATTGTAAACTCAGAAAATTCCTGAAGAATAGGCTGCAGTCGTTCACTCAACCATTTAGCCAATTAATGTTGCACAGAACCAGTCATCGATATGATCGGACGTAGTTGAACACCTTCTTTGTGTATTTCAGGTAACCCCTACATCCGAGGACGCTGTGAACCATTTGGACGAATTCACTCATACACATCATGTGGCAGTTCTTTGAATTTGCACAGTTGTAATAAACGCATTTGTAATTTGTGTTCAAGTGATGCTGTGTGATCGCAATGAACTGCGTCACCGAGTAGTTTGGACTTGGTTTCATCATCCCGATCCTTGTGCATCTTCTCCACATAAACACACTTATTCATAACGACTCCTCCAGATCTTTTATCAAGTTTACAAATGATTATGTTTCAGTTGTCCCGAAGGCCTCACACAGCATCCAGTGCTCCATCTGGAAATCAGACATGTCATTGGACGTTCAACAATATATATATATATATATATATATATATATATATATATATATATATATATATATATATATATATATATATATATATATATATATATATATATATATATGCATGTGCAATGTCTGCCAGTCATGGCATGCAGGAATTAAACTCATCATTAGATATGAAAAAGTATAAAACCTTTTTCGGAAGTTCACCCCCATTGAGGCACCGTATGTTACACCACATTATTACCTCTGCCACCAAGGGTTCATGGAGGTTATGTTTTTACCCCTGTCTGTTTGTTTGTCTCTCTGTGATCAGTTTATTTCAAAACGTTATGGACGGATTCACAAGAAATTTATTGGACAGGTAAGGTGTGTAACAAGGACAAATTGTTTTGATCTTGGTGAAGATCCAGAATCAAATCCGGATGTGGATCAGATGATTATAAAAAAATTTTAAAGTCATTCTTCACCA
This sequence comes from Eptatretus burgeri, assembly GCF_056783735.1. Taxonomy (NCBI): domain Eukaryota; kingdom Metazoa; phylum Chordata; class Myxini; order Myxiniformes; family Myxinidae; genus Eptatretus; species Eptatretus burgeri. The sequence continues at coordinate 74,802,551 of NC_140974.1, read as the reverse complement.
TTCAACGATGGGGCCAAAACGATGTATAGCATGATATTTCAAAAAGTTGTGGATGGGTGATGGAAACACTTGGTGGATAAGTTGGGTAGGTAATACGAACAAGCCGATTCGATTTTGGATCAGGTCCGGATGCAGATCTGGCAGATCAGTGGGATACAAAACGTAAACTGTTCAGCCTGGAGGAGGTACGTACTCTCCCGATAATTATCGTTATAGTTTAACACATTAAATTAGTTCTTCCTGCCTGTTTGTGTCCTTCATATGGTGTCTCTCAAAACAGTCAGTTTCCTGTTTGAACTTGTTGTCAATTTTGTTTGACTGCCAGACAGACTAAAACATTCACGTTACTCCTTCCTCTCTGCGCATGTACACTCGGGATGAGATTCCATACAATTTGCCAAATTCAGAGCCAAAGTACTGCAAAACTGCTGCTTCGTGTTCCGATTCATGTTTCGATTCGTGTTCTCCCAGTGTTCAAAACACATAATTCAATTTAAATTAAGTTGTTCCTTGATCTTAGACTGACGTCTGTAAACAGACAGAGTGAACCAATTGCTTATCCCCACTTTGTGCATCACTTTCTGGGTCATAACACTTTCTCGTTAATGCAATCTCACCAACAATCAGGAAATTTATCTTGTCATCAAACTGCCTTCTTCACTTTAGCATTTCTCTGTGGTATGAGCATTTGTCTAATGGGCTGTGACAGATTGATGGACTCCAACTATGAAAGGTCACGAAGGTTATATGAGGAGCAGGAGGCATTTAATGATTGCATTTGTTTTTTTTTTCTGCTTTTCTTCTTCGTGAGATGTTAGACTTGGTCTCTCAGAATTTGCAATAAGCTTGGTGTTACGTATTGATGTTGGAATAGTGCAAGTGAGTTTATTAGCAGCAAGCAGAAGAATTCCTGTCGTTTCTCAGAGTGGAATCTCGTACTCAAAAAGGAAAATGATAACAAATCGAGGATATTGTTAACCGGTTCTCAAGGTGTCTCAGTGCCATTGTGTTCAGCTCTCGACTTCTAGTTTCCGACTTGATTCCCAATCTAATCATACTGCAATCAAAGCACTTAATTAACTTCCATCTGAAGCTTTGATTAACCAGATAATATTCCATCTTAAGAGATCATTACTCGATAAGTTTTCAACATGAAGGCAGATGTCTTGTTGTGAAACAGCTGAGACAGGAAATCTTGACCATGGTTTACAGGATGTATTAATATGCCCTCTGTAAATATGAAAAGGTTTTTGTTCTTGCTTACTTTGTGAATCCAATATGCTGTTGCTTAGTGAAGTCAACCAACAGTTTTTCTTACAACCCAATGGGCTACAGTCCTTGAACTGCACTGAAAAAGTCCAAAGCTGAAAGTATATTGGAATGCAAGTCACAATCATGTTTTACCTGTCAATCACCAGCGTTGAAAAAAGCAAAAAAGCTATATTATCAATTCGGTTCAAAATGTATTTAAAAGAACTCTTCATTTTTTGCTTCTCAAATTGAAGCCTTTTCTCGAACAGCAAATTCAGGTCACAGCAAGTTCAAGGTAGAAGCATGTTTATTGTTTACCATAAGCAGGCCACAGAATCAGGATGATACACCAGATTTGGAGAGGCAATTTTGCTGTTTCAGAATCAGCTAGAGTGTGATTCTAATGAGTTCGTACTCGACAGAGGTGGCTGGAAAAGTGTTTTGAATTTCCTTGTGGACAAGACAAAAAGCTTGACAAAGAAATAATAAAGAAGATTAAAACAATAATGTTATTCATGAAAAATGTAAACAAAATATTCCCTGATTGTTCGGTGCTTTTTAACTCTCCTCTCAACCACAGAAATTCATTTGCAGCTTTAGCAAGTCTACTGATCAGAGAATGGATAAAAGAGCCAAGGCATGAGGAACATCCTTGCTGAAAATGGTTATCGTGATAAATATCTTCTTTGGTGATGATAAGTAAATCCCATCTTATAGATGCCGTAATTCCACTTCCACATCTCGCCATTCTGACAGGCATTCCAATCCGACGACCAGGCCGAGACAGCTCACAGCACTGGTGCGAGGTGGTGTCCCGGAAGCTTTACGAGGGGACGTTTGGCAGCTGCTTGCCGCGTGCCGTTCCGACGATCTTGTCCTTCACAATTACCGACTCCTCGTGGCCAAGGCAAGCAAAGTGCTAATGTCGCATACATTTACGGTATTCGTGGTCACATGCCTGCATGTTTGTTTCAACAAAACACTGTCATATAAAATAATTCCCAAGTGGTGATCATTTGAATAAAAGTCACTTAAATACCTGCCACCCACCCTCTTCACCCCCCACCCTCCTCATCCCTCACCCCTAAACATTCATGCATAAACTATGAATATTGTTTCATAACTGGTTTTTCAGGAATATTTCACCCTTGGAATGTTCTATTAGTCATGCTATTTCTGCTTTACTTTTACAATGACTTCTTCATGGTTCCTTATGTGGCATCATCACATGCATCTGCAAGCTTTTTCTATTAGGTAACTAACAGAATTGTCTTGCTTCTGATAGTATTTCCCATCTACTTGCTAGAATTACACTGGATGGAACATTTGGTGTCACACTTCAAAAATATTCCTGACACTTGTTTTTATTGTTGTGGGAAAACCCTCAAGTTATCCATTGAAAACACTCACAAAATCAAGGCTCTCGCTGGGGTATCGATAGTAATGGTGTGCTCCCATTCGAACTGTCTCGTTTGATTTCAGTTCCCAGTCTCACCACAAATGATCACCTTAAAACTTCACAAACAGAGTGTTCTATAAGTGAATATGCCATCCTTTGTTAAGCCAGCGGTGTTGTCTGCGAGTAGACATTAAAGACCCATCGTACTCTGTTAGATTTGCCCGTTGGTTGCCTGGCCAATTATTAATTCCTCCCTTGGTTTGAGGACTGTCTCACCAGCATCCTGTGATTGAGTAGCAACCTGTCCAGGATAAATTGCCCACTTTGGAAACTTTCACCCCTGAGAGGTACCTCATATCGGAGTAGCGGCAACAAAGAAACCAATTGAATTTTGAGTGTGTTATTTCAGGTGATGGAACACTGTATAACATGAATATTAGCACATTGGATAAATAACTTTTTCAATAATAGGAATCAACAAATATCTGATTTTCAGAAAATTATTCTTGGGATACCACAGAGATCAGCAAAGGCAGTTAAAAATATATAAATATGTACATACTGTCAGACCTGTTATTCATGGGGGATATGTTCCTGGAAAATGCCGCGAATAGTGAATCCACGAAAAGCAAGGCATTGTTTCAATGGAAAACAGGAGGATAGGTTCCTGGCGATTCGTGATTCATGATAGAAAATCAAAAATCCCATGAAAAACTGCGAATACACCCGCAAAAAAATATACGAATACGCCTGCAACCCCCCCCCCCCCCCCACAAAAACGTGGAAAAAAAAACGTAAATATGACCAGGAAAATGTGAAAAAAAAATCACGAATATGCTTGTGAAAATCCACGAAAACATGAACAAAAAACACGTGAATACGCAAAGCACAGTGCCGCAAATGTCAGAGCAGGTGACATTTTATATACTGCGAATACACAGGGTCTCCGAATTGCGAATCTGCAAATAGCACGGTCTGATTATTCAAATATTGGAGATTTAGGAATGATTATGTGAAAATGAAATGCAGGTATTGTGTTCTTTACTCCAATCTGAGAGATAAGGTGGGAGGCATTGCAGAGAGTGTCTTTTGTTTGTTTTTTTCCAAAGGCCGGTTTACAAGTATACAGTAAACCCTTCAATATTGCAGGGGTTGGTTCCTGGAAACCGAGGAAGTTTGGTATTACTTTACCGAGGAAGAAGCTACCTGTGTGTATTTGGACTGTATTTTTATTTTTCTGCCGTAGTAACTTTTATATTGCACATAGTAATGAATGAAGTGTCATTTTTCCAGCTGGATTGCAATGGGGTGATCTGAACCTATCGGGGGACAACCCGAGCCACGGTTTGGCCAGCCTTAGGAAAGGCTCTTTGGGGGGGGGGGGGGGAGTTCAGTTTCTGCACTTCAAAAAAATATCGAGGAAGATCAATGATAGCCAGAAATGAACACATTACAATTGAAATAAACATGTAAATACAATAAATAGTGTGAATTAAACAAAAACACAAGTTTTACTTTTGAAATTTATTCCAACAGTGAAGTGCATGAGGATAAACATATTAAATAGTAGTTCGTACTGCACTGTTCTGTAATAGTCCAGCAGCCATTTCTCATATGAGGCCAAATAAGGAAATTCGTTCAACACCCCCTACAGAAAAGGTTTGACTTGACAGGGTGGTAGAATAGACCCTATAGAACACCTCCAGGTAGTATGTGGTTTCAAATTGTGGTATCATTAAAATTCTACAGGCCATTATACATACCAAGGGTACTTACCAAGAGGGTCACTGTGGACTAGCAAAATTTAGGGGGAGGGGTAATGTAAACGTGAATATCCTTGTCTCGACTCAACCAATTTTCAATATTGAGTTATCATTGGCTTCCTATTATAATTCTCTATCAGAGTATGTACAGTTATTTGAAAATGGCCTTTGCCATGGCATCACCAAAGCTAAAATATCACACTAATTCAAACATGGCTTCCATGACTATCTTGTGGGCTCTCACTCCACGATTGTAAGACTTCCCTTTCAGGAGGGTCGAGGTTGTCGAACTGCCATACATGTCAGATTCTATCAGAAGATCCTCGATGCCTGACATCTGGTACTTTTTACCCAGCACAGCCAGATAATTCGTTGCAATGTGGAAGCCTCCTATGCATATCACCATGTCTTCAAACTCTTCTTGTAGGCGCCACTGAATCTCTTTGGCCTTCACATATATAGCAAGGTCAAATGTAATAACGCTGTCATTCTGGCCAAGGCTTGCCATTATGGACTACACATTCTTCATAACTGTGTAGACGGTGCTGAACTCTGTAGGAAACCATCGATCATAGGGCAGTAGCCGAGGTTTGTGCGAACGGGAACACAGGAGTGTACCACAGCATTGAAGCCACTCCAGCTGGGTACTTTTTGTTTTTCTGTGGCGAAGAGCTCCACCTCAAACAGCTTCATTGGTGTCATCCTTATCAATGCCCAGGCAAGATCCATCTTACAGGCTGCCAAATGCAAGCTTTCAGAGCATTTGAACCACTCAGCTTGTATCTTCCCGGAGAAACTGGTAACAGCAGGCTACTTTCCATATGCACTGTACTTTCTGATGGATTGGCACATCCCAGTGGATTCAAGTGTCCGTTTCCTTTTTGTCTGGTCTGAATAGACCCTCGGCTCGGGAACTGGACCAAAGTGCCCTCGTTGATAGAGGACTACTGTAGTGGCATGAGTTGTCCTCTTTCCATCAAGAGTCTCTTCAGTCATGTCATTATTGTCTGCTGCCACCTGGACAAAGATGCCTGGGGAGATGTTTGGTGGCAATACCGTACCAAAGATGTCTCTCTTGGCTCGGATCTCCTGTGCAAGGCTTGTGTTGGTTGCCTCAACATCATCGTAGGAGTCACAGTGGCCCATTCTGCTCAGCATGGTAATGAGCTGTTTTGACCTCGTCATATGGCGAACTGCAATTCCCAGGGCCACATGCTTGGGCATGTTAGTTCTAGCACGAGTCGCACAGTGTACAACATCTTGAGCAAGCATCAAAACACGTCTTTCATCTGATGAGTTGCTACATTCTGGTGCTGAAAACTCATCTTCATCTTCCTTTTCTGGTTTGGCAATAACCCAGCGTAGTCGCCAGTAAAGACTGTCTGGTATCACAGTTTTGGATTTTGTCAGGGTTAGATCCATGATATTAGGTGGTCGGACTGATATGCCTTGGCCTTCATTGCTCTCCGACTTGATGAGTTTCGCAGTGCGGTACAGCAGACTCACCCTGTCGCAATCATCCATCGCTGTTGTGGGCTGTTTTCTTGGTACACCCATGGCTGTTGCGGTGTTACACTGACAGGCAGAGTTGATGACATCTTGAAGGGATATGGAGCTCGAGTACAAAAGCTCGGACTCACTAAGATCATATGGCTTATGGAAGACAAGTCATCTCCAAAGTGTTTCTTTAGTCGAAGTTTGAGTCGCTGGATAATGTAGCTGTCGACTGTCACTCCCTGTCCACACAGAAAATGATTGTATCTGTCCAGAAGAATTGTCATATCAAAGGCCTTCCCACCATTCAGGTCAGCAGAGATATCTTCAGCCAATTGCTTGAATGCCGTATCGTAACAAGTTTCATGTCTCCCTTCATGGAAGCCAACATACTGCAAATTAGCTTTGCTGATATATGAGGCATGGCAAGCTCTGTGGTATCTAGCTTCTGCTGCCACTAGATCGTTACTGACAGCACCAGTAGTCCGTAACATGTCCTCGTTGCCCTTTGCGGTCACTGCTTGCACGATAGTTTCACAGGCTTGGAAACTTCTGACCATGGTCATCTCCTTTACACTTCTGTGTGTTTTCTTCTTGCAGAAGAGGCACATAGTCCAGTCAGTGGACGTTGACTGGGACCTGGATACCCTGGAGGTCTTCGTCAAACTTGTTTCAGATTGTGTGCCAATCTTAAGGCCCAGTCACACCTTGACGTTTTAGCCAGCAATGGCAACGTATTAAAATGTCTGTAAAACGCTGGCTTACGTTGAACTTTTGATGTTTTTTTTTTAAAGATTCGGACGTATTCATAATGAGTTGGTCGTATGCATAACATATTAGTAACAGACACAGAACATTTCGTTGTGTTATAGCTAACTTATACCAACGAATGCTGAGCCTGTTGTCGGCCTTCCCAACCTATGCCCAACGATAGTCTAACTTATGCATAGCGCGCTGCACGCATCGCCGACGATGACGTGGCGTAGCTTATTAAAAGGCTGCCGCACAACGATTCAAATCATAACCGATGCAGAAGTGGAAGTGTCAACATCGCAGTCACACCTTGGCGATCTTGCCAGCATATGCCGACCTCTGAAAAATGCGTCTAAAACGCTGGCGCACGTCGAATACGGTATGGGTTAGTTTGGTATTCGTGAATAGAACACTAAAGTACGCTATCATACGTTGTATTAAGTGGAGTACATCTTGTAATTATAAACGTGTAAAACATTTTATGACGTACTTGCCGTATGACACACGTTTCGCATGCGATGACAGCAACTCATCGGAATAAGTTGTACGCACGATATGCGAACGTTGGCACACGTCAACAAAAGTTACTTGTAAGTTACTCATAAGTCGAAACACTTAAGGTAATGGTTAGCATCAGTGTTCCAGACTCCCTGTTCTTTTTTTTTTTTTTTTTTCCTTCGGTATGACGGTGATGTCGACACTTCGATTTCTAGTGCGGTTATGATTTAAATCGTTGAGCGGCAGCCTTTTAATTATTTATTATATTATAGCCACACCAGAAATCGAAGTGTCGACATCACCGTCATACCGAAGAAGAAGAAAAAAAACCCCATGGAGTCTGGAACACTGACGCTAACCATTACCTTGACGCGTTTCGACTTACGAGTACCTTACAAGTAACGTGTGTCGACGTGTGTCAACGATCGCGTAACATGCCTACAACACGTTACTCATAGGTTAGAAATAAGTTTCGGGTACGCTAAACATTACCTTGACGTGTTTCGACTTATGAGTAACTTACAAGTAACGTGTGTCGACGTGTCTCAACGATCGCGTAACGTGGCTACAACTTATGGCCAGCGTTATGCGGAACGTGTGAGTCATACGCTGGCATAAGTCTTTAAATTTCAAGCATGGAAAATTTGAGGACAACCGAAAAGTACAACGTTTAAAGCCAGCGTACTATGACGTATGGCAGTGTTTTTCAGCGTGCTCTCAATGTTATCAAAACTTACCCATAACGTATTCAACGTGTACCAGCGTTTTACACAAATTTTCCAAAAATCGGCATAAGCTGGCTAAAACGTCAAGGTGTGACTGGGCCTTTAGATTCTTCTGCTGGTGTCGATGAGAATGCAGATCTTCTCCTCTGCATGTAATGCAGGTTTCCTTTGCTTGTCCATTTTTCGTAGCAATTTGAGTGCCATTTAACATTTGCGGTTGCCAAACTGTCAAAATCTGATTTTAAACGTTCGTATACTTCATCTCGTTGGAGTTCCAGTGCTGCAACAAGTGTCTGTATGGAGGTATCTCAGGCTTTCCTCAGTGTCTAGTTTGAGTCCATCTGACAAATTATGCACTTGTGAAAGTTAGTCAACTTCTGTCTCTTTACAGGTAAAAGTTGCACTACTGCCTGACTCTCTGAACTGGCCATTGCTTCAGTTGGCTCGTAGGATTCTTTCAGATGTTCAATCTGGAGTGACACAGAAAAGCAACTATGTTAACTCACAGCCTCTTTTACGATCATTATTTACATGACATTTTAAAACTTTATTTTTGTAATCATCTAGTCCGTAAGAATTTCATAAAAAATAGACTAACACAGCATTTTTTAGTCCAGGAGCATGAACCTGTGAAAAATTCAATTGTTCAACACCCGCTACAGAAAAGTTTGACTTGACAACTTAGTATGCTCTAAAAGATGCCTAAAATATAAAAAAAGCTCATAATATTTGATTTGTTTGTGATTTTTACCTCTTGTGGTTGTACAGTTGAATGAATATCGACATTTCTGTACATATTCTGAAAGAATATGTACATATTCTGAAAGATATATGTAGTTTGGTAGTTGCAAGCATGTTATAAATAGTACCACTGCATTCCTCATCTTTGAAAATGTACGATTAGCCACCAGAATCAATATCCTAGCTGGTCTAGAACCTGAGAAACTGGTAAAATAACAACCGGTGGCGGCCATTTTGGCCACAGGACAATTCTGCGATGGCCCTATAACTAAATATCTTCCTTAGGGCATGATCTAACAGTGTGCCAAAGTTCATGCTTGTATCATCAAAGGCACAATTCCCCCAAATATTTCACTTATCTGCCGGACTATTGTTTTGCCACCTGGCAGGTGTCACAGTCACTCTCCCCACTAGCAAAGCCAGTCAGGAGTGTGGGTTTAATCGCCGACAACCTGACAATGTGACAGGTAGCACTGAGTTACATGTTACCAGTGACAGTCCTAAAAGACTGACCTGATGAGGAAAAAAATCACCAATTTAAGGGAAAATATGGGTTGGCCTGTTTGGATTTTTCCCATTTGTTCATGAGCTCGAGTTGCTGGGGTCCCAGATTCAAAAGCAATAATCGATACAAGTGTTGATTTGATCATCATCTACTCATGTCTTCTGAATTAGTGTAAAAATGTAGTCATGTCTTATGTCCTTGTCACATGATTAAAATGTGTACAAGTTCCTCCATAATCATTAGAGCCTCTTGCATGGACTAACTGGTCGCTTACACAGACATTGATATCGGCATACTTTTTCAGAAAGTTCTGATATATTGCAGCAAATTACAATTTTTAATTGCAAAAAACAGAGAGTGTGGATGAAATTCCATATCGATAAAGGGTGAATCACTAATATCAAATTCCCCATAAAGTAGATGAAGGGTGAATCACTGATATCAAATTCCATATCGATGAAAGGTGAATCACTGATATCAAACTCCATATAGAGTAGATGAAGGGAGAATCACTGATTTATCTTCACATCATTTTCGAGGGAGTTCACTTCCTTCCTACCTTCATTACTATTCTTCATTAAACTATAAACTACCTTTCCCCTTTGCATCAAAATGGCAATTGTTCCAGACGACCAAACATTTCTATTTTCGTAGTTATTTATGGTGTTCTCATTTCTCCAACAAGCTCTTTTTGAAGATAAAACCTATAAAACAAATACAAGATGTTTGACCTGGAATAACCGATAGTACTTCATAACTTCGCTATCCCATGAATCTTGTTCATTGCAATTTCCTAACTCCGGTATTAAGGACCCAGTGAGAAATAGGAGGCAATGGAGTGTGATGTGGTGGGTTGCCGAAGGAGGTTGATGGTTATTTGTAATCCTATTTGAACTCCAAATATGCAGAATCACATCCTACATATTAATCTCAAACATGGTGCGATCCAGAATCACAGAACTGCTGCTCAAATCATTCTTCAAAGCATGTTTGATATTAACGATGAGACAAGACCGTTTGGATGTACCTGAACAAGGTAGGGAGAAGGACGAGTATCCGCTGCTTTGTCTGTAAAAGAGTGACAGATACTGTACAAGAATAAGTCGTTGTTGGTTTTTATTGCTAAAAATAGATTTGTCTTTCAAGACAGCAGATGGTTAGACAGCATTGCATTGTGAGCATTTTGTAGAAGTGCCACTGATGCTTGAGATGGAATGTAGCTGGATTGGGGGGGGGGGTGCTCATTGGGATGTAGATAAATGAACTGAGTACAAACAACGGTATGAAAATGCCTGTCAGTAGATAATGTGGCAAACTCGATAGGAGGAACCTAGATTTTGATTGTGGAAACTAGGAATGTTGAGGGTTTTCCTTCAAGTAGAAGCCAAGAACCAGATGGCTTGGCATCGGTTCTTTCTTGCCCTTGCTTGTTTCCAGAGTGTACAATCAAACTGTGCGATGTAAATGTACAAATGTTCAAAAAGATGAAACTGTATTATTGAAGAACAGTTGTTTAATCCCCCTCCTCATCCCACTCCTCCCCCTGCCTCATCCCACCCCTCCCTCCAAACTCCCACCTCACCCCTTTCCTTCCCTCCTCCCACCTCCTCCTACCTTAACCCCCACCAGTGATTGGAAATGTGAATGGGCATTTCAAGTTCCATCACTACCAACTCCCTTCCTTCCCACTTCCCACTGACTTTCAAGGGTTGTTCTGGACCTGCTCATGAGATTGAAAGGCTTGTGATTGAAAGAGGATTGAGTAGGAAAAATAAGAAAGAGTGTTGAAATGAGATTGAGAGAGTGGTGATTGAGATTGATGAGATGGAAAAGATGATTTAGGAGGAAGGGAGTGGTTAAAATAATTGAGGGAATTTTTCTCCACTCAAGCAAGCACTCTAACGAAAGTGAAAGGACAGAGACAGAAGGAAAGAATGAAGGACAAATAGTGAAGCAAAGATCACGAGTGTCGAGGAATGAATCGATAAAGCACGAAGGAAAGTGACAATAACGAGCGAGCAAAGTGAAAGGACAGAGAGAAGGATGCAAAGGACCCTCGCGTGTGAATATGAAGAAGTGAACAGCCTAACAGAGTCCAGAAACCTTCTCGCAATCCGAATTTCTGAGTCTCCGGATCTGCGAATCTCTAAGCCTGTCAGTCTTTCTCCCTCTTTTCCAGAAGAGGGTCTCCGTTCCACCTTTTATAGAACCACACCTCGCCTAACCCCAAAGAACAAAAAGATCCAAAGGACCCAAAAGTCCCAGATGACCTCAAAGACCCAGATGACCCAAAGGCCCAAAAGACCCAGATGACCCAAAAGACTCAAAAGAACCAAAAGATGCAGATGACTCAAAAGACCCAGAGGACCCAAAAAAACCCAAAAGTTCCCGAGGACCCAAAAGTCCCAGAGGACCCCAAATATTGAAAAGACCCCGAGGACCCAAAAGACCACCAAGACTCCACAAAACCCAGATTACCAAAATACCCCGAGGACCCATAAAACTCAAAAGTCCCCAAAAATCCCTGAGGACCCAACATAATATGTTTAAGAGAATAATAAATAATTCTATTACACTGAATTAAGATTAAAGATTATTTGGAAGGTCAGTCTGCTTGGGGAAAGGCACTCTGATGTTCAATTAGCAGGCTGGTAACCTTCCAATACAGTAAAGAAATATAAGGCCATTTAAAATGAAAATTGACACATCCTCATTCAGCAGATAAATGTAACAATCATGTTGTATTTGAATCAGAAATTCCCCGTTAAAGGGTTATAACAATACATTGTGTTATATGCTAAAACTTTACTTCTCAAGTTAATTGTCAATCAAGCTTAATTGGGCTATATATTTCTTTCATCATCACTCTTAAAACAATTAGGCTAATTTTGGAGAAATTTGTCTCCACAGACCCAAAAGACCCAGAGGACCCAAAAGTTCCCGAGGACCCAAATGACTACAAAGACCCATAAGACCCCAATGACCCACAAGACCCCTAAAACCCTGTGGATCCCTAAATCTACTATACTAAAAAATTAGAATATGTTTGTATGTATGTATGTGTGTGTGTTTGTTCGTCGTTTATAGGCGGCCGAACCGTTGGATGGAATGAGATGAAACTTGGCATGAGTGATCCTTGGGACATGAGAACGGACATGGGGGGGGGGGGGGTGTCAAGTCAAAGGTCACGGGGTCAAGAGGTCAAGGTCACCGGGTAACTTCAATTTCTCAATTTCATCCGATCGAGACGGGACCAACGCCATTCGACAGATAATCAAAATTAATACTGAAGGACCAATTTTGTGCCCCGTCTGTGACGGGGTTTCGGCTAGTACTCTACTATAAATGGATGAGGTGTGTGTGCGTGCGTGTGTCAGTGTCATGTTTTTGTGGAGTTCTAAGAGAGCGTTCTGATGTGGAATGTGACAAATCAAAATGATCGTCATGAGTTGATTAGGCTAATTAACCTCAAAAAAATCTGTTAGAATTCCCATGGTTTATATGCACGTCTTGTTGAGGTACATAAAGCAGCTTAATACGTTGTCCTACCATGGCATGGCATGGCATTCTAATTACAAAATAAACAACAAAAACAATAATAACATTGTAACAAAGCATATTTTAATTAATACTAATGTTATTTACAACAATAATAATAGTGCTAACAATATGTTATATTTATCTATTTAATATTTACATTTTAATGTCTAATTTTGAATATGTACAAATACAATTGCTTGGTCAGTTTTCTTCATGTTTTTTCCATAATTATAGCTTGCATGTCTGATGTAAGGGAACTCATCTGATGAGACAAACAAGTCATATTTCTTTGCCGGATGTGTTTTTAACCATTGATTTTGTTAATCCTTACTTGTCATCACTAATCGTCCAATCTGAGCTCTTTGCAATTACCTACAGGTAAATAAAGTGATGATACATAATATTTATATGTTGATATACCATGTACAGTTGCAAACTGAAAATAATTCTACCCCGATTAACCCACCCTAAACCCATCTCCTTCAAATTCCCTGCTTTCCTTCTTGAAAGTCCCTGTAATGTCCACCTTGTTTACCCCATGCAGCATGCCCAATCCCTCTCCCTTCCACAGATTTCCCAATGCCTGTTCCCCACTGCTGTTGTGCTTCCTTCTTCCGCCAATCTTGTCTCCTGCTCCCTTTGTTATATGTTCTGTGTGTTAGGTCTTATATGAGCCTCGACTAAGTACAGCATACAAAAAAGAAAAAGATTGAAAAATCAATTTCATTGTCTTTTCCAACTGGATGGTATTCATAGAATACATACCCTGTGCAGTCTTGAGATGGACTTGGTGCGAGCCGACTCTTGTTTTTTTAAAGGTTTTTTTTCTTTGATCCAATATGGCTGTCAGACCACGTGACTGATGACATCATCTTTATTAAACCATATTTCCCATGGGTCGTTGATCAATTAGTTAAATTAGTATTTGCTCTCTTCTCAAAACTACACTCACTATTTTGATGAAACTTGATCAAGACCTTCATCACCTGTGATGTACCAAAGTGTATTGACTGCATCAAGATCTGCACTCATTAAGGGAGACTACGGGGGAGGGGGGTCTGACCCCCCACAAGAGGTATTTGCTCTCTTCTCCGAACTCCACAGAATTTCAATGAAACTTAACCACAACCTTCGTCACCCTTGATGTACCAAAGTTTGTTCATGGCATTAAAAAATTCAGGGTCTGAGTGTATCTGTGGGGGGAGGGGGGGTGTTGAGTGACTGTTGCTCCTGATGCAAGTGAGCTTCAGGGCATACGGTAATATTTTTAATAAATTTGTAAAATATTCTAAAAACATGTTTTCACTTTGTTATTATGGGGTATTTTGTGTCGATCGGTGACAAAAATTTTAAATTTAATCTATCTTTAATTCAGGATGTAACATAACAAAATGTGACAAAGTCTCGGGGTGTGAATACTATCTGAAGGCACTGTACATCGTTGTTTGGAGAGTGCGTTTCAATTGTCTGACAACAAAACAGATTTCAAATATCTTTTTCACATGGTGAACTACATGTGGGCTGCTCTCAAGTTGGGACCAAACAATTTACATGCTCTGGCCCTTGATGGAAAAACATTCAATATGATCTACCCAAAAGCGTTACAACACGAGAAGGGCACTCGGTAGAGTGCGTACCTCTGCCACACAATGTGTGATCCAGTAGAATATAACGGGCCCAAGAAAAATTTCAAATATCTTGCTATATATCGTTTTTGGCCCCATCTTGCAATGGTATGCCTGGTGTTGGCTTAATGGTTAGGGTGGTGGGCTTTGGATCCTAGGGTCCTGAGTTCAAATCCCACTCATCTGTTGAATTAATACCAGGTGGGGTTAACTCAGCCTGTCATCCATCCGAGGTCGGCAAAATGAATGCCAGCATGCTGGTGTACTGTGTCGGAGTGGCGAACCGTCCAGGATTGTGACCAATGGCCAAGGATACTGCTTAAGCAGCACCAACGCTCTGCACAGAGTATGGTCCCAATCTCCTCCTCTTCTCATTGCTATGGTGAAGAATCATTTTGAAAATTAAAAAAAATTATCGGATCTGGATCCATATCTACACCAAAATTGAATCGATTCTGCTTTGTCACACACCCAACCTGTCCACAACGTTTCATCCGAATCCATCCTCAACGTTTTTGAGACATCATGCTAGATATCATTTTGACCCTATCTATCAATGGTGAAGAATCACTTTAAAATTAAAATCACTGGAGGTAGGAGGAGGGAGGGTAATGGGTGGGGTGGGAGAGAGGAGGGAAAGGGCGAAGGAAGGAGGAGGGACGGTAATGGGTGGGGTGGGGGAGAGGAGGGAAAGGGTGGAGGTAGGAGGAGGGAGGGTAATGTGTGGGGTGGGAGAGAGGAGGGAAAGGGTGGAGGTAGGAGGAGGGAGGGTAATGGGTGGGGTGGGAGAGAGGAGGGAAAGGGTGGAGGTAGGAGGAGGGAGGGTAATGGGTGGGGTGGGAGAGAGGATGGAAAGGGTGGAGGAAGGAGGAGGAGGGTGGAGGTAGGAGGAGGGAGGGTAATGGGTGGAGTGGGAGAAGGCAGGAGAAGGGGTGGGAGGAGGGAGAAGGGGTGGGAGGAGTATTCCCTCTGAAATCATCTTCTGGTCGGGTCCATTGCTTCAGTATTTGTACGCCAGATATTTTGTCGCCATGGTCCCCCTCCACGACCGGTCATGATAACGGACCACAATTAATTTCAAAAGCCTTGGCAGCCATTTGTGTTGACTGGAATGTTGAACAGATGTTCGTTTTGCCACATTACACGCAAGCTCATTGGGTAGAACATGTGAATAGAAATTTGAAAGGTATGATCCAAGCATACATTTGCATTGATCATTGGATTTGGGATCTTCATGTTTCTGAATTTGCGTATGTGCTGAATTCTGTACGCCATGACACACTAAGATTGCACCTGTGCAGCTTATGTTTGGTTTTAATCTGAATGAAGAAAGTAGAAATTGAGTGTTTGCCGCTGTCCAGACTCGGGCAGACAAGGCTAATGCAGCACACAAGCGGTTGTATGAGAAACAAAATATGGCCACCATCTTGGTTTTCTGGTGGGCCTAAGACATCAGGCCTGTCGCCTTTGCTGATTGTACACTGTTCGGATTTGTTGCATCAGATTTCCATTAGCTTTGTTTGGCTCAAGTGTTACTCATGATGAGGGACCCCCAAAAAATCGAATCATATGTTGAATAAAGATTATTAGCAAGTTGTAATCAAGCCCGTAGTGCTTCCCTAATAAAATAGTGTTACGTAATTTTTGAATGGCCCCATATTGGGGTTAAACAATCCGTGACTGTGTGGAAAAATAAGCTCGTTCTGCTATAACCATGGCGGAGGCTGACGTGGATGAGAGGTGTGGAGTTAATCTTTTAATAGCACATTAAATGTGTGTTTCCCAACCACACTGTTCATCTTTTAAGAGTGCTTTGAATGCACGTTTCCCAATCAGCCCGTTACCAGATTTTGTCACAGGTCGTGACCAGAGTGCGGTCACTCTTGTTAATTCTTTCCATAGCATTTGACACTATGTCTTTGTTCAAAAAACGAAAGCACCACCAATTAATAAGGTTGTCCAGAAAGAACCTTGCCTTGCTGGCCACTCTTGCTAGTTGATGTTGCTTGTTTTTAAATGTGGATCTTTAATAACAAAAACCGTTCTCAATGTCCTGCACTTGGGAATTGTTCAGATCAGATTCTTCCTTGCAATTGTACAAAATTACATTCTGTGGATATCCTGTTGGACTGTGTAATTGTGTCTATTTCTCATCATGTCATTCCTGTTCATGCCACGTATCATAAATATTGTTAAAATACAAAGCCAGCAGCATTGTTTCAATGAATGGTGATAATCGGTCGTATCTGACCAAATCCCCTTTATAACGACATGTTGAAATCCTTTCTTTTTATAATAAATGTATAATAGTTGGGCTGAGGGAGAATTATACTTTTTGCCATTAAAAAGATGGGCCTATATATATTGTTAAAAATATGGGCAGGATATCCCCTCCAATTCCCAGATCTACCTTTCAAGTCCACCTACCGATTATACTCCAAATGCCTCCTTGGTGTCTCTTTGTCTAAAATATATGATCATTCAATGGATATACAGGATTATTTGGAAGTATGCACGACGAGAATACAAGCATGATCATTTTAATTAACCTTCTCTCACCTGGATGCTTGTATCATTATTGAGGTGTGGCAATACTGCTCATGCAGTTCCCCTTTCATCCCTCCCACCAACCCAATGACGAGGATAAAAAATTAATAACTCTCCAGGCTACCTTCACACATGTAACAGCCAACTTTTCACAACAGCCAATCTCTTCCGACATTAAATCCTTCCTCTTCTCCAATGGCCTGGTTTCCGATCATCAATTTGGATTCAGATCAGGTCACTCTATCCTGGACAAGCTGCTTCTGCTTTCCCAACAATGGATGGAGATCCTCAATGCCAAACATGAGATCAGAGCCATCTCCTGAGACATATGCCATGCTTTCGATACGGTCTGGCACCCTGCCCTGCTCACCAAACTCTCTTCCTATGGTGTCCAAGGCCATCTCCACTCATGGCTCGCAGACTTCCTCTCGTGTCGCAGTCATCGCGTAGCCCTAAATGGAATTCTCTCACCCCCTCTTCCTGTCCAGGCTGGAGTTCCTCAAGGTAGCGTTCTGGGCCCTGTTATTTTCTGGTTTTCATCAATGATCTCTCCGACTCTCTGGAAAATCCTCTATATCTCTTTGCTGATGACTCCACCCTCTGCCGTACCATCTGTCATCCCTCAGATCGGCAAGCAGCAGCCTCTTCGCTCTCTGTAGATCTGGATAATATCGCAAACTGACCAAACACTTGGAACATGTCTTTCAATCCTGACAACTCTCACACTCTCACTTTGTCTCTCTGAAAGGACCATTTGGACCCCCCCCATCTACTTTCTCAACAATCCTCTTGAAGAAAATCCTTTCTTCAAGCTTCTGGGTCTCACTATCTGCCATGATCTTTCCTGGAAGAGCCACATTTCCAAGCTGGCCTCCAAAGTCCATCGCGACTGGGCATTCTCCATTGTGCAGAGTCCTTCCCCGGCCCACCTGAGCTCCTGACCACATACAAAGCTTTCATCCACAGCCTGATGGAGTACTCCCCCCCCCCTGAGGTGGTGCTCCTGCCTCTCACCTAGCTCGAGTTCACACTGTGGAAACCAAGGCTTTTGGGATCATTGGTATCTCCCGCGATGAGGCTGGGTCTTTCGGTCTCTCACTCTCACTGCAGGCAGGTTGGTGGTCTTTCTGTCGTCTACCGTCTCCTCTCCAGTGTTGCCTCCCCTGCTCTGTCTGAAATATGTCCCCCCCTCCCCCACAATATTTCTGCAGGGTGTTCAAGGTCCGTAAGCAATCCCCTTCTGGTAAAACCACCAAAATCACGAATCGCTGCTCACCTTCACTCTTTTATTCCTCTTTTTTCCCACCTCTGGAACAAACTCCCACACTCTCTTCAATCCCACTCTTCCCTCCAGGTCTTCAAAACAGCTGTTCACCACCACCTATCATCCCCCATCCAAATCCTCGATCTTTTCTACCCCCGATAATCCACCCAAGCCCACCTCCTGCAAATTCCCTGTTTTCCTTCCTGAATGTCCCTGTAGTGTCCATCTTGTTTCTCCATGTTCCCTGCCCCATCCCTCTCCCTTTCACAGATCACCTCATGTCTCTGTTCCCCATTGTTTTGTGCTTCCCTCTCCCATCCCTCCTGTCTCCTGCTCCCCTTGTTATACATTATTTATGTTTGCTCTTATACGAGCCTTGATAATCTATTTAAAAAAAAATTTTTGAAAGATAATGTGGCCTTGTTGACTCCACCACCAAGTACTAGCAGACAGGATGAGCAGCTTAATGTTCCATTTTAAGACCAGATACTCACTAATAGACCACCCTGGCTGCGAGGCGTTATTAGTGGGCTGGGAATCTAACTCACGAGACATTATAAAAGTCAGTACCTCTGACATCAGCTGACCGACTTCTTTTTTTTCTGTTTTTTTTCTTTAAGTTTAACTTTTGATTTTTATGATCTTTCTCTATCTGTGTGTTTCTTTACAAATCACCTCAATATATTGTCCTTTGGTGTTGTGCAATTCTAATTTGACGGTTCTGCTCATTATAATCGATATGTTCTTACAACAGATAGTGATTTGACTTTGGAGGGTACTGTTCTCCACTCTGCTCTGAAATTGTATGGGTGGCTTGTATTTAGGGGACTCTCCTGAGAACAGTGTTTCGGGGATTCTCATGGGATTTGGGATGGAGTTGGATCAATATGCTGGGTTCAGGTGGATGTTCAATGCCATTGACCAATGACCAAACACAAATGAATAATTCCCTTTTGTAACGATATCATCACACTGGGGCACACTCATTCTGCAATATACCTGCACCCTCCCTTACATTCCCCTCTCCATCTTCCTCCCTCCCTCAGCATCCCCAGTCTGCCTGGCAGGCTTGTTGCTAGGAGACCTGTGCTAGGCTACAGCTGCTGGAGTGTTGCTATGAAGGAGCCACGAGGTTTTCTGCTGGTTGGCTTTTATTTTGTGTTCTTGCTGGATATAAATGAGCCTGAATAATGTAAGCATGTGTAAGCACACACACACACACACACACACACACACACACACACACACACACACAAACACACACATAATGTAATCTGAAAAGATCCTACCACGAACAATGGAAAAATGTATCAAGTCCCCTCGAGAATGATAAACTTGAAGATTTCTGGAAAGGTATTTATGAAGAACCAAAATAACACAAGGAGGTGGATTCAGATTTGATCTAAAACTTGTAAAAGAAAAAGTAACATATCAAGGATGTGTTGCACTCTCCACAGTGATAAATTGATGAAGACATTTTTTTTTTTAAACAACTTGGGAAAAAATGTCAAATTAAAAAAGCCCAAGCCAGGATGGAATTCCAAACTTCTGGTTAAGGCAACTAGATGCTTTCCACAATCACTCGGCTCGAGCATTCACCAAACTTATTGAAAAGGAAAACGTAATGGAGGAGTGAGTCACAGAAAGAAACAGCTTCCCCATTTCAAAATCTGAAGAAACCCAACTACCCCACAAATATAGACCAATAACTTGTCCACCAACAACATACAAACCTCTCACGGGGATCATCACAGAAACGATGTGCCACCACCGAACACAACAAGAAGGCCAAGAGGCAGAAAAGAAGATATGCAAGAGGGGATGCTGTATGGAACAATAAACCACCTACGACCAAACAAGGCCATATTCAAAAACTCCCCCTCCTCTTTCATGTGCAGCACAAGGCTGTGAATAGCATCATTGGCTGAGGGCACTGCTGTGCCGCTGATGCAATGCCCCTGTTACCAGTACACTGGTACTCATTTTGCCAACCTCAGAAGAAAGGCAGGCTGGGTCAACCCTACCTGGTGTTAATTTAACAGCCTGACATGGTTTGAACTCAAGACCCGAGGATCTTAAGTCAGCCACCATAACTATTAAGGCAACACCAGTCCTAATCGAAAACTGGAAAACAGGAAGCAGGATGGACAACAAAAAAGCTTTTGATAATGTCCTCCATTCATGGATGATAAAAATGCATTCAAGTGTACTGTATAAGATCAACCCCCAAACAATCAAATTGATTGAGAGAGAGAGAAATGGAGCTTTGGAATATCACATTGATATTACATCATTCGGAAGGAAAGATCAAATTACCAGGAGTGAAGATATGTCATGGGATCTTCCAAGGTGATAGCCTTTCGCCCTCCTGTTTTGCCTGGCCTTTGAGCCACAAAAGCAACCTCAATAATGAACAAAGACATGGACGCACCCGAACATCCAAGAAGAGAAAGTTCAAAGAGACAGGGAAGGTGACATATCCACTGGATATGGATGATCTAAAACTCTTCGCACCAAACGACGAAAAATTGTAAGACCAACTGAAATTAGTGAAACGGTACTCTGACAACATTAGAATGGAATTTGGCCGAAGTAAGTTTGCCAAATGCACATTCGTACAAGGGAGACCAACAAAAACGGGGGGAAAATTTGACCTTAATAGAACAATGCAGGAACCAGAAACTGAAGCATCATACAAATACCTTGGAGTAGAAGAGGGCCACCAAATATGTGACAAATAATTAGCAAAGAATAATTGCATAGAACGAGGCTGATCCTGAAAACATCCTGGGCATCACTGTCTGCCATGATCTTTCCTGGAAAAGCCACATCTCCAACCTCGCCTCCAAAGCCAGTAGCCGACTGGGAATCCTCTGTCGCGCAAAGTCCTTCCTCGGCCCACTTGAACTCCTGACCACATACAAATATTTTGTCCACAGCCTGATGGAGTAATGCTCTCCCCTCTGGGCTGGTGCTCCTGCCTCTCACCTTTCTCGGCTTCACACTGTGGAAACCAAGGCATTTCGGATCATTGGCATCTCCCGCGATGAGGCTGAGTCTTTGGGCCTCTCACTCAATCACCCCAGGCTGGTCGGTGGTCTTTCTGTCTTCTACCGTCTCCTCTCCAGTCTCGCCCCCCTGCTCTGTCTGCAATTTGTCCCCACCACATTTCCACAGGGAATTCAAGGTCCGCCAATAATCCCCTTCTGGTAAAACGACCAAAATCACGAATCACTGCTCATCTTCACTCTTTCATTCCTATTTTTCCCCTCCTTTGGAATATACTCCCACACTCTGTTCAATCCCATTCTTCCCTCCAGGCCTAAAACAGTTGTTCACCACCACCTCTTATCGTTTCCCATCCAAATCCTCGATCTTTTCTTCCCCTGTTAATCCACCCTAAACCCACACTCTTCAAATTCCCTGCTTTCCTTCCTGAAAGACCCTGGAGTGTCCATCTTGTATACCCAGTGTTCCCCGCCCATCCCTCTCCCTTCCACAGATCTTCTAATGTCTCTGTTCCCCACTGTTTTGTCCTTCCCACTCCCACCCCTCTTGTCTCATGCCCCCATTGATGTGTGTTGTGTGTTAGCTCTCACACAAGCCTCGACAAGGATTTACAAATATATATATATATATATATATATATATATATATATATATATATATATATATATATATATATATATATATTGATTTCCTCGTGTGACCAGGTTGTTATTTTGCAGCTGTATTAGAATACCATTCCTGCAAGTTGGCTTTTGGCTTTGATTTGAAAACATATTTCGGGGAAATATAATATATATATATATATATATATATATATATATATATATATATATATATATATATATATATATATATATATATATATATATATATATATACATACATACATATATATTAGTAGATTTCCGCCCACCCGCGTGCGGACGACCGTTTCTAGCCTAATCGCGGCCGTACTCCCACCGGACGAGCAATCCAGTCGCAGCCTTCCGGATCAAACGCCGAAATCCCGCTACGGGTGTGTTTTTAAATGCACACCACAGCCGAGTCAACACTCTACCCGCGCTACAGGATCCGATCGCCAAATGGTTGATTTACCGAATTAATCGCGTGGGCAGACTAGCGAGAGACTGTACCTCAACGGGGCCTGCTTGGAAACGAGCCGCTTAAGCAGCTCGCTCTGTTTTGGGATAACCGAGCGGGGTATTATTGCGAAAGCCCCGTTGGATCCGATTCTATTATCGGCTATTAAAAAGCCAGCTATTATTTCGAATGCAATACGGCAGTTCAATTTGAAGGAAAAGGACGCGACAAACGGGTTAACATTCACACAAGGACATTTATTTGCACACATACAGTATATGTGTGCACACATACAGTATAGATCTGGGAGGAGCTCCTTGTAAGCCAACGGCCATCCATATCTAGTGCCCAACTGTGTCTGCGGACGTCCTCCTGCAGTTGGGTTACTTTTTATTAGGAGGTTGGTGGCAGGATTTGCACTCCGGCCACCGTAAAACCCTTCATTACGCAAAAACGCAAAAAAATCTGAAAACCCACTCCGTGGGAGTACCTCCTGTGCAGCTTCCCTTTGCAGGGCAGCTCACTGGATGACGGGATTGGGGCAAAGCCTTCGGGACCCCCAATCTTTGATGATAGGAGGGAAACCACGGGGTAACATCCCTGGGTCAGATTGCGGGAGAGTGTGTCAGAGTGGTGCTGAGGTGTCGTCCACCAGACGGCGGTCTCCTTGGGTTAACCTGAGGTGGTCCCTTTGGGTGGGTGCCTGGAATGTCCTATCCCTAAGAGAGGATGATCACCTGTCTCTGTTATCATCTGAGCTCAAGCGTTTGGACATCAGGATTGCAGCTCTCTCTGAGGTTCGGAGACCGGATTGCGGCGAGATAATGGTGGGTGGTTACACCTACTATTGGTCTGGTCGCTCTGATGGTTACCATACCCAAGGAGTTGCTGTAGCTGTGTCTAATAAGCTGACCCCAATGATACATGAGGTAACACTGGTCAACGAGCGCATTATGAGATTAAGGATTCGTCACTCCTTAAGTGTCATTTCCCTGGTCCCTGTTTATGCTCTGACTGAGGCGAGTGATCTCTACGATTCTACGCCTAAGAGATGTAGGATGCATTCTACGCCACGCTCGAGTCTGTGGTTGATCAGTGCCCCAGACGAGATACACTTCTAGTCTTGGGGGATTTCAATGCATCGACTGGAACTGATAGGGATGGTTATGAGGTGTGTGTTGGTCCCCATGGGTCAGGAACTATGAACCAGAATAGCACTAAGTTCCTTGACTTTGAAAGAAGTCATGTACTTAGGGTGGCTGGTTCATGGTTTCAGCGCCCACAAGCTCATCGCTGGACTTGGTATTCCAACGCTGGTGGTGTGGCAAAGGAGATTGACCATGTCCTCATTGACGGTCGTTGGAGGATGATCCAGAACTGCAGGGTCTACCGGAGTGCTCAGTTCCTCAATACTGACCACAGGCTTGTTGTGGCAACTCTAAAGCTGCACCTTAAATCCTGGAGAATGGTACCATCCCAGCCTCGGCTGGATATTGGCAAGCTCAGGGATGAGAGAGGAGCTGAGGAGTTTGCGAACAGGCTGAGTGAACACTTGGGGGGTCTGGGTGCTTTGGGGGGTCCTGAAGAGTTGTGGAGTGCCTTCAAGACCACCGTCCTTGATGTTTCCGGTGGATGCCTTGGAACTCACCGCAGGGCAAAGAAGAATTTTGTCTCTCAAGGGACACTGGATACCATTGACCAGAGTCGCAGGGCCAGGCTGAATGGCAGAGCTGAGCTGTTCAGGGAGCTGAGGCGTAAAACTGTACGTGCACTGAGGGTGGACAAGGAGGCCTATATGCGAGGAATCTGTGAGGGGGTAGAGCATCACCTGTGGACAGGTGATTCTCGTCCCGCTTACAGGGGAATTCGCGCATAGCGTTCATCCAAGCCCATCCCTCGGAGCACTGCAGTTAGTGCAGAGAGTGGTAGGCTCTTGACAGAGGAGTCTGAAGTGAAGGCCCGCTGGGCCGGTTACTTTGAGCGGTTGTACCAGGCTGATCCCCCAGGTGTCGAGTTGGATGTCAAGGGTGTTACAATCCCTGTGGCTGACCCTCGAATCAACTGTGGTCCACCTTCGTTTGTGGAAACACGGGCTGCGGTGAACCAGTTGAAACGGGGCAAAGCTCCAGGGATCTGTGGCATCCATGCTGAACTTCTCAAGGCTGGTGGAAATGCTGCACTCGTGTCGTTGCATGCAGTTTTGTGCTCTGCCTGGAACACAGGCATCACCCCAACTGATTGGAAGAGGGGCCTTGTTGTTCCTCTCTGGAAAGGGAAGGGTGATCGCCAAGACTGCAACAACTACCGAGGGGTGACGCTGCTCTCAGTGCTGGGCAAGGTCTTTGCTTGGATAATTCTCGATAGGGTTCGCCACCATCTGCTTGAGCACCAGCGTCCAGAGCAGTCAGGCTTTACACCAAAGAGGTCAACGATTGACCGTATTCTTGCTCTTCGTGTCCTCACCGAACGCAGCCGAGAGTTTCGGCAGGTGCTGCTTGCAGCCTATGTTGATCTCTGTAAAGCGTTTGATTCAGTTAATCGGGATGTCCTCTGGAGGATTCTTGGTCTTCATGGGGTGCCACCAAAACTGATCGATCTGATGTCTGAACTCTACTCTGGTACTGAGAGTGCTGTGAAGTGTGGTGGTACCATCTCTGACTTATTTCCAGTTGTTACTGGAGTTCATCAGGGGTGTGTACTGGCCCCCACACTTTTCAGCACTTGTATGGACTGGATTTTAGGGAGGATGTCGGAGAGATCAAGCTGCGGTGCATCGTTTGGGAATGTCAAGATCTCGGACCTTGATTTTGCAGATGATGCAGTCATCTTTGTGGAGACTTTAGACATCCTTTTGGGGGCCCTCGAGGTGCTGAATGAGGAGTCGGAGCCGTTGGGATTACGGGTTTCTTGGGTCAAAACTAAGATCCAGGCTTTCGGTGACATCTTGGATGCTGCTGTCCTGTCTGTGTCTGTTTGTGGTGAGGATGTTGAGGTCGTGGATAGATTCACTTACCTTGGCAGTGATATTCATGTCTCTGCTGGCTGTGAGTCAGAGGTCAATAGACGTCTGGGTCGGGCCTGGGGAGTCATTAATTCACTGGATCATGGGGTGTGGCGCTGCCGGTACCTGTGCGGGAGGAGGAAAGTCCGAGTCTTCAGTACCTTGGTACTTCCAGTCTTGCTCTATGGATGCGAGAAGAGGACTCTGACCAAGGATCTGAGACGGAGACTTAATTCCTTTGGTACCAGGTCTCTTCGGAGAATCCTTGGCTATCGCTGTTCGGATTTTGTGTCCAACGAGCGGTTGCTGAGAGAGACTCGGATGAGATTTGTTACCTACATAGTCTGTGAGCATCAGTTGCGGCTGTATGGACATGTGGCTCGTTTTCCTGACGCTGATCCTGCTCACCAGATTCTCTCAGCGAGGGAGTCTCATGAGTGGAGGAGGCCAGTGGGCCAACCACATGCCTCGTGGTTGCAGCAGGTTGACCATCATCTCAAGGAGATGGGGATGGGCCTGGCATCTGCCTGGGGGATGGCCAGACGGAGGCCCCTGGAATACTGGCGGAAAGTGGACGCAGCGACGCGCTGTTCTGGCACATGCTCCCATACCTGACCTGATACAGTATACGGTCAAAGCAGCAATGCAGAGATATACAAGCATGCAATGAATGGGGGTAGGGACAAGACGCGAACAAGACAAAGACTCCAACCGTATATTTATTATGTACACTCACTTGCATTTAACATCAGTTCTACCTCAGGACATGG
Organism: Eptatretus burgeri; assembly: GCF_056783735.1. Classification (NCBI taxonomy): domain Eukaryota; kingdom Metazoa; phylum Chordata; class Myxini; order Myxiniformes; family Myxinidae; genus Eptatretus; species Eptatretus burgeri. The sequence continues at coordinate 74,776,586 of NC_140974.1, read as the reverse complement.
CGCCACAACGTTTATGCAAAGAAACAAGGAAAAACCCCAGGAAAGACGAGGGGTAGACTGGACCTCTTGGGTCTTTATATTCACGGAGCTGTGACGACCGCAGAAGCTCCGAGAGGCTGGGCTGGTTACCTTCACCTTTGTGGTGCCTCGCTGGGGCGACCCGCGACGTCCCGTCCTCACGGCAGCTGGCGTGACCGCTTTCGATCTTTTGATCCGATTTTGATGCGAAGCTCGGAGAGAGCAGACGTGGCAGAGATCATCTGCCCCACGCTGACGTTGTGGAGATCACCGCCCCCCGTCCTAACAGGGCACTCCTGCGTCTGTCAGCGGTGATGCCGTTCGTGGGGAGCTCGCCGTGGCTGGCGCAAAGATGGTGGCGTTTGCGGAGATGAAGGTGAGGCGATGCTGTTCGTTGTTGCGTAGGTTGTGAGGGGATGTCGTGGTGGTCGTTGTGGAGATGGTTGATGAGAGTGATGGTGGTGGTGGAGGTGGTTGTTGTGGAGATGGTTGATGAGAGCGATGTTGGTGGTGGAGGTGGTTGTGAAGCAGTTGGTCTAAAATAAAGATAGTAAAAGAAAAACGGCTGACTCAAAGATCACAGCCCTGCACACGAATAATTTCCAGTTAAACATCGGTGGGGAAATCTATCTGAACACAGACTTATCGACATAACTGATCTAAGGACCTAAATGGTGCTCTGTGAATTTCCACAACCGTAACAATATATATGTAACAAAAGCCAACTTGCAGGAGTCGTATTCTAATACAGCTGCAAAATAACAAACTGGTCACACGAGCAAATCAATTATTATTATTATTATTATTATTATTATTATTATTATTTGTATACTTGTCGAGGCTCGTGTAAGAGCTAACACACAACGCACATCAAAGGGGGCATGAGACGAGAGGGGCGGGAGTGGGAAAGACAAAACAGTGGGGAACAGAGACATGAGGAGGTCTGTGGAAGGGAGAGGGATGTGGCGGGGAACATGAGGAATACAAGATGTACATTACAGGGACTTTCAGGAAGGAAATCAGGGAATTTGAAGGAGGTGGGCTTGGGTGGATTATCAGGGGTAGAAAAGATCGAGGATTTGGATGGGGGATGATAGGTGATGCTGAACAGCTGTTTTGAAGGCCTGGAGAGAAGAATGGGATTGAACAGAGTATAATATAAAAAAATGACCGTTTTTACAGCCATTTTTCCCTGCTGTGCAGGGGTTTGGCTTTTTCTTGAGGCTATGTTTTATGGCCGGATGCCCTTCCTGCCGCCAACCCTGGTCGCCTCTTACGACACACAGGGATATGGTACACCTATTCTAACCGGGGCATACACCGGGACCAGTACACTGGTACTCATTTCGCCGACCTCGGAAGGATGACAGGCTGAGTCAACCCCCTGGTGTTAATTCAGCAGCCAACTGGGCTTGAACTCAGGACCCTGGGATCCCAAGCCGCCACCCTAACCACTAAGCCAACACCAGGCTAGGGATTGAACAGAGTGAGGGAGTTTATTCCAAAGGCGGGGAAAAAGAGGAATGAAAGAGTGAAGGTGAGCAGTGATTCGTTATTTTGGTAGTTTACCAGAAGGGGGTTGTTGGCGGACCTTGAGTGCACTGCGGAATTGTGGTGGGGACAAATCGCAGAGAGAGCAGGGGGGCGCGAGGCTGGAGAGGAGAGGGTAGAAGACAGAAAGACCACCGACCAGCTTCAGGTGAGAGTGTGAGAGGCCCAAAAATTCAGCCTCATCGTGGGAGATGCCAATGATCCGAAATGCTTTGGTTTCCACAGCGTGAAGCCGAGAAAGGTGGGAGGCAGGAACACCACCTCAGAGGGGAGGGCAGTACTCCATCAAGCTGTGGACAAAAGCTTTGCAACTGGTCAGGAGCTCAGGTGGGCCGAGGAAGGACTTTGCACGACGGAGGATTCTCAATCGGCGACTGGCTTTGGAGGCGAGGTTTGAATTGAGCCTTTCCCAGGAAAGCTCATGGCAAATAGTGAGACCCAGAAGCTTGAAAGAAAAGACTTCTTCCAGAGGATTGTTGAGAAAGTGGATGGGGGGGGGGGGTTCTAAATGGTCCTTTCGGAGAGATGTAGTGAGAGTGTGAGATTTGTCCGCATTGAAAGACGTGTTCCACGTGTTGGACCAGTTTGTGATTTTACCCAGATCTGCATAGAGCGAAGAAGCTGCTGCTTGCCGGTCTAAGGGATGACTGATGGTACAGCAGAGGGTGGGAGTCATCAGCAAAGAGATAAAGAGGATTTTCCAGAGGGTCGGAGAGATCATTGATGAAAACCAGCAAAAAAACAGGGCCCAGAACGCTACCTTGAGGAACTCCAGCCTGGACAGGAAGAGGGGATTAAAGAACTCCATTTAGGGCCACACGTTGACTGCAACAGGAGAGGAAGTCTGCGAGCCATGAGTGGAGATTGCCTTGGATACCATAGGAAGAAAGTTTGGTGAGCAGGGCAGAGTGTCAAACCGTGTCAAAAGCACGTGATATGTTCAGGGAAACGGCTCGGATTTCATGTCTGGCATTGAGGACCTCCATCCATTGTTGGGAGAGCAGAAGCAGCATATCCAGGATAGAGGGACCTGGTCTGATACCAAATTGATGATCGGAAATCAAGCCATTGGAGAAGAGGAAGGATTTAATGTCTGAAGCGATGATGGATTCCATAACCCTGCTGATGATTGGGAGAAGGCTGATTGGTCTGTAGTTGCAGGGATCTGTTTTTGCACCTTTTTATGCAGGGCAGTGATGTTTGCTGATTTCCAAGCAGATGGCAGATGACCTTGAGCAAATGAGAGAGAGTGAATGGAACAGAGAGAGGGTGAGCAAGAGCAGAAGAGCAGGTTTTTGGACACGTGGGCTGATGCTGTCTAGACCAGTTGCAGAATCTGAGTCGAGGTTTGACAGCAAGCTCTCTACCTTGTCAGGAGAAAAGGGCACAGAGTCCAAGGACAGTTGGGTGCGACTGCGTCAGGTGGGTACAGAAAGCAATGGGTTTTGGACACAAGATTTAGCTGCAAACACCGAGTTTAGGCATTCAGCTTTTTCACGTGCGGTATCAGCAGTGCTGCCATTTGAGGTAAAGGAGGGGATGGAGGGGGAACATACACCAGAAACAGATTTGATTAGACGCCACCAGGATTTTGAGGAGGGAGAGAGGTTTGAGAGTTCAGACTTGAGATGAGAAAGATGTTGTTTTCTGGCTCTCCTGAGGGTAGATACACACTTGTTCCGAGCTTTATGGAAGGAACTGAGATTGCCCTCAGTTGGGTTTGCTTTCCATGAGGCAAAGGCAAGTTGTTTCAGGACAACTGCCTCGCCACAAGCTTCAGTAAACCAAGGGCGGGAGGAAGGGTAGGACAACTGAAGCAGAGAGGGGATAAATCTGTGCATGAGGGAGAGCAAGTTTCTTTGCAAGAATTCCCAGGATGAGTTGATGTTTGAGAAAGTAGCGATAGGAGACCAGTCTATAAGTTTGATGGCTGCTTGAAGACCCTGCCAGTCGGCTTTCGTGAAATTGTGAAAAGTGAAATTATTTATTTTAAATAAGGATTGCGTAACATTTGGAAAAGGGAAGGTTGAAGTAAGTCGTGGAAGTGTGTGGTGAATTTGGATGGTGAACGCAGTGTGCAGCTGCTGGGTTGATGAAAAGTACCAGGAAGAGAGAGAGAGAGAGAGACAGAGAGAGACAGAGAGAGACAGAGAGAGACACGTGGTTTCAGGAGGTGTCGAGATCGAAAGGATACAAGCAAGATTATTATTTTTTGATGTATTTTTGAAGAACAGGTAAGATTCGGGAATGGAAGGTTGTAGATCGAAAGAAATTGTGAAGGCAATGGTGAGAGAGGGTCAGCTCAGTAGAATAAAGATGGTGTGCCGGCCAAAGGAAGAAGAAGAGGAGGATGAAGAAGAAGAAGAATCGAGACTTGTGAGTGTGCAAGGAGAAAGGCAGTTTTTTTATTTTTTTTTATTTAAGACAAGAAATCGTGTTTAGTTGGGAGGAATGGGGGACGTTGGGAAAGTGGGGAAGATAGAAATTGAAGGTAATGGGGAGAAAATACAAATAAACACGATCGTGCACTGAGGGGAATGATGGGTAGGCTTCATGCACTCGGTAAGACAAGGTCGACGAAAACTCACAAAATAGCACAATTCTTGAAACAAAACTGAACTAGGAACACACAGTGACATGCAGGTGAGAAAATAAACAGTTAAAATGGGACAGATAACAACCAGAAACTTAACTTTGAGATTGTCAGCAAAGAGGCCTGAAGGAGACCTGCCAATGCTCCAAACCCAGAACCGGAAGTCGATACACTCGATTTCAAAACAAAGAAACTCCTCACCATCCACAAAATGTTCAACAAAAACCAATGCATCCCGAGAATGTACCTGCTAAGACGAGGAGGTGGTAGCGACCTGATGGAACTCAACCAAGTGCACAAAATGACAACTGTCATATTGGCTTGATATGTGAAAAGTTCAACAGACTACCAAATCCAATTTGTACACATACACAAAGAAAACAAACCAGAGAAGGTATCCCTAAGCCAACAAGCAAAAAAATCCAAAAATAGGTGTGAATAGATGTGCCACGTGAAAACTAATACGGCCCCAACGATCGCAAAAAAGACAAAATAAATATATAAAATAAACAATAAAAAGAGCAATCAGAGAATACAGACCCTCGCCAGAACTTCTTTTGTGGTGTGTATTTTATGTGATGTTTGTGCACCGGTGTGTTACATAATTAATGAGACATACTTAGAATTGGCACTTTATAACTGCTAGCAGTGATGTTCGGGTACCAAGACGTCCCGCTTTAATGCAACCCCGCTTTGATCGGACACCTAACCCTGACACATGACGTTATTATTATGATTATTCAAATGAATTTAGAATGGGATCAAAATAAATTAATTTCAAATCAAATGGAAGACCAAATTGGAATCATCAGATTAGTTAGTTAGTCATCAGAAGGATTAGTCATCATCATCAGGAGGAATCATCAAATTGCCATCATCAAATTAGTCATCAGAAGGAATCTGAACAAGCAAAACGGAAAGATGAAGTCATCAGGAATAACCTGCAACTTTTACAACTCAACTCCCTGAAGAGTTGAGCTGTGCCATTCAGTCTGGCCCTGCGACTGGTCAATGGTATCCAGTGTCCCTTGACAGACAAAATTCTTCTTCACCCAATGGTGAGTTCCAAGACATCCACCGGCAACATCAAGGATCGTGGTCTTGAAGGTGCTCCACAACTCTTCAGGAATCCTCAAAGCACCCAGACCCCCCCCCCCCACAAATCCCCACTCAGCCTCCCATCCTTGAGCTTGCCAATATCCAGCCGAGGTTGGGATGGTACCATTCTCCCAGATTTAAGCTGCAACTTCAGAGTTGCTACAACAAGCCGGTGGTCAGTATTGAGTTACTGAGCACTCCGGTCGACCCTGCAGTTCCGAATCATCCTCCAACGACCATTAACGAGCACATGGTCAATCTCCTTTGCCACACCGCCAGCGTTGGAATACCAAGTCCAGCAATGAGCCTGTGGGCACTGAAAGCATGAACCAGCCACCCTGTCCATGACTTCTTGCAAAGTCAAGGAACTTCGAGATATTCTGGTTCACAGTTCCAAACCCATGGGGACCAACACGTCTCATAACCATCCCTATCAGTTCCAATCGATACATGGAAATCCCCCAAGACTAGAAGAGTATCTCGTCTGGGGCACTGATGAACCACAGACTTGAGCGTGGCACAGAATGTGTCCTTCATGGTGAGATCACTCGCCTCAGTCGGAGCACATACAGAGACCAGGGAAATGACACCCAAGGAGTGACGAATTATTCGTCCCATAATACGCTCATTGACCAGTGTTACCTCAATTATCATGAGGATCAGCTTATAGGACACAGCTGCAGCAAATCCTTGGGCATGGTAACCATCAGAGCGACCAGACTAATAGTAGGTGTAACCACCCACCATGATCTCTCCACGATCCGGTCTCTGAATTTTAGAGTGCTGCAATACCAATGTTCAAACGCTTGAGCTCAGATGATAACAGAGACAGGTGATCATCCTCTCTTAGCGATAGGATATAGCGGGCCCCCAACAGAAGGGACCGCCTCAGGTTAACCCAATAATCTGTGTCAATATTTTTGAAGGTTTTGCGAGGTGCACTATTGGGAATCAAAGCAAATCTGGTGAAAAACGGACGTTTTAAAATAACGTTATTACGTTTGTGCAGACCCCGAATCGATGTATCAGGTGATGCGTGTGCAGACGAGCAGGCAACGTGGCAGATTATCTGCAATGTTTATTTCATGGGCGATTAAACTTTGCGATATCTCCAGGGTTGTTCTACGTTAAACAGCAACTCCTTTGTGGATAAAGTCATTATTTGAACCAATGTATTTAATTTATTTAACTGCTGTGGGTGCAGTGAACACCAGCTTTAAAGTTAAAGGATTCCGATGTGGTATGCAGCCACATCTGACCAGCCATTCTTTATCAACCATTTAATTGGAGTGCTTGCTTGCTTGAGTTCTTAAGCCATTTGCCGAGTCCCTACAGTAGATCGTGGTATAGTTTGTGTCCCGATCAGGATGTACAGTCCGCAGTTGCTACAAGGTGGAGGTACATGATGTACAAAGGTTATATGGTTTCTCTTTGTGAGTTTCAAAGCAAAATATATTTGATAACACCCGATTTCCGAGCCGTTTGCCTTGTTGACGTGTTTTCTAAATTACAGAGCCAAATATTTTTCCACCCGTCACATGACGAGTGGCAGCTGTTTATAAAGATCAATTTTTATGCACAGCTCCCTGAAACGTCTAGAGTCCTACATTGTTTTTCGAATTTGTTTCTTGAAATTCCCCCAAAACAAGGGTGAAAGCTACTCAAGGTTTTTGGGTTGTATACAGCACATACTGTAGTCGGTAATCACACTGACTCCAATAATCTGCTGAAGGATTGCTGATATTGGCCAAGCACTAATACAGTGTGTGTGTGTGTGTGTGTGTGTGTGTGTGTGTGTGTGTGTGTGTGTGTGTGTGTGTGTGTGTGTGTGTGTGTGTGTGTGTGTGTGTGTGTGTGTGTGTGTGTGTGTATATGTGTATGTATGTGTGTGTATATGTGTATGTATGTGTGCGTGCGCGTGTGTGTGTGTGTGTCATTCATAAAGCACATTTTTCTCTCTGCTAACTCCCCTCCCCCTCTCTCTCTCTCTCTCTCTCTCTCTCTCTCTCGCTCTCTCTCTCTCTCTCTCTCTCTCTCTCTCTCTCTCTCTCTCTCTCTCGCTCTCTCGCTCTCTCGCTCTCTCGCTCTCTCGCTCTCTCGCTCTCTCGCTCTCTCGCTCTCTCGCTCTCTCGCTCTCTCTCTCTCGCTCTCTGTGTGTCACTCTATCTCTCTCTGTCTTTGTCTGTTTGTCTCTCTCTGTCTCTCGCTCTCGCTCTCTCTGGGCGGTGTTGGATGGTGTTTGTCTCTGGATGTTTCTGGCATTGTATTGTTTATCTCTGGACAGTGTTTGTTTGTTTCCAAACATGCCCAGGTGATGTTTGTCTCAGGACAGGTCAGATCCAGACGCATCCGGGCAGTGTTTGTCTGTAAACCCGTCTGGGTGGAGTTTGCCTCCTGATGTGTTCAGGTGGTGTTTGTCTCCAGACGTGTCCGGGTGGTGTTTGTGTCTGGACAGCTTGGCTCCAGACGTGCCTGGGCGGTGTTTGTCTCGGAACTGTCCGGGCAGTGTTCATCTCCGGGCTCTGTTTGTCTCTGAATGTGTCAGGCGGTGTTTGTCTCTGAACATGTCTGTGCGGTATTCGTCTCCAGGCTATGTTTGTCTCCAGATGTGTCTGGGCAATGTTTTTCTCCAGACGTGTCTGGGCAGTGTTTGTCTCTGGATATGTCTGGGCGGTATTTGTCTCCAGATGGGAGTTTGTCGCCAGACCTGTCCGAGCTGTGTTTGTCTCCAGACAGCTTCGCTCCAGACGTGTCTGGGTGGTGTTTGTCTCTGGTGTGTGTGTATATATATATATATATATATATATATATATATATATATATATATATATATATATATATATCCATCCAGTATATATTGTTGCGGGCTGGGGATCGGGTGAGAAGACCACTGAGGTGGGGGGACTATCTCCATTCCCACCAGACTCCCCGGGATTGTAGGCCGTCGCACACGGATAATTCCGGGATGTGGCGGGTCGCTAACCGACCGTGAACGCCAATAACTCAACCGCGTGACCTCGGGTCCTCCCATCTGTGGCTTAACCGGGTTACCTAATTAATCACGTGATTTAATTACCGGGGAACACGCCCTCAATACGCCTTGTCCGAACCGATCACTTTACCGGACCGGATCACTTTACCGGATCGGATGAGGCTGAGCGACACTGCCAAGGGCATACTGGCTAAGAGGAATGGATCGTTGGGAATAAAGTCCTGGCTAAGTTAAGATTTGGACCATGCTGGACCAATGAAGGAAAAGACATAAACGAGCAGGGAACATTTCTAATAATGACTTATTTACAAGCAGGCGAGGAAGGGTATGTGGTACAATCAATAGATTTATTGGGGTGTGCAAGCAGAGATAGGGGAGAAAGGTGTGGTGCGGCAACAAACAAGCAACTTATGAAAGCAGACGCAGAGCAGACCTAACCCTAAAATAATAATAGTATTCTGCAGGCTTCCTTATATGGACAAGTGCCAGGACACACCCACACACACGCACACACACAGACACAGAAAACCTGATGAAGAGGAATTGAAGCAAGACAGTAGAGGAGTTGAGGCCACGGTCTCTCGGTACCTTTGCACGCTTGCCCGAACGCGCCACCAATACGTTTGGGGGGAATGCTCCATGGTGCGGTACCCCCCCCCCCGACAGCTGATGCATCGTCTCTTGCGTCGGGCAGCTCGTGTCGAAACCGTGGGCGTGAAGGAGGGGCTTGAGTTAGAAGGGTGGAGTCCAGAGCGAGTGTACGGAGTGGTAGGCGAAACCCGATCGATATAATTAGTCCAGAAATGGGTTAAAAGAAATGCGCCACTTGTGCCTTGCACATTCGCATCCTGCCCAACGTGGCGTGGTTGTCATTTTACTATTATTGGCCTTGATTGAGGGATCGCTTGAGGATGGGAGCTCTGTGCTGTTGATGCTCATGTGGTGTTTGAGCACCCCTTTCTAAGGTGCTGTTTCTTCCGTCTCCTCGCTACATGTTCCGTGCAGTGTGGGCGTCGTGTTGTGCGTGTTTCTTGTCCATTGGGTGGAAATTACCGCTGCGCGTGCGTTTGATAGGCTGTGTTTTCTACGGAGGGGTGGGGGTGTAATGCCTGCTTGGCCTTTGCTGAGGACCCATCTCACAGCGAAGGGCACACGTGGCTCAGATTTACCTCAGGAATAATCAGAGAAGAAGAGTTGGAATGAAGTTAGAAATGAAATGAAGAAGGAATGATGTAAGCAAACCGAGCTATGAGATCCTCACAACGCATGCCCCTGTTGGCCCGCAAGACAAAAGGGACAGGACTATCTACACGTACATTAATGGAATAACTGTCTTGGGACCACTATCTGTTGGATGCATGTGGTTCTAAGAACCGCAACAATATGTATATACTAGCGATACCCGTGCACATGCACGGGATAGCAGTACAACATAGCTGGTCACAGACGACAGCCCGTACACGGGGAATGAAAAAATACGCATTGTGCAAAATGCAAGTGGTACTATGGAATGTCAAGACTTCACAAACATTGGCGGCATGTCCGCTAAGTGCCACAGCAATTTCATAGGGATCGTGTGACGGCGAGCCGAGTTTTTAGTGTGCAAGCTTGGTATTATAATAGAGAGATATATTTATATATATATATATATATATATATATATATATATATATATACATATATATATATATATATATATATATATATATATATATATATATATCCCTGTGTCGTAAGAGGCGACCAGGGTTGCGTCAGGAAGGGCATCCGGCGTAAAACATGTGCCAAATCACTATGCGGATCATACGGGTGATCCGCTGTGGCGACCCCTAACGGGAGCAGCCGAAAGAAGAAGAAGAAGATAGATATATATATATATATATATATATATATATATATATATATATATATATATATATATATATACATATATATATACATATATAAATAATTTTATATTTGTATCAATATATACTAGTGTGTGCCCGTATGTGCATGCCCGTACGTGCGTGGCCATACGTGCAAACAAACCAAAAAAAACTTTTAAACCACGCGCCAGAAACAACAAACACACAGGCCGTTCCTTCGCTATCGCATGCCCGTACGTGCGTGGCCGTACGTGCAAAAATAATAATAAAAAAAACTTTCAAACCATGTGCCAGAAACAACAACCACACAGGCCGTTCCTTCGCTTTTGCGTGCCTGTACGTACATGCCCGTATGTGCGTGGCTGTACGTGCAAAAAAAAAAAAATAGAATTGTGACGTCAATATGACGTTATAGCACCGTGTCCTGTCATTGGTTTGGTAAATAAATGGCCATAACTTGGGAACCACTTGTCCGATTAATATCAAACCTTGAAAAGGCACATACTCAGGTCCCCAGCAATATAGCTGGCAAGTTTCAATTGGATCGGACCAGTGGTTGTCGAGAAACAGCAGACACACACAGACACACACACACACACACACACACACACACACACACACACGCACACACATTGCTGGAATTATATATATATATATATATATATATATATATATATATATATATATATATATATATATATATATATACATATATATATATATATATATATATATATATATATATATATATATATATATATATATATGTACATGCACACATTATTTGAATTGGATAAACAAAACTGTTCATTGCAATGAATCTCAGTGTTAAAGTACCCCTCGAGCATGACCCTCAACATTGGGAAATCTCTGCAAAAAGAGAAGGATGTTAACATCAACGTCATCATTTGCTCATTGCAATATAATACGAGTTCCATTTTTGTTTATCATTTTCCATTTCTATTAATTGCTGTTTGTTTGTGAATGCCATGGTTGTTCTGTGAATCCATAACAATGGAAAAGGAGAATTAGATGGTGGCAAATTTGCTGTGTTCTCATGTGCAGAGATAAGATGAAGGATTGAAAAAGGGGCAGAATGGGAGAGCGGGGGCGGAGGGGGTGGATGAAGGCGATGGTTATATGCAAGGTAGCACGACGGGGGGAAAAAACCCCCCATAATAATTGATTCAGACTTCGCGGCACTTCGATCGCGATGCAAGCACCACGTCGGCTCGATAATGGATCTCACTCGGTACGCTAGGTCGCTGATATTGTGTTAGCCGTAACTGTACTTGGTGACGAAGGGGTTAAACTGAATCCTCCTCCGTGGTCAAACAAAGACATTGAAAAAACTGCCGCGAGTGTTCGGTGATGGACTTGCAGAGCGCACGGGTGAAGACTGTTGTTCGTATTCTTCTTAAGGGGGACTAGATACACCGGCAACCGTCGTCTTACAGTCACCTGACTGAGGTCGCATCCCCCCACCCGACACTATCAGTGATGGCACTGGGGAGATAAAGACACTTACATAGGAAGTTTTCCTTGTTCATCTCCGAATTCCCATCATCTGCGCCTCGGCATCAAGGTTCTGTCGCTGCTCCTACGGCTGACACTCTGGTGTGTCATCAGTTTTCACTTCAATATCAGCCATCGTTGCTCTCTTGGTGTTTTCCTTCTGGTTATCATAAGAGACGCGAGGCTGACACCAGTTCGTGCCGATTTGTGGAGGACTCCAGCAGACGAAGAGACACCTTGGCCAGGTAGATGAGACAGAGTGATCCAAGGACATGGTATATTTGGAGAGCATGCCGTGTCTGTAATTTTTCTTCTTATCCTTCCTGTCTTCCTCAACAGAAGACACGCGGCAAATAAACAGGATGAAAAGGACAAAAATATCCTCTTTGGTCCAAGTTCAGCAACCATGCAGGGAGCCACGAGGTGCTGCAAGCAGTGGTCTTTGGGTGGCCTCTTGTCCACCAGGTGATCCGACCTGCCTCTGGGTTTAATGGACACGAGCCACGATCATGCGATCTCAAACCAATGACTCATGGCTTAGCCGATGGGATAATGGGTCCGTTTGGAGAGCACAGGTTAATAGCACGGATTTTGATTGTCCATTGAGCTTGCATTGGGAAACTGGGGCCCAGGTGTGCATCATCGAAGCATCTGTTCTCGCGCTTCTCACGGCACTCATCGTAGTGGGAAATGTCACGGTGATATGCGTGTTTCACTGCGCACCGCTTTTGCACCACCACACGACCAGCTATTTTATCCGAACCATGGCGTACGCGGATCTTGCCGTGGGTCTTAGCTGCGCAGTTCCAACATTGTGGCTGCTGCATCCAAGGAGCCTACCCACTGTCCTCTCCGAACCGATAGCCTGTCAGACGTTTGCCTTTGTGGTGTCTGTCCTCAAGAGCGTGTCGGTCGCCTGCCTGGCATGCATCAGCCTCGACCGTTATGTGGCTGTCACCTGGCCACTCTCGTACGCACGTCTCGTCACACCATGCCGAATTCGTTTGTGCGTCGCCCTGATCTGGACCTACTCGTGCACCGTATTCACACCCAGCTTCCTTGGCTGGGGGAAACCTGGGTACCATGGGGATATGTTTCACTGGTGTGGTCACCGGTGGCATACCAATGCCCTTTACACGGCTTTCCTCGTGTGCTCTCTGTACGCACCCGCCGCGTGCGTCGTGTGCTTCACGTACTCGCGCATTTTCTGCATCTGCCGCCAACACACGCAAGAAATCAGGCGGAGGCACGCTCGGTTCCCTCGGGCGTGCGGGGGCATGGAGGGCACGTCAGGTTCGGGTGCACTGACGTCTCCCGAGTGTGCCTCGGCCGGTCCTGGTGCCGAACGACGGTACATGTCTGTCCTGTTCCGCATCACCAGCGTATTCTATGCCCTATGGCTGCCATACGTCGCATACTTGGTGTTAGAAAGTGCACGCGTGGCGTACAGCGCTCCCGTATCCTTCCTCACCACATGGCTCGCCATCGCCAACAGTTTCTGCAACTGTTTGGTGTATAGCCTTTCCACCAGCAGCTTCCGTCTGGGTCTGCGGAGACTGTCGGACGCGGTGTGTGCGGCGTGCGGTCGTCGACAAGCCCGACGAGGCTGGAGCGTCGGCAAATTACGGTCCCAAGAGCAAGTTGAAGGGCGCATTTGATCCATGGGGAAGGAAACGATGGCAGGGAGCGTGGCTGGGTGTAGGGAAAATGAAAATGGTCCTGTTTTCTTTCCGTGCCGAGAAAAGTTTGTGAAATGTACGGCATGGTTTTGTATGAAGTGTAAGTTATCAGTGGGCAAAGAGATATCATGTGTACTCTGAATTACCATGGGATAAACACAAATGGTATAGTTTAGTGTGAGGCAGTAATGGACCCACCTGTTGATGGGAGTGACAGCAGTGCTTTAAAGGTGACGACATGAGCGATTTCTGTCGCTAGAGCCCCCACTCTTCCCCCACTCCTCCGTCTTCATTTCAAATCATTCCGCAGTGCTTTCATCTCCCAATCCTCCATCGCACGCAGCTCACAGTGAGGGATGGGTGAGTGTGCTGACATGCCGTGGTGCACCGTTATAAGTAAATGTCCATAGGTGTTTTGCGCAAGGTGTAGTTGTGTTCCTGTGAAGTACCTGAAGTGCTGCTTTGTAATAATGTGCTGAAAATGGGACAGATATGGGGCAAGCTGACAAAGCACTGGATGGAAGAAATACATGCTTACTCGCGATCTACTATGGTGACTTGAGAGCAGCGCACTGTATCTTGTGAAACAGGTATCTGTGCATGCACACGAGCAAGGTGACTCGGTGTGCACATGTGCAGGTGGCTTCCTAACTTACCTGCTTGTTTTCATGACATTGCTGTCAAGGGCTAACATGTGTGGGCATTTTGCCAGTTTTTGCATCTTGTTTGTTTTTCTTGTTCACCTTAGATGAGTTCTTAGTACAAGGGGTTCATGTGGGGGTTTATTGCATTCCTGCAAAGTTTTTTTAATCTAATGCGCACGTTTGTTTTTATTTTTACACAAACACCAGTCGATTGTGTAAATGTGAAGTACTTCAAACGATACCCCAACTTGTGCGGACAACTATGTTGCACCACTCGGTGGACGTCCCGATCAGACAAATTATTTCGTGGCTGTACGTGTTGGGCAAATTAATCTGAGCAACCGCTGTCGGTTATTTTTTGTATCAACCAAAAAAGCCCTCATACGCAAATTAAAACTCTTCCATTAATGATGCGAAGAGATGTGGATAATCGCAGGTGGGAAGTTTCGCAGAGTCAGGGCAGAGGGCTCGTTGCTAGCTCCTGGCAACCGCACACAATCAAACTTGATTTCCACCTCGCCTGGCACACTGCCCTCCGTCATTGAGCGGCCCCGGGGGATCACGTCGTTTTGAAGGCATGCCAGTGGCACGGTGTGATCCTTCGCCTCTGCGTGTGTCCGCTCAGGTGCTGGGTGGGTGAGCTGCCGTAGGAATGCCTTTGTTGTGGGTGTGGGAGTGCAGTAAATAACATGTTCGTCTCACGATTGTAAATGGTGTCACCGCTCACCAGGACGTCCGAATGTGTGCAATGCCTTTCACCAAGATTTATATACATATCAGACAAATTGATTTCGAGTTCGCTTTATTATTTTCACCATTATGCTCGAGTTCATGGTGAACATGCTTCGTTCTGTACTTTTGTGTTGTTTTTTTTTTATATGTTCTTTTATCCTAACGCTGTGCAGGACTCCTGCAGAAGCTTTACTGTCAGCTTTATGCACGTCCAGGTGTGTCTTTTTGCTATGCATCAGATCGCGGACACTAGTTTAGATGATTGGTTATTTCGAGGTACTGGACAGGTGATGCAGTTGCTATAAGCAGAGGATGTGCAGCGGAGAAATTTGTCAACCTTTAGATCTTCAAGCACTGCCACTCACATGGCTCATCTTATAGCAACTGCTGCCATTTTGGATTTGTATTGTACTGCTCTGTGGCCGACGTGTGACCGTTTGAAAGGATTGTAATGACATGGTCACCACAAGTTTCAATCAGATACAAATCTTTCATCTCATAACCAATAAATATTGTTTTGTTTGAATGCATTCTCCCTTCTATTTCTATTTTCTACTGAAACTGTAGATTGCACGGCATGAATGCAATGCATAGAGAGGGTTGCTTACAGGTTCGGATATATGCAAAACGTCATTCAAGTCCTCCTTTAAATATATGTACTGATTTAATACACTATCTGTATTAAGTTCGACCCAGTCCGACTTTCCTTTGCAGGTTTTCAACATGATCTCGCACCAAAACCCCGTTTATGAGGGGTGTTCAAAATGTTATGCAAATAAGATATTCACAATAACCCAATGTCAAGGGTTTCTTGAAATCATGTTATAACATTTATGCCTCATCACACCTTCCTGAATCGCATCTTGGATTTTTGTGAACATCTCATTCACATAACGTTTTGAACACCATGTATATCTTCTACACTAGTGTGTGTGTGTGTGTGTGTGTGTTTTTGTGTCCTCCATAACTCCAAAACCATAAAACCTCACAGCCTGAAACTTTGCATGCATACCAAGACAACTCCAAGGAAGTGCAAGAGTGAAAATTTGGTGCTTGCGTTATTTAAAACACCCCTTTTGAACACAACTAACGGCCTTATTTAATTGCATCCTTTTTTCAGGCGCATCCTCGGCCACTTTGCTCCCTATGGGGTTGTTAGGCATATTCTGGATTACCTCGCTGGGGTCTGAAGCTGCCATGTTTTTTGGCCTGCTCAACCATACCTTGACTTGGAACAGGCCGCAATGATTTCTTAACGACAAAGTTCCCCCCCCCTCCCTCACTCACATTATCAAATGCTTGTTTATCATGGCTACAAATCGCTGGGTATATTGCAATGCTTATAACACCCGGAGATGCCAGCGTGCGTGGCTTTATTTCATTTCCACAGATATAATAACCTCGAGAATCTCTTAAACTAAGTCAAATTACAAAATATAAGCTCCAGAATTGAACTTAGCATCAGTTCCAACTGCTAAAAAAGGTGTAAATTTGTCTACTTCGGACATAGTTTGTACATTCAGCCAGAGCTATCGCTTGCCAACCATTTCATTGGAGTGCTGGCTTGAGTACTTAAGCCGCTTGCCGAGCACACTAGAGTGGATGACGGTGCAGTTTGTGTCCCGAACGGGATGTACAGTCGACAGTTGCTACAAGAATAGAGGTACATGTATGGATACATTTTCATCTGTAATTTAGGAATTCTCCATGGGTGTTTGTGTATGCCTGCATGCTTGGTTACATGGGTGCCATGGTGGCAAAGTTTCATCGCGTATCTTGGAGGTTTTAATTTTGAACCTCAGCAATGTACGAGCGATCACGTTTTCCTTTGTCCTCGTGACAGTTTCTTAAGCAATTGTTTTTTTTTTATTTGACTCGGTGTGCTTTACAAACGTTAAATGGTTTCTCTTTGTGAGTTTCAAAGCAAAATTTAGTTGATCACACCTGATTTCCGAGCTGTTCCCCACGACCCCCCCCCTACCCCACCCTCTCTCTCTCTCCCTCTCTCTCTCTCTTTGTCCAATCCTCACTCCACCCCCTCCTTATGCAGTGCAGCATCCTCCTACACCCCTCTCTCTCTCTCTCTCTCTCTCTCTCTCTCTCTCTCTCTCTCTCTCTCTCTCTCTCTCTCTCTCTCTCTCTCTCTCTCTCTCTCTCTCTCTCCCTCTCTCTCTCTCTCTCTCTCCAAACTTATCTAGACGGTGGTTATGCTTGGATAGTGGTTATCTCTACATGTATCCGGATGGTGGTTATGCCCGTAAGGTGGTTATCTCTGCACGTATCCGAACAGTGGTTATCTCCACACGTATTCAGATGGTGGTTATCTCCATACGTGCCTGGATGGTGCTTATTTCCCGATGGTGGTTATCTCCTGACGTGTCCAGACAGTACTTATGGCCAGACGGACCCTCCCCTCACATTGCCTTACCTTGTCCTCCCCTCATGCTGCTTTCCCCTCCCCGCCCCGCCCCTCATACTTCTTTACCCTCCCTTCATGCTGCTTTCCCTTCCCCCACCCATTCTCACTCCCCCACCCCTCCTCGCTCCCCCCTGCTTCCTCGCTCCCCCATCCCTCCTCAGGTTAACCTGAGGAGACCGCCGTCTGGTGGATGACACCACAGCACCACCCCGACACACACCACCGCAATCCGACCCAGGAAGGTTATCCCGTGCCTTTTCCTCTTATCATCAAAGAATGGGAAAAGGCTTTGCCTCAATTCCATCAAAAGGCTTTGCCCCAATCATGTCATCTGTCGAGCTGCCCTATGAAGGGAAGCTGCACAGGAGGTACTCCCACAGAGTGGGTTTTCAGTTTTCTTTGCGTTTTTAATGTGTTTTGTGGAATGAAGTGTTTTACGGTGGCTGGAGTGCAGATCCTGCCACCAACCTCCTCTAAAAAAATAACCCAACTGTAGGAGGACGTCTGCAGACACAGTTGGACACCAGATATGGATGGCCGTTTGTTCACAAGGATCTCCTCTGCCTTTGCCAGGTTTTGTTTTTAATCCTGCTGGGTGTCCATATCATACACCGTCCTCACCAGGAAACCTGGTGGGGGAGACAGTTTAGTCGCCGCCAACCCGACCATGAAACGTGTGAGTAGTACAGGTTTACATGATACCTGTACATAGCAAGTGACAGACCTGATCTGTCGAGACCTGACAATAAGGACGGTGGGTTTTTTTTGTTTTTGTTTTTTTTGTATACCTTCTCGAAGATCGTATAAGAGCAAACACACAACACACAGCAAGGGGGGCATGAGGCAAGAGGGGCGGGAGAGGGAAGGACAAAACAGTGGGGAACAGAGACATGAGGACATCTGTGGAAGAGACAGGGATGGGGTGGGGAACACGGGGTATACAAGATGGACATTACAGGGACTTTAAGGAAGGAAAGCAGGGAATTTGAAGGAGGTGGGTTTGGGGTGGATTAACGGGGGTAGAAAAGATCGAGAATTTGGATGGGGAACCATAAGAGGTGGTGGTGAACGTCTGTTTTGATGGCCTGGAGGGAAGAATGGGATTGAACAGAGTCAGGGAGTTTATTCCAAAGGTGGGAAAAAAGAGGAATGAAAGAGCGAAGGTGAGCAGTGATTCGTGATTTTGGTAGTTTTACCAGAAGGGGATTGTTGGCGGACCTTGAACGCCCTGCCGAAATATGGTGGGGACAAATCGCAGACAGCAGGGGGGGGGGGCGAGACCGGAGAGGAGACCGTAGAAGACAGAAAGACCACCAACCTGCCTGCGGTGAGAGAGTGAGAGGCCCAAAGACTCAGCCTCATCGCGGAGATGCCAATGATCCGAAATGCCTTGGTTTCCACAGGGTGAAGCCGAGAAAGGTGGGAAGCAGGAGCACCAGCCCAGAGGGGAGAGCAGTACTTCATCAGGCTGCGGACAAAAACTTTGTGGTCAGGAGCTTAGGTGGGCCGAGGAAGGACTTTGCACGACTGAGGATTCCCGCTCGGCGACTGGCTTTGGAGGCGAGGTTTGTAATGTGGCTTTCCTAGGAAAGATCAAGGCAGAGAGTGAGACCCAGAAGTTTGAAAGAAAGGACCTCTTCCAGAGGATTGTTGAGAAAGTGGATGGGGAGGGGGGTCTAGACTGTCCTTTTGGAGAGACAGTGAGTGTGTGAGATTTGTCAGGGTTGAAATACATGTTCCAAGTGTTGGACCAGCTTGTGCTTTTATCCATAATATCTGCAGAGAGTAAAGAGACTGCTGCTTGCTGATCTGTGGGATTTGAGATGGTGTGGTAGAAGGTGGAGTCATCAGCAAACAGACAAACAGAATTTTCCAGAGAGTCAGAGATCATCGATGAAAAACAGAAAAAGCCCAGAACACTGCCTTGAGGAACTCCAGCCGGGACAGGAAGAGGGGATGAGAGAATCATAATATGTAATATTATGGACGTAAGCCTGGAACTTCTAACACACTTTTCTCCGAACATATTCTGTTCATACTTTCGAAATCTTCACATTATGTGTTCCATATATTTACGCAGGTGATAGTGGATTCAAAAAATCGAGTATGGATAGAATTTTCGAAGAGGGAATCGATGACGTCACAATCAGCAGCGTTCGGCGGCAAACCGACGGCCGAGTCCCAGACGACGTGCTTTGCTGAGCTAAGTTCATGAGTTCAGGATGTTTGTTCAACTCAGCATTTATGACTTTTATCCTGCCATGTTGTTAATCTGTTGATGGAGGTAATATTAGAAACGATGAATATGTCAAATCGTTCATGTTACTCATCCGGTACTATGTGTCAAGGCCAACAATCTAAAGCGATCGGTCTCAAACGCTACCATGGGCACCAAGACACGCCACCAATATGAACTGAGCTGTTGAATGCGGCGAAAAACATCCAAAGTGCGAGTCAAGAGTGGAGATTGCTTTGGATACCATCGGAAGAGAGTTTGGTGAGCAGTGCAGGGTGCCACACCGTATCGAAAGCACGATACGTGCTTGTGTGTGTGCGTGTGTGTGTGTGTCATTGTGTGTGTGACACACTGACACACACTGACAGTGCAGGGTGCCACACCGTATCGTATTGTCTCGGGATATGGCTCTGATCTCATGTCTGGCATTGTGGACCTCCATTCATTGTTGGGAAAGCAGGAACAGCACGTCCAGGGTAGAGTGACCTGGTTTGAATCCAAATTGATGATCAGAAATCAGGCCATTGGAGTAGAGAAGGATTTAATGTCTGAAGCGATGATGGACTCTATAACCTTGCTGATGATTGGAAGATGGCTGATTGTTCTGTAGTTGCAGGGATCTGTTTTTGCACCTTTTTATGCAGAGCAGTAATGTTTGCTGATTTCTTAGCAGATGGCTAACATCACTGCCCTGCATAAAAAAGGTGCAAAAACAGATCCCTGTAACTACAGACCAATCAGCCTTCTCCCAATCATCAGCAAGGTGATGGAATCCATCATCGCTTCAGACATGAAATCCTTCCTCTTCTCCAATGGCTTGATTTCCAATCATCAATTTGGTTTCAGACCAGGTCACTCTACCCTGGATATGCTGCTTCTGCTCTCCCATCAATGGATGGAGGTCCTCAATGCCAGACAGGAAATCCGAGCCGTATCCCTGGACATATCACGTGCTTTTGACACAGTCTGGCACCCTGCCCTACTCACCAAACTCTCTTCCCATGGTATTCAAGGCCATCTCCACTCATGGCTCGCAGACTTCCTCTCCTGTCGCAGTCAACGTGTGGCCCTAAATGGAGTTCTTTCATCCCCTCTTCCTGTGCAGGCTGGAGTTCCTCAAGATAGTGTTCTGGGCCCTGTTCTTTTTCTGGTTTTCATCAATGATCTCTCGGACTCTCTGGAAAATCCTCTATTTCTCTTTGCCGACGACTCCACCCTCTGCCGTACCATCTGTCATCCCTCAGACCGGCAAGCAGCAGCTTCTTCGCTCACTGCAGATCTGGATAAAATCACAAACTGGTCCAACACGTGGAACATGTCTTTCAATCCAGACAAATCTCACACTCTCACTATGTCTCTTCGAAAGGACCGTTTACAAAACCCCCCCATACACTTTCTCAACAATCCTCTGGAAGAAGTCTTTTCTTTCAAGCTTCTAGGTCTCACTATCTGCCATGACCTTTCCTGGGAAAGTCACATTTCCAACCTCACCTCAAAAGCCAGTCGCCGACTGGGAATCCTCCATCGTGCTAAGTCCTTCCTCGGCCCTCTTGAGCTCCTGACCACTTACAAAGCTTTTGTCCATAGCCTGATGGAGTACTGCTCTCCCCTCTGGGCTGGTGCTCCTGCCTCCCACCTTTCTCGGCTTTACGCTGTCGAAACCAGGGCATTTAAGATCATCGGCATCTCCCGCAATGAAGCTGAGTCTTTGGGCCTCTCACTCAATCACCGCAGGTTGGTCGGTGGTCTTTCTGTCTTCTACCGACTCCTCTCCAGCCTTGCCCCCCCTGCTCTCTCTGCGATTTGTCCCCACCACATTTCCACAGGGCGCTCAAGGTCCGCCAACAACCCCCTTCTGGTAAAACTACCAAAATCACGAATCACTGCTCATCTTCACTCTTTCATTCCTCTTTTTTCCCGCTTTTGGAATAAACTTCCTCACTCTATTCTTTCCCATTCTTCCCTCCAGTCTTTCAAAACAGCTGTTCACCACCACCTCTTATCTTCCCCCATCCAAATCCTCGATCTTTTCTACCCCCGATAATCCACCCAAGCCCACTTCCTTCATTTCTCCTGCTTTCCTTCCTGAAAGTCCCCGAAATGTCCATCTTCTCTTCGCCATGTTCCCCGTCCCATCCCCATCCCTCTCCCTTCCACAGTTCACCTAATGTGTCTGTTCCCCACTGTTTTGTCCCTTCCACTCCCGCCCCTCTTGTCTCATGCCTCCTTGCTGTGAGTTGTGTGTTAGCTCTCATACGAGCCTCGACCAAGGTATACAAAAAAAAAATGGCAGATGACCTTGAGCAAATGAGAGGGTGAATAGAACAGTGAGAGGGTGAGCAAGTGAGCAAGAGCAAGAACAGCAGAGACGAACAGGGCCCAGACACATCGGGAGACAAACACAGCCCAGACACATCGGGAGACAAACGCGGCCCAGACACATCGGGAGACAAACGCGGCCCAGACACATCGGGAGACAAACGCGGCCCAGACACATCGGGAACAAATACCACCCGGACACGTCCGGAGCTGAGCCGTCCAGAAATAAACACCGCCCGGACACGTATGGAGACAAACTCCCAACCAGACATAAACACCACTTTGAGACTTGATCAGCTCACGCTAGATTCTATTAAAAATAAGCACGAGTCTGGTCGAGTTTTGTCATTTTAGTTGGGTGTGCATTTTTAATAATTACAAGTTACAGATATATGTATATATATATATATATATATATATATATATATATATATATATATATATATGTATGTATGTAAAAACAAGATCCACTCCACTAATTTGAGCAAAAAAGTGAAATGAAAGGGTCTGCTCTCGCTTTTTTGCTCAAATTATAGGAGTCGATGTCGTTTTTACTTTTGGTTGGAAGCACCTTCTTCTTCTTTAACAAATGTATATATATTGCTACATTTGTAAGCATTCGATATCGCCTGAGAGCAGATTGGAATTGTAAGGTCAGGCCAGATCAGGTCTATGACTTGCTACAGGTACCATGTAAACCTGTACTAACCTGTTCCATGGTCGGGTTGTCGGCGACTAAGCCATCTCCCCCACCAGGTTTTCTGGTGAGGAGGGTGTTTGGATATGGACACCCAGCAGGATTAAAAACAAAACCTGTCAAAGGGCGGAGGAGCTCCTTGTGAGCCAACGTCCATCCATCTCTGGTGCCCAACTGTGTCTGTGGACGTCCTCCTGCAGTTAGGTACCTCTTTCTAGGAGGTTGTTGGCAAGATTTGCACTCTGGCCACTGTAAAACACTTCATTCCACAAAACATATACGAAAAAAATGCAAAGAAAACTGAAAACCCACTCCATCGGAGTGCTTCCTGTGCAACTGCCCTTCACAAGGCAGCTCACCAGATGAATGGATTCGGGCAAACCCTTCGGGACCCCCATTCTTTGACGGGAGGAAAAGCACAGGAGTAGCCTTCCTGGGTTGGATTGTGGTGGTGTGTGGCGGGTTGGTGCTGAGGTGTCATCCACCAGACAGCAGTCTCCTCAGGTTAACCTGAGGCAGTCCCTTCTGATGGGTGCCTGGAATGTCCTATCCTGAAAAGAGAATGAACACCTGTCTCTGCTATCATCTGATCTCCAGCGTTTGGACATCGGTATTGCAACACTCTCTGAGGTTCAGAGACTGGATAGTGATGAGATCATGGCGTGTGGTTACACCTTCTACTGGTCTGGTGGCTCTGATGGTTACCATCCACAAGGGATTGCTGTTGCTGTGTCCAATAAGCTGACTCTCGTGATAATTGATGTAACACCGGTCAATGAGCATATTATGAAACTGAGGATTCATCACTCCTTGGGTGTCGTTTCCCTGCTCGACTGAGGTGAGTGATCTCAATGTGAAAGAGGCATTTAATGCTGCGCTCAAGTCTGTGGTTGATCAGTGCCCCAGGTGAGGTACTCTTCTCGTCTTAAGGGAGTTTCAAGGCATCACCGAGCACTGATAGTGATGGTTATGAGACATGTGTTCGTCACCACGGATCTGGAAGTGTGAACAAATATTGCACTAAGTTCCTTGATTTTGCAAGAAATTGTGGACTTCGGGTGGCTCGTTCATGGTTTCAGCACCCACAGGCTCATCGTTGGACTTGGTATTCTAACACTGGTGGTGGGGCAAAGATGATTGACCATGTGCTCGTTGATGGGTACTGGAAGATGATCCAGAACTGCAGCTTCTACCGGAGTGCTCAGTTCCTCAATACTAACCACAGGCTTGTTATAGCAACTCTGAAGTGGCAGCTTAAATCCAGGAGAATGGTACCATCCCAGTCTCGGCTGGTTGTTTGGCAAGCTCAAGGATGAGAGGGTTGCTGAAGAGTTTGCGAACAGGCTGAGTTGGGATGTGAGGGGTCTGAGTGTTTTGCAGAATCCTGAAGAGTTGTGGAGTGCCTTCAAGACAGCCATCCTTGGTGTTGCCGGTGGATGTCTTGGAACCCACCGTCAGGCAAGAAGAACTTTGTCTCCCAAGTGATACTGGATGCCATTGATCAGTGTCACAGGGCCAGGCTTAATGGCAGAGTTGAGCTGTTCAGGGAGTTGAGGCATAAAAATAATTGTGCACTGAGGGTGGTCGAGGAGGCCTATGTCCAAGGAATCTGTGAATGAGTAGAGCATCACCTCATCAAGTGATTCTCATCCTACTTGCAGGGGAATCCGTGCATTACATTTCTCCAAGCCCGTCCCTCGGTGTACTGCAGTTTGAGTGGATGGTGGTGTCCTTTTGACAGAGGAGTCCGATGTGAAGGCCTGCTGGACCGGTTACTTTGAGCGGCTGTACCAGGCTATTCCACCAGCTGTTGAGTTGGATATCAGAGGTGTTACGTCCCTATTGCTGACCCTCCAATTAACTGTGAACCACCTTTGTTTGTGGAAAAACAGGCTGCCACGAACCATTTGAAAGGGGGTGAAGCTGCTGGGATCTGTGGCATCCATCCTGTCATTCTCAAGGCTGGTGGAAATGCTGTGCTCATGTTGTTGCATGTCATTCTGTGCTCTGTCTGGAACGCAGGCATCATCCCAACTGACTGGAAGCGGGCCCTCGTTGTCCCTCTCTTGAAAGAGAAAGGTGTTTGCCAGGACTGCAACAGCTGCCGAGGGGTGATGCTGTTATCTGTGTCAGGCAAGGTCTTTGCTCGGATATAATTATTGATAGTGTTCGCCACCATCTGCTTGAGCACCAGCGTCCAGAGCAGTCAGGCTTTACACCTAAGAGGTCAACGATTGACCGTATCCTTGCTCTTCGAGTCCTCACCGAACACAGATGAGAGTTTTGGTAAGTGCTGCTTGCAGCCTATGTCCATCTCTGCAAAGCATTTGATTCAGTGGTGCCCAGAAAGCTCAGATGGGAGAGCACTGCGATGGTTCAGTAGAGAACCTGGGTTTGAGTCCCAGTCTGAGCACGTAACTTTCCCACATTACGCATGTTTCTTTCCTGTTCATTTATAATTGAATTACAAAAATGATAAAAGGCAAAGAATATCAACAAATGGGAGAATGACAAAGGAGCAAGAAAATACAAAAAATAATTGGATCAAGTTGGGATTGACAAAGAAGGCTCATTGGAATTACGAAGAAAAGATCAGCTCAACTGGGACGGAGAATGAATAATAATAAATGCCCAAGATCAAGGACATGACATCATTGGATTAAAAACGATCATGGGACTGAGCCGGACGGACAAGTGTAGGTTCTGCATGATAGAAACAGAAAGTACTAATCACCTGCTTCCGGGATGCAAAAAAATTATCATCAGAACAACTTTACACAACATGGCACAACAAAGTATGCAAAGTTATTAATTTGCATATCTGCAAAAATTCAACATCCCAGTTCCAGAAAACTCACAGAAACACGAACCAAGGACAATCATTGAAAATATGGACGTCTTGCTCACACATGACCTGATGATCCCATCGAGCGTGAACATAGAAAACAAAGCCTTGTGACCGACCAGCCTTCTCAGGAACAAAAAGGAAAATACATCATTTCTGATTGAAACATCAATCAGAACCCAGCTATTTTGGCTTAAATAATGCAGAAATCAAGAAAATGACCAAATACCAGGACCTCAAAAATGAGATAAAAAGATCTTGGAAGCTGAAGAACATCGAAATTTCACCAGTGAAAATTAGAAGAACAGTAATAATGAAGAAGAACCTTCCTGAGATTTTGAAAACCATCCCCAGGAATATTACCACAAACTTACTACAATTGAAGTCAGTCCAGAGTTTGGTGACGATTCTCAAAAGATCTCTCGGAACAAATCTCTGAGAACAACGACGTCGAACAACTTGGTCCATGAACTGGGATCCCCTACCGAAGCGGACGTGGATACTTTGAGTCCTGGATGGACTTCGTTCCATCTCCTGAAACCCTCAGATGGAAATAACCAACGACATACACGCACACACACGCACACACACGCACGCACACACACGCACACACACGCACACACACGCACACACGCACACACACACACACACACACACACACACACACACACACACACACACACACACACACACACACACACACACACACCCTTCTCCTTTTAGCAGTCGATGCAAAAATCAAATATAATTTCTCTTGTGGCCTCAGAACCAAACAAACAACATAATGTTTATGAAAGCCCTCCCAGCTCCCCCCCGCCACCCCCCCCCCCCCCCCTCCACCCCCAATGTGATTCCTATCATCATTTTAAAAGATGATTTTCACCTTCCCCTGTGCATTCACAAGCCCCATATATGATCTTCCCATCGGTGTTTAAAAGCACTTGAACCAGATAAGGTGCCTCCCTCCATTTTTTTCGTTGTGCAGGTGCACCCCACATTCAAGCTTTCTCTCAGGTACGTTACAATGTACCTTCCACTTGTATAAGAAGCTCTTTGAGCCATTTCATATAACAACCCTTAGGCCTTAGTTATTTTATAACTTGGTTTACGGATCCACCGACGGTATATTTGCTGAAATGAAATATAAATAGAAAACACATTTTAGCCTTTTATATTTATACATATTCTGCCAAAGGTGCAAAAGTTTCAAAACCCGAAATGTAAATGTCAGCATTTATTTTCAAAATATAATTTCGTGCGTGCGCGCCAAAATGCCGAGTCACCTTTAACCGAGCTGCGCAGTAGAACTGTGCAGTCGTCTTCGGTCCTGGCATCTGAGCAGTGGCCAGCGTGGTTCAGATTGACTGTGGTTTCTGGGGCGAAAGTGATTGTTTGTTGGTTTTTTTTTCTTTTCTTTTTTTCTATACCTTGTCGAGGCTCATGTGAGAGCTAATACACAAAGCACAGTAAGGGGGACATGAGACAAGAGAGGAGGGAGTGGGAAGGACAAAACAGTGGGGAACAGAGACATTAGGAGATCTGTGGAAGGGAGAGGTATGGGACGGGGAACATGGAGAATAGAAGATGGACATTACAGGGACTTTCAGGAAGGAAAGCAGGGAATTTGAAGGAGGTGGGCTTGGGTGGATTATCGGGGTTTGAAAAGATCGAGGATTTGGATGGGGGATGATAAGAGGTGGTGGTGAACAGCTGTTTTCAAGGCCTGGATGGAAGAATGGGAATGAATAGAGTGAGGGAGTTTATTCCAAAGGCGGGAAAAAAGAGGAATGAAAGGGTGAAGGTGAGCAGTGATTCGTGATTTTGGTAGTTTTACCAGAAGGGGGTTGTTGGCGGACCTTGAGCGCCCTGCGGAAATGTGGTGGGGACAAATCGCAGAAAGAGCTTGGGGGGGGGCGAGGCTGGAGAGGAGACGGTAGAAGACAGAAAGACCACCAACCAACCTGCGGTGAAGGAGTGAGAGGCCCAAAGACTCAGCCTCATTGCGAGAGATGCCAATGATCTGAAATGCCTTGGTTTCTACACCGTGAAGCCGAGAAAAGTGGGAGGCAGGAGCACCAGCCCAGAGTAGAGAGCAGTACTCCATCAGGCTGTGGACAAAAGCTTTGTAAGTGGTCAGGGGCTCAGGTGGGCCGAGGAAGGACTTTGCACGACAGAAGATTCCCAGTCGGCGATGGAGGCGAGGTTTGAAATGTGGCTTTCCCAGGAAAGGTCATGGCAGATAGTGGGACCCAGAAGCTTGAAAGAAAGGACTTCTTCCAGAGGATTGTTGAGAAAGTGGATAGGGGGATTTTCTAAACGGTCCTTTCGAAGAGACATAGTGAGAGTGTGAGATTTGTCCGGATTGAAAGACATTTTCCACATGTTGGACCAGTTTGTGATTTTATCCAGATCTGCAGTGAGCGAAGAAGCTGCTGCTTGCCGGTCTGAGGGATGACCGATGGTACGGCAGAGGGTGGAGTCATCAGCAAAGAGATATCGAGGATTTTCCAGAGAGTCCGAGAGATCATTGATGAAAACCAGAAAAAGAATGGGACCCAGAACGCTACCTTGATGATCTCCAGCCTGGACAAGAAGAGGGGATGAAAGAACTCCATTTAGGGCCACACGGTGACTGCGACAGGAGAGGAAGTCTGCGAGCCATGAGTTGTTAAGAAGTATGTCAGCGGTATAAATTCAAGTTACTGTATTGGTGATTTAACCACGCAACATCTTGACGACGAATATTCTGGTTGAACTATTGCATCAATTCAGTGTAGCAACAGGGATGATTCGCACGCTACTCTCGATCGTGCCGATTTTGTTTCCGTCGAAAGTTGTACACCGCTGTTCGTATTGAAATATTTCGGTGCCTGCGAAAGTTTCCCTGCGAGATGCTGATATTCATCCTTTAATGGACCAGAAATCAGCCTTTGATGTGCTCATGGGGATGGGAAGATGGTACGATCAGATGCCCACTGAAAACTAAGCTGTTTATGGCTCTGATTGACCGTTTTGAGCGTGTTGACTCCGAGTCGACACCTTTTTTTTAATCATATCCAGCACTATGCACTGGTGTGCATGCACACATCTACGACTTGGACAGTAATTTTCTCAGCATTGTTTCCATTTGTTTGATGATCCAACAGGTTCCTATAAGAAAAACATGCCAGACTATATTGTAAAAACAAGTTTTAATCCTTCTTTATTGTTTTTCACATGAGATGATACAGTGAACATGGGCATCCTGCATTTGAATGGTTTTCCATTTTCAATGTTTTCTTTGATCCTCCTGGTCCGGGATTTATATTTATCCCCCCCCCCCCGTCCCCTCCCGCCACCTACCCTTGTCTTTTCCATGGAACATCCGAAAAAAAAAATCATAAAAAGATATTTCTAAAAATTGAAATTACATTTATATTTATATTTCGACCTACCGACCCTACATTTTAGCTGAAGAACTGCGTAAACCAAGTTATAAAATAACTAAGGCCTTACCATGCACGTACGATAGCAGTTCGCATTCCCCGAAGATCTGTTTCTCAGGGTTTCTACACATGTGTGCCGAGTATTCTGGGGCAGATTACGTCATTTTAAGGTTCCATATTGTTGCCCCACTGCCATGCTGTAAATTTAACTTTACTCACCAACACCAGTTCACACTAGACTATGTACAGTACCATGAGACTAACCCTAACAGCTTAGTTTTGAAGTTATGGAGTAGACACACTGACACACTGACATTTATTGTTATCGATCATTTACCTTCTTCTTTTGTAATTTCCTCTTTTCCATCATCCTCTTTGGGTGTATAAATAAGCTCTCCCTCTGCCGATACATCATTACTTTCATTCCTTTTTTTGAGGGGAGTTTATCCTTTTTGTCCTCATGATTTTACTAACTTTACACTGAATTTTTTGTTTGTGATGAAGTATGAATACTCAATTTGTAGTGTTCCTCATTACTTGCAAACAAATAATCGAGTGTAAAGTTAATAAAACACATGCAGGTCATTCCATCTATGACCCCACAAAGAGGAACAGTGTTCCCGCATTCGAGACACTGTACGAAGTGGTGTAACACAGTCGCAAAATAAACAAGAACACTCTTGAAAGCAACCAATAATTTTCTGCAACGCCTTGTAATATCTTGGGCATCTGGTCCTTATACTGTATTGATTGAGATTGAGAGCATCCTAAAATCCTGAACTAATTAATGGATGCACTACTTGCTCTTGTGCAGATGAATGTCTGCCTGAGAACGGGGAACAGATCCATGTCGGTTGACATATTGATTTCAGACATCGAATGCCCTGCAACACTTGATCTTAGTGGGAAATCTGCTTGTCTGGTAATGGAAGGCCAGGCAAGAGTTGTCTCCATTGGCAAACCAAGTGGTTTCAAGACATTTGGTGATTTAGCAGATGTTTTCAAAATGTCTGTCTTTCAGTCAGGCTCGTCATACGGGTGCATAGATGTTATATTTGACCAGTATAGATATGAATGTATTCAAGCAGATGCCAGGCAGAGGCAAAGAAAGACCGCGCGACCAACACGATGTGGGATTGAAGGAAGAGATTTTCCACTTCCAAATTCCTGGTCAAACTTCGTCGCCTTACCTGAAAACGATGCAGATCTTGCCACCTGGTCAAACTTCGTCGCCTTACCTGAAAACGAGGCAGATCTTGCCACCTGGTCAAACTTCTTCGCCTTACCTGAAAACGAGGCAGATCTTGCCACCTGGTCAAACTTCATCGCATTACCTGAAAACGAGGCAGATTTTGCCAGATTAATGCCAGAAGAGCAGCTACTGGGAAATACACGGTGACAAATAAATTGTTGTCCTCAGTGAATTTGCAGATGAACAGGAAGTCAAGTAATCTCATGGAGCCACTAACCTCACCAAACCTAGGGCAACACACGAGGAAGCCGATAGAAGGCTTACACTACACGCAATCAATGTCCATTTTGACACGGTAGTTCTATCAGAACAGGATGGAGATGTCCTTCTTCTACAGGTATCACATTTCAGCAGCATGAATTGTGATCACCTGTGGATGATGACAGGACCTACAAAGGAGAGAAAATATATACCCATCGATGCTGTCTTTCACAAGCTCCCACCAGTGCACTTCTGCTCTTCCATGCTTTTTTCGGGTGTGATACACCATATGTGGTCAGCTTTGAAAATGTTCCTCCATCACTATAAGCCACCAGGTGATTTGGGAGAAGGAAACCTGACGCCCAGGGAGCTTAAGTGAGTCGAGATGTTTGTGTGCATAATGTATGGCAAGGACAATGTTGATTCTGTCAATACCCTGCGTACTATCATGTTTACAAATGCCGGCCATCGAGAAAACTTGCCCCCAATAAGTGATTCCCTCCTGCTGCACATACAGCATGTGCATTACCAATCCATGGTCTGGAAGGAGTCTAACTGTCCAGTACCACATGTTCCAGGTGGGAGTGAGTTGGGATGGAAGCGGGATGACACATAGGCCTTCAACCCATTCTGATGACTCCTTGCTCCTTACGAGATGCTTGTCTCGAAATAGTATGTTGTTGATGGTGATGACACTAAACGGTTCCGTTCCGTTCATGTTCAGTTCCGTTCATGTTGATTGCGGTTCGGGGTTTGGAGGGTCGACAGGTCTCCTTCGGGGCTCTCTGCTGACGATCTCAAAGTTAAGTTTCCGGTCGTTATCGGTCCCGTTTTAACTGTTTATTTTTCTCACCAACATGTTACTGTGTGTTCCCAGTTCGGTTTTGTTTCAAAAATCGTGCTATTTTGTGAGATTTGGTCGATGTTGTCTTAACGGGTGCTTGAAGCCAAGGCTTGAGGCCTACCTGTTCACCTCAGTGTACGATCGTGTTTATTTGTTTTTTCTCCCCATTACCTTCAATTTCTATCTTCCCCACTTTCCTAACACCCCCATCCCTCCCAACTAATCACTCTATTTCTTATCTTAAGTCAAAAAAAAACAAACAAAAAAAAAACGCCACCTTTCTCCTGTTTCTGCTTCTTCTTCTTCTTCATCACCTTTCTTCTTCCTCCTCTTCTTCTTCCTTGATTTTTTTTCGACACTTCCATGACCTAATCTGTTGAAAACTTTCTCAAACATTAATAATAATAACAAAAACGATCTCTTATAATGCTTCATCTTCCTCTTTCACACGTGTGGTACTCTTTACTGTATAATAATGCACTACTCTTCTGCTATTTAAACAGACTGCTCTCAATTCGACCTCTCCTTCATACCTTGCCTAAAAAATCCAACTGTAACAGCGTTTCTTCTCTCCATTCTCTGAATTTGCCTTTATTGCATCCATCAGGATTTGTGTTAAATCGCATCTCTGACCTAAAACTTAACAAAAAAACCCAGTTTGCTATGAATGTTCACTTTCCATCAACCATTCTTTTTTTCCAACTTCAGTGCTCACTCACAGCTCTCACCCCTCACTCTCACTCTCAAAGCAACCATCCCACTCTTTTCCCTCCAAGCATCCTCTCACCTCTCTCAAAAATTCCCCCCTCACCTTTCTCCCACCTTTCATCCCCCTCACTCATCCTTCTCAAATTTCCCCCCCCCTCTCATGCACAAAGCTGCCTCCTTCCACTGCCCTCTCACCTCCATCTCTTCACTCCACCTCCTCAAATCCTCAACTGCCTTCTTCCCCCTCTCTTGTCCCCGCTCTCCCCCAGCACAACAGAGCCTTTTCTCCTCCTCATTCGGCCCCTCCCCTAGCTATTCTGCAATCCGCCACACTCTTTCAACAACCCTCCTTACCTCCCCCCTCGTCCCTTGTCCTACCCTCCCATACCTCTTCATTAAAAGTGTTGACCTCAAATATCCGGGGCCTTCGCTCAAACCTTTCAGATCTTTCCATACAGGCTGCCACTGACAAACCAGACATAATCTGCCTAACAGAAACTTTCCTCCCCCAAGACATGTCTGACTCCCAAGTATCTCTCCCTGGTTACTCCCTCCTCCGGTATGACAGACCTGAGCCTCGTCCTGGTGGAGGAGTTGCGCTCTTCATCAAAGACTCCATTCTTCACTCTCCATGCACTGCCCTCACTCTCCCACACCCCCAGGAATACCTCTGGCTAAGGCTTTCCCTCCACTCCCACCTCATGTTTATATGTGTACTGTACCGTCCACCTAACAGTGATGACTCCATCTAAACCTCACTATCCGAAAACATGGACAATCTTATATCTTCTCATCCAAACTCTCTCTTCCTCATATGTGGTGACTTCAGTTGTCATCATGCCAGTTGGCTAGGTGTGGGTACCTCTCTCACCTTTCATGGCACCTCAGCAAAAGCTTTCTGCGACTTATTGGGACTGACTCAATTGGTCAACTTCCCGACCCGGATCTCAACCAATGGTACTCCATCTCTTCTGGATCTGATTTTGACAAATTTCCCTGAAATATCTGTTGCTCTACCTCCGCTCCAATCGGTTCTTCTGACCACGTCCTTGTCAAAGTGGACATCTCTCTGGCTATTATCAGAGAACCACCTCACCGCCGTCGAGTCTGGCATTTCACGAAAGCCGACTGGCAGGGTCTCCAAGCAGCCATCAAACTTATAGACTGGTCTCCTATCGCTACTTTCTCCAACATCAACTCATCCTGGGAATTCTTTCAAAGAAACTTGCTCTCCCTCATGCACAGATTTATCCCCTCTCGTCTTCAGTTGTCCTACCCTTCCTCCCGTCCTTGGTTCACTGAAGCTTGTGGTGAGGCAGTTGTCCTGAAACAACTTGCCTTTGCCTCATGGAAAGCAAACCCAACTAAGGGCAATCTCAGTTCCTTCCATAAAGCTCGGAACAAGTGTGTATCTACCCTCAGGAGAGCCAGAAAACAACATCTTTCTAATCTCAAGTCTGAACTCTCAAACCTCTCTCCCTCCTCAAAATCCTGGTGGTGTCTAATCAAATCTGTTTCTGGTGTATGTTCCCCCTCCATCCCTCCCTTACCTCAAATGGCCGCACTGCTGATACCGCACGTGAAAAAGCTGAATGCCTAAACTCGGTGATTGCAGCTAAATCTTGTGTCCAAAACCCATCACCTTACCCAGTCGCACCGAACTGTCCCTGGAATCTGTGTCCTTTTCTCCTGACAAGGTGGAGAGCTTGCTGTCAAACCTCGACTCAGATTCTGCAACCGGTCCAGACGGCATCAGCCCACGTGTCCTCAAAGCCTGCTCTTCTGCTCTTGCTCACCCTCTCTCTATTCTATTCACCCTCTCATTTGCTCAAGGTCATCTGCCATCTGCTTGGAAATCAGCAAACATCACTGCCCTGCATAAAAAAGGTGCAAAAACAGATCCCTGCAACCACAGACCAATCAGCCTTCTCCCAATCATCAGCAAGGTTATGGAATCCATCATCGCTTCAGACATGAAATCCTTTCTCTTCTCCAATGGCTTGATTTCCGATCATCAACTTGGTTTCAGACCAGGTCACTCTACTCTGGATATGCTGCTTCTGCTCTCCCAAAAATGGATGGAAGCCCTCAATGCCAGACAGGAAAACTGAGCCGTATCCCTGGACAGATCACGTGCTTTTGACACGGTCTGGCACCCTGCTCTGCTCACCTAACTCTCTTCCTATGGTATCCAAGGCCATCTCCACTCATGGCTCACAGACTTCCTCTCCTGTCGCAGTCAACGTGTGGCCCTAAATGGAGTTCTTTCATCCCCTCTTCCTGTCCAGGCTGGAGTTCCTCAAGGTAGCGTTCTGGGCCCTGTTCTTTTTCTGGTTTTCATCAATGATCTCTCCGACTCTCTGGAAAATCCTCTATATCTCTTTGCTGATGACTCCACCCTCTGCCGTACCGTCAGTCATCCCTCAGACCAGCAAGCATCAGCTTCTTTGCTCACTGCAGATCTGGATAAAATCACAAACTGGTCCAACACGTGGAACATGTCTTTCTATCCGGACAAATCTCACACTCTCACTATGTCTCTTCGAAAGGACCGTTTAGAAAACCCACCCATCCACTTTCTCAACAATCCTATGGAAGAAGTCCTTTCTTCCAAGCTTCTGGGTCTCACTATCTGCCATGACCTTTCCTGGGAAAGCTACATTTCAAACCTCGCCTCCAAAGCCAGTCACCGACTGGAAATCCTCCGTCATGCAAAGTCCTTGCAAAATGCAATAAAGAATCAAGACATTGTTTTTCATAACTTGATTTACTTAACCCAAACTTCACCTTTGTAAGCTCATGTGTATTTCGGATTAGCACCTCTGAATTAGGCCAGAAACACGTCACCAGCTTATCTGTAAAAAGGATGTTTCAGGGACAGCATTGTTTTGACGGCCATTTTGTTT
Source organism: Eptatretus burgeri (assembly GCF_056783735.1). Classification (NCBI taxonomy): domain Eukaryota; kingdom Metazoa; phylum Chordata; class Myxini; order Myxiniformes; family Myxinidae; genus Eptatretus; species Eptatretus burgeri. The sequence continues at coordinate 74,742,044 of NC_140974.1, read as the reverse complement.
TTATGATTTTACAGAGTTAACCTCAAAAGTCGGCTTGGTATTCCCATTTTTCGGATTCAGCATATTCAAATTAGCTTTAAAAGGTCCGTTACCAACTTTTACTCAAAAATGCCTTCAGGGCTCTTAAAATGAGCGTTTTTTCAGGAATTTGGCCCTGACTTGCCCATAAAGGAGTCGAGATATATTCCATATTACTTCGTGACTTAATTGATAATCATTACCTGTATTGAAGTCAGCTCAGGTCAGGTATGGGAGCATGTGATGGAGCAATGTGTCGCTGTGTCAACTTTCTGCCAGTACACCAGAGGCCTCCATCTGGCCATCCCCCAGGCAGATGCCTGGCCCATCCCCAGCTCCTTGAGATGCCCATCAACCTGCTGCAACCACGAGGCACTTGGTCGGCCCATTGGCCTCCTCCACTCACGAGGCTCCTTCGCTGAGAGAATCTGGTGAGCAGGATCAGCATCAGGAAAACGAGCCACATGTCCATACAGCTGCAGCTGACGCTCATGGACTATGCAGGTAACAAATCTCATTTGAGTTTCTCTGAGTAACCGCTCGTTGGACACAAAGTCTGACCAGCGATAGCTAAGGATTCTCTGAAGAGACCTGGTACCAAAGGAATTAAGTCTCCATCTCAGATCCCTGGTCAGAGTCCAAGTCTCATCTGTAGAGCAAAACTGGAAGCAACAAGGACCTGAACACTTGGACTTTCGTCCTCCTGCACAGGTACTGACAGCACTACACCCCATGATCCAGTGAATCCATGACTCCCCAGGCCCCACCCATTGAAGTCAGAATGTCATTTTGTACGTTTTCTTGGAATAACGTGGTTTCCATTAAAGTTTGCTGTCACCTCAGTTCACCTCTTTATAAATAATTATTTTGTTTGCTCAATGAGACCTGGCATTGAGTTGTAGCTTTTACAATCTCATCGGTCTGTAGAGCGAACGACTGAGCAGGAATGAACTGAGGGCAAATTTTCCAGTGTGGTTTTGCTGATCATCACTGAGCCATGACTTTTTTGTACAACGATGGTGTCTTCGCCTCATTTTAGAAAGTGCACAGAAGTAATGTTGGGCCATTCAATGTGTTCTCCTTACATGTGGGGAGGATTCTGCAGGCCATTCAGAGAGAAGACCATGAAAGTCACTCACTAACAGCTTGGACAATATATAATGGTCAGTAGGTATTATTTATTCACAGACAAGATAGGCCTCTGCGCTGGAGACCTAATGTGTCTGCGAACAGCCAAATGGTCTTTTACCTAAGACCCGAAGTACTTTACCCTCTTCTGGGCTTTGCAGCGCATCTTGCTGCCGTGGCCCATGCACACGTGCCGACCGTTTGTAACGCTCTCCTTTTAAAGTGCGTATAGTAGCACATTTCCATGTGCTTTCACACATAATTCCTCACCTGGTCTCACCTGTACATAAGCTGTCTCCTCAGTGTCACTTTTAACAGCACAAGTTAGTTTAACAGGCTGTGGTACAGTGCATGGCAATCGTACCTACTCGGACCACACGGTCCATACAACAATCTTAGTACAATCTACCTCTGGAACCCGCACCCCCTCCCTTTTCCTCGTAACTATATGTTCCCTTGCAAGGAACTTCAATGCAGGAGGAGTCCATTCAGTCCATCAAAGCCTGTGCTACATTTGCCAACCTGTGGTTGTTTGTCCATGATCTATGCTTTAGATCTGTACACGTAAGATGTTTTTTTTTAAGTCTTCGGGATGACTCGGCCGGGGTTTGAACCAAAGACCTCCCTATTTCAGAGCAGATGCTACAACCGTTGTGCCATCAAGTCGTGTGACCTTTCACGAGGTCTTTTGTTTTTTTTTTGAGGTTGTGTCCATGCTGCACCGAAAGAGCGTGTCAACGGAGGAGTGTCCAGAGCAGAAACCAAACTGGTGATTGACGTTTGGAAAGAGAAACCATAAGACTATAGGTGTGCATTAACAATAGTGAGAAGGCTGGTCAGTCTGAAGCTTAGGGTGCGTCGTCTTGTGACTATATAGGTGTTCTTGTCATGTTTCCACAATGATGGCACAGCTCGAAATAAACATGACAGCTTTTCTTAAATACAAGAATCGGAATTTCATTGAAATAAACAATAAAAATTGCATTTAAACTTGAGAGAAAATACATTGATTATATCCATGTGAGTGTGAATGTGAATGGTGGCTTTTCATGATTGGTGCGAACCATGCTTCGCATGTTGCCACGTGATTATGGTCATTGTTTCCTTGGAAATTATCAATGTAAAACGTTGTAAAATAAGGCAAGTTCGAGCATGATCAAGGGACCGTATAAAGTAATTATCACTGTATGTAATTTTCAAGCCAAAGGTGCAACATGGTCCTGGAGGTCGAAGGGGGCTGCACAGCCTAAACAGTCCCAAATGTCCAATTTTGTGTTACGTCGGCCAAGAGCAAATCATGAAATGGCGATTGCGATGGTTAAATTTACGTTTCACAATGGTCGACATGGGCGTACACACGAAATACCGATCCAGTCCAGTTACATATAAATACACCATAACATATATCTCGATATAAAAAAGAGCTCGGTCTCAGTGTGAGTCTGTCCGTCCATCTCCAGCCATGTGACTATATGTCGATTATTTACGTACGATTGGAATGTACCTTTCAACCCTTTAGACTGCTGAGACCCCATAGACCAATGGAGACCCTCAAAGACACTGAGGATCCTTAAGACGCAAAAGAACCAAAAGTCTCTGAAGATCCAAGTGTCGCCAAAAACACAAGAAGACCAAAAAGACTCCGGAGACCCCCAAGACCTGGAATACCTGGGAAGACCCCAAAGTCTTCCTGGGAAAGCCACATTTCCAAGCTGGTCTCCAAGGCCAGTCGTTGACTGGACATCATCCGTTGTGCAAAGTCCTTCCTTGGCACACCTGAGATCCTGACCCATGCACAAAGCTTTCATCCACAGCCTGATGGAATACTGCTCTCCCGTCTGGGCTGCTGCTCCTGACTCTCACTTTTCTCAGATTCACGCTGTGAAAACCAAGGCATTTAGGATCATTGGTATCTCCTGCGATGAGGCTGAGTCTTTGGGTCTCTCACTCTCTCACTCTCTCACCCCAGACAGGTCAGTGGTTTTTTGGTCTTCTACCGTCTCCCCTCCGGCCTCCCCCCGCCCCCTGCTCTGTCTGCAATCTGTTCCCACCACCCCCCATATTTCCACAAGGTGCTCAAGGTCTGCCAGCAGCCGCTCCTGGTAAAACTACCAAAATTAAGAATCACTGCTCACCTTTATTCTTCCATTCCTCTTTTTCCCCACCTTTTGAACAAACTCCCACACTCTCGTTCATTGCACTCTTCCCTCCAGGTCTTCAAGACAACTATTCACCATCGCATATCTTCCCCCCATCCAAAACCATGATCTTTTCCACCCCTGTTAATCCACCCCATAATTATAATAATTAATTAATATTAGTTGAATGGGAGTTCAGGTGTGCCAAGGAAGGACTTTGTACGATGGAGGAGGCCCAGTCGGCGGCTGGCTTTGCAGAGCAACTTTGAAATGCGGTTTGCCCAAGAAAGATCATTACTGATAGTGAGACACAGGAGCTTTAATGACTGAACTTCTTCAAGAGGGTTGTTAAGAAAGTATATTGTAAGGTCTGTAAACTGTCCTTTTGGAGAGAGATAGTGAGAATGTAAGATTGGTCAGGATTGAACGACATATTCCAAGTGTTTGACCAGCTTGACATGCCACATTTAGCTTAGAGGAGAGAGTCGTGCATTGGCATCCCATGGGTTAGGTGGGTGAGGGGGGGGGGGGGAGAAAGGAGAGGCTTCAACTTCAAAAGCATTGCTGACTGCAGAGAGAAAAGCAACTTCACAAGATGGCAACGCCAGTACTTACTCATCGTACCCCGGGAAGTTATATCACTTTCCCCAAAGTCACAGGCTGTGTTTGCCCGTTTCAAGTTGCCTCATGTATTTGACTGCATGTTTGTGCATGATTTGTGTTGCAGCTCTTCCAAAAGCCTTGGACAAAAAGCAACTTGTATCGATGACGGCCTAACGTACAGGCCTCAATCAAAGGTTCCTGACACTACTGTTTAGTAAACTAAGCACACTGTACTGAATAATGAAACACAGTTTGAACATAAGACTGCAATTTTACAAGATTCCATAAAATAAGCGATTGTTATATGGGTTCGCCAGCTGGGTCACGAGTGGCCACTCTCGCACCCGCTTCCTGACCATTGACCCTGAAGCCGATGAGCTGCAGGTAACTCCGCGGCACGATGAGCTGCCAAGCCACCAGAATTAGTCTGAAACAACAAATCTGGTATGGTGCCCACGTCCAAATCCTGCGTTACCTTCCCTGTGAATTCGTTACCTGAGATAAGGCCTGCACTCTCAACATTTTCACTATATGTTGTTATCAGACTCCGAGCAAGTTACCGTCGATGAAAACCTTGGCTACTGTTTACCGTCTACTGTAGAGAACCAGTGGGGTGAAACTCCCGTCTACTAATTACATACTACATCTCACCAATGGAGAAAGACAATCGAGCAGGTTGGAAATTACAGGTTTTTGTTTAATTGAGCACGTATTTACTGATATATGCAGTGTCACATGAGAAAGATTTTGGCCTTTATGCACGCAAGCCCCTTCGACAGTCAACCTTATCTCTAAACAAGACATAGGCACCTCATACATTCCGGGAAATTAGATAAGAAAGTGAAAGTGCTTGATGTGTCCTGGTTGTATTGCCTGCAGTCCACCATTTGATGATGTCATTCCCCAAGGTTGATATGGCTGGGTATTTGTATTTTCCCAAATCGAGACGCCAACTAATTGATGGCTGATTATCATTCCTCGTTTGAACTAGGATGTCACCTTTACCTGGAGTATGATGCTCTGAAACTGAGCAATGTGACTTCATTATGTCCTGTATATTGATGACGTACACAATGATACAATTCAATAGCACCTGTACAAAATTCTCACAACTCGATCCGGGTGTTCCAGGGCTTTGTGCAGGATAGTATATAATATCGGTTTGTACGTTGCAGCCTTGATGAGCCTGTTCATGGAACATGGGAAGTTATGAAGATTGTGATAATGAGACAAATATATTGTTCACGTTTTCATAGTTCTGTGAGTCAAGCAGAAGTCATAATTGTGAAGTTTTGCAGGTTTGGAAAAGTGTGCAGGGGAGAGAATATTCTCCATTTAACTACTTTCAACTTAAGATTTATTTCCTCCAGATGGAACTTTTGTTAACTTTCCGTTGAGGGGAAACATGACGTTGAACCTCTATTTTCAAATTTTCCATCCTGTGTCGCTTGCATTATGTACATTGTCTTAAACCTTTACAATTCATTATTTAATTCACATTTCGGGGTGTTCAATTTCCCATGCCATGCTCTGCGTTCACTGCCATAGCTATGCCTTTGACATGTCCCTCACACCCCCATATACTTGATCCATGACTTGACATCCCTTTTGGACTACAGGCCTCTCCCCACGATTCTGCCATTACGAGGGATATCAACCGTACTTTTCCTGCACACGAACACTTCAAAGACAGTGGTGGAGATGGACAAGATGCACTTTATAAGATCTGCAAAGTGAGTTTTTTTTTTGTCTTCCTTTTAGAGTATCGAGATGTTTGTGTTTGGATATTGTACAGTTGTTCACACGTTATCCACCAATGAGACTGACGTACAAATAGGTAAAGCTGGAGTGGAACTTTGAGTCTCATTTTGAGAGAGAAAAAACAATAACAACAACAGAGACAAACAGGCAACCAAAGTATGGCAGGTGTAAAATGGCTGCACGTGTACAGATTTTGGCTTCCAGAACAACTGCTGTTTTAACAATTAAAACTTAATTCACAGGGAGGCAAAATGCAAGCAAATATATAATTAGTACAGAAGAGCAAACTCACAGATAGATGTGAGATGATGGAAGGTACACCAGTTTAACTATATCTAGGTGCACCTGCACTTGCGGATCAGCATGAGATGGTTTGTTGATAAGATCAAAATAAAAGTCGAGCTGTGACTAAAAGAAGCGATGCAGTTCAAAATAAAAAAATAAATAAGGATCTGTTTGAGTGCGTGGGTACATGGGCACATGTGGCAAAACTGCTAATGCCAACTTGCGACTGGTTATCCCCCGCAAGGAGGTTTAGAGAGGTTCTTCTTCTTCATCTTTTGATGGATGGTAGGACATACCAAACATTGAAGTGGCTACACCGCTTAAACATTGGTGGTCACATTACAACATCAGTCACAGCTCTTCCCAGCTGGGAGAAACACTACGAAGTAGGGAAGAATGAAGAGCCAGAGGTGCAGAGAAGATGAGGAATACACGACTTCTGTTTACCCACAGCTAAAAATAACTCAATCATTTCAGTTTATTGAGAACTTCAAACACTGGACAAGGCAGTCCGAAGACTGATATTTGTCAAGTTTACAACAATAAAACAAACTTACAAATATATGCATATAAAGAAAGAATAATAATCAGATAAAATTGCATGAATATGTATATTATTCATGAAAATAAATGTATATAATGAAAATGCAAATTAGCCAGAAAGCAGAAATAGACATTTTAAATTACAACAAAAGGTGTCCAAGCACAGAGCCCCCTCAGCTCAAAGCTCACTCAGCCAGGGCACACAGAGCGCTGGCAGCAGCGAGGACATCACCTGCACCATATCCGCAAACGGCCAGCAGGACCTGCGAATGTCCAGGGTGCACGGAGGGAGCACTGTTGCGGTCCGTGCGCCCAGCCCCCACAAATGGGCTGCAGGAACGGACCTGCAGACGCAGAGCAGCAGGAACAACCGGCCCAGAACCTGGGACCATATGCCTCCACACGTCAACACGAGACCAAGTGCGTACCGCTCCAGCCTCCGGAGCACTTCGTTCGCCCTGGTATCGAGTGTGGCTGCGTGAACTACACCTGCTCGGCCGCTCTTCCCCTTGGGCCTCGGTCATCATACCAGCATCCTCCCTCTGCGACCACACCTGATTCCACCACTCCAGCGGGTCGGACCGGCCCCGACACAGCGATGCCATGGTCAGGGCCACGTTCAACAGATCAGTCACAGCTTTGGCGATAAACCCAGAGAGACTCGGGTCACGTAGCTTGGAACGGCTCGTCAAGCGAAATGCCTGCTTGGGCACAGCCGCTCTGCACGCCACATCCTCGACAGGAGGCCATGGCAAAGTGTCTCCCATGCGGTGATGATGGAACAAACCAGGAAGTGGAAGTGATGCAGCAACGTCATCATGGCGCTAATCATCTGCCGACGTGCTGCCAACCAGATCGATACTCTCAGCTACTGCAGAGCCAAAGGTGTGATTCTAAGGTGAAGGAAGGCCACGTCCCCACCCCACACAATCAGATACAAAGGTTCTGTGCAGCTCTCACAGAGGTGTTCATTTGAAATCATACTACAGTACTCGTATTTAACATAGAGTTCAAAATTAACTCAAGGATATCGTACAATATGATAACAGCATTGATGATAACAATTGTACCAATTATCTATTTTGATGTTTGATAAGAACCTTGGTAACTCAATCTTAACTCTCCACCAATGACATCACATGTGTAACGAGATGGTATTCATCGAATACTTACTCACGCAGCATTGAGAAGGACTTGGTGCAAGCCAACTCTTCTCGTGGCAAATTTGTAATCACATCGATCAAAACATTTGAGGTAAATGTGTACAAATTATACTTTGAAAAGTCTGCTCTCGAGTCCATTCATAAGCCTTTACAAAGTCACTTTTATTCTCGTTCGAGTGTTTTCATAACTACCAAGGCTCATAAAGACACCAACATGGATCGATAAAGTGTAAATCGGGAGATTGTTAAAACGCCAAATTGTATTTCTTTCTCTTCGTCACATTTTTTCACCAGCCAAGCACAACAAGGGCTGAAGCGAATACAATGATTCTAATTTCTAACGTGATGAAGTGACATTGTCTCTGGGCATTAGGCTTTGTTTAATCCACCATGTATGTTATGTGTGTGCTTGCATCATCCAAGTAATATGTGCATGGTCATTTAACATGTGGTAAAGTTTTAATTTCCTCTGTTGAATGGTTTTCAATGTATGGTCTTAAACAAAATGCAGACACACACATATGTACACACTCAAAAAACAAATTGCTAAACCCCAATTTTCACGTCACACGCGCAGGGTAATGACGTTGTTTTTTTGCTCGAACAATGGAGTTGTGCTCCAAACATCAGCCACACCTTGTTTGCCACAGCAGTACAGGCACTTTTATCAAATGTCTGTGAATAAGATCCATTGCAAATTACAACCAGAATGAGCAATCAAAGATTGCACACCCTCGCCCGAACCTGATTTGTGTGGTTGTACAGGATGTATTTTACAGATGTACTCACCTTCTAATTGTACATACTTTATACAGTAAACACGGACTCACATTCTAATTGTATATACTTTATACACGGACTCACATTCTAATTGTACAACTTTATACACGTACTCGCATTCTAATTGTACATACTTTATACACATACTCACATTCTAATTGTACATACTTTATACACGTACTCACAAATTAATTGTATATACTTTATAGATGTACTCACATTCTAATTGTATATACTTTATACATGTACTCACATTCTAATTGTACATACTTTATACACGTACTCACATTCTAATTGTACATTCTTTATAGACGTACTCACATTCTAATTGTACATACTTTATGGACATACTCACATTCAAATTGCACACACTTTAAACACGTACTCACATTATAATTGTACAGACTTTATACATGTACTCACATTCTAATTGCACATACTTTATTAATGTACTCACATTCAAATTGTACATACTTTATTAACCTACTCCCATTCTAATTGTACATACTTTATAGACATACTCACATTCTAATTGTACATATTTATACACGGACTCAGATTCTAAAAGTGGTTTAAAAAATTTCTCTTGTTTTCTTTCAAATGCTTCTTCGCCCGTTAGTTTCTGTCTGCGTTTCTTCTTTATGTCTTCCTGTTGTTTTACAACTTTTGAAACCAACTCTTGATGTTCCTTAAATCTTCTTGCTCTTTCTTTTGCATCCATTTATTTATTGTAAAATATCATTTAATGAATTGTAAAGATCAACAGGGAAATTTTCCTTTTCTTCATCATCCAAGTAGATGTGTTCAAATAAATCCTTTTCTTTAAATATTTCATCAAATTCTTTATTAACATTAATACGAGTTGTAATTTCTTCTTCACTAATACTTGCATCTCTGCTTTTCATTCGTTTGCGTTGAGTTTCTTCATCAACATCAAAACCGAATGATAAAATCTTCACTCCGCTCAGATGTTTAATAATTTGTCTCGTTCCTTCTGGATTAGTTTCTAATATCCCAAGACCACCAGATTTTAGTTTCCTTAACTCACTCTTACAATGTGAATATTTTGTTGTACCAAGAGAAACCTCCTCAAATATTTTACCTTCATTCCTCAATCGCATATGTTCCTCCACTGAAATATGGTGATAATCTTCACCTTTTACTTCTCCAGGTCTTATTGCTCTCGTTGTTGTTGATACAATGCATATCACGGGGTGTTTTTTCAGTAAATTTACAATATTCTCATTTGTACTACACAAGAACCTTGATTTATGAAAGTTTTTTCCAGAAGCAGATTCACCCACAAGATTTATAATAATAGTTGTCATTTATATATGTAATTGTTTATAAAACAAAAAATATATCCCTTAATATCTCATCTTGTTTCACAACAATATATTTATATTTTTCAGTCGTGTGCTTCATGTAATCCCCAAATTCCTAAATCTTTTTACTACATAATGTAGAACAATTATCTCTCCAAAAATTATTTATATCTATTGAATTTAACTTGAATAAAATAAAAGTATTCGCATTGTTTCTGATGGAACGACGAGGAAGTTGAAAGTACGATTGACTAAAAATAAATACAATTACAAGAAGAATGTCTCCCTCTTGTGTCGTAGCTGTCCATTACCGTTTGGTTTCTCTCATTAACACAATCATCAAAGATAACGAGGTTCTTTTTCGATTTATCCAAATCTTGGGGAGACGGTATATCATCCGTATTATCACTAAGAATACAAGTTATCGGTTTTGATTTCTTTTTACATCTCTGTGTATCACAAAATAGTTGAATTATATCTTCAATGTTATAATCATTTAGGTTTTTTTGAAGTTTAAATAAACCGATTATATCTTCTTTTTGAAGACCAGCATTAAAACCTTGTGAGAGTAGTTGATACTCTGGTTGAAAACTCGACTTTGTGAAGATTATTAAATTATCATAATCTAAAAAGTTGGGAGTCAGGTGCATCTTCAAAAGTAAGCAGGTTTTTCCACATCTGCTTCAACCAACTATGAGACATCTTGATGAATTTGGAAGATTTTTATGATTGTTAAATTTTTTCTTATTTTCCCAAATGGGTAAAAAATCATTCATTTATATATTTGGAAAACAGGTTATTTAATTTATTATTGGCTTTTTTAGAAACTTGATATTTTATCCTAAGTTCAGGTTTAATTTCAAGATAATCCATTATTTTATTTATGCAATATCTTGTGTTGATATTCCCCTGAAAATCACATCCATGAATAATATATAATAACAATCCTTTGAACATTTCGCTAAAATGTTCAGTTGCTTCCCTTGTAAGGAAAGGTGTGAGTAGGGTGAATATACTGGTTCTAGCTCACTTTTCCCCATGTAAATGAATGGGGGATTTTCAGCGATTCCCTTTTTTTTCCCCTAAAAATAAACCCCCTTTTTATCCGTTTTTCCCTGCTGTGCAGGGGTTTGGCTTTTTGTGAGGCAATGTTTTATGGTCGGATGCCCTTCCTGGACGCCTCTTACAACACAGGGATATGGTACACCTATTCTAACCGGGGCATACACCGGGACCAGTATACTGGTACTCATTTCGCCGACCTCGGAAGGATGACAGGCTGAGTCAACCCCCTGGTGTTAATTCAGCAGCTGAGCGGGATTCGAACTCGGGACACTGGGATCCCAAGCCGCCACCCTAACCACTAGGCCAACACCAGGCTTTGTATATATATAACCAGGCTATCCCAAGGTATATTTATTTGTCTCCCCTTTTAACCTGGAGGTTGATCAGCTCACTCATTGAACCTATAAAGATTTGTTCATTCTCAAATTCCTTCAATAGTTTAATTTTCTTTGCACAATAATCCCCATCTAAAATATTGACAAACAAAACATTTGAATCTTTATATTTTTTAAGATACCCCTTTTGTGCCATTACGAAATGATAAACTTCTCTTAATGCTCTTGTTTGACCACCTCCTGAGCCACATATCATTTTGAGATTATAGTAAATTGTTTTTTCATTGTTCAATTGATAACCATCAAAGTTTTCAGTCCATTCAAGGATATTCATTTTTTCTTTACATCCTCTAACTTACTACTTTTTAAATTGATTCGCTTATTTGTTTTATTTACCTTTGTTTTAGTTATTTTTTCAATAAGACTTATTTGATATTTTTCACATTCATTATGTTTTCCATTTATATACCAAGACTGAGATTTTCTCCACTCTTTAGTTTGATTAATACTTGGTTTAACCATTTATATATTGTGAAAAAACGCGGCGGTAGCCCTTAAAAAACGCTAACCCATCTTCCCATCGTTAAAACGCAATCTATTTTATACACTCTATCATACAATATCCATATGGAACACAATCTATTCCATTATCTAAAATAAATCTCTTATCATCAAAGGCTCCTAATGCCTTTTTATTTACTTCTTCACTATATATGTTATGTTTATAACTTCTTATTGTATTCATTTTCCTATATTCTTCTTTCTTATTCATCAAACAATTATAATAATTTCTAAAAGTTATTGATTTCTTTATTACATATTTCTTTATTCCCTTTAACCTCTTATCAATCTGATCACCATACTTATAAGCATATGCCTTTGCCTTCAATCCAATAAACTCACTCATTACTTTTCCACCCAACTCATCCTTAAACTTACCAATAACTTTTTCATTCTTTTTGGAAAATAACTCACTCTTCTTGCTGAAATTACTTGTATCATGTACTCCAATATTTTTCCTCATATCTTTCTAAACATCATCAGTTTTTATATCTAGGATAAAACTATCAGTGTCCATATACAACAATGAAACATTTTCACCATACTCTTTCTTTAAGTCATTATACAAATAATCATACATCAATATCTTTGATAAATCAAGAACTGCTGTTCCAATATAAATTGGTTTATCCATTACAATACTTTCCTTTTTCATATGAATTGCAGAAAAGTTCTCTGAAAAAACCTCTTCTCTCTCAAAACTTGGTTTATTTATCAATCTCGAAGCTTCTTTCCAAGATGTTGCGAATCTAATGTTTTGCCTGTTTCTAACATTTTCCATAGTCTTTCCAAATACAGCATTATTCATTAATTTATAAAAGTCCCCTTCAAATTTTACTTTTGTATTTGCTCTCATATCTGTATTGAATTGAATATACTTTTTCACCCAAGGACTTTGTTTAAATTTTAAAACTCTATGAATTTTAGCTACTCTCAATCCTTCTCTCAAAAACTGTTTTAAGCTTCTCTGATGCAAAACATATCCCTCTTTATCATAGAATGTTGTTAATAACTTTTCTGTTGATTTACCTTTAATATTAAAACTTTTATGATAATCACTTAACCATTCTTTCTTTGGGGTTTCTTTCTCACATGCAAAAGGAAGATCTTTATGCTTATTATGAAGATCACTCGGGTACCTCAAATCAACTTCAAAATAATAACCTTCTTCTTCGTCATTTAATTCCTCTTGAGAAGAAATAACAATATTCATCAAAGCCTTTTCATAATCCTTTTCTTCCACCCACTCTAATTTACCATAAGGCAGAGATTGAGACATTGCCCATCCATACAAATTATTAGCATCAAAATACATCAAATAATTACTATCTTTTTCACTATCATAATTTGGAAGATATTTATTATTTGCTTTAGCATATCTTTTTGAACATACTTGTGATATTCCACCTCTCTTGGACTTCTCAATCATCAAAAGCATATCAACATCACTGATTAAATCTATATCTTGTTTTGTCATTTTCAACATTGCACTCCAAGCTAAACCAGGAGCTGTGAAATAGTGGGCAGGGTCTAATCCATAACAATTTTTATTATGACAGAGTGATCTAAAAGCTTCAAACACATCAGCTAACAATAAAACATCTGTTTTTAGATATAAATCATGATATTCTCCAAGGTTCTTTATCTTAAATAATTTCCATATTTCTTGTGCGTGTTTATATTCCTTATCACTTATCTCTTCTTCATAAAGGTTATTATAGAAGCTTTCTTTTGATGGAAGTTGTGTTTCTTTACATCTCATAAATGAATCCATATAATCATAAGGATAAATTCCCTCACTTGCAAGAATTTTCTCTTTACTTTGAATTTCATTCCTTGTTTGAATTTCCTCTCTCGTAAGAATTCCTTCTTTAATCAGAATTTCATCTTTAATCAGAATTTCCTCTTTAGTTAGAATTTCATTCATTGTTCGAATTTTCTTTATAATTAGAATTTCATCTTCAGTTAGAATTTCTTCATTAATTAGAGTTTCCTCTTTACTTTGAATTCTCTCTTTAATCTGAATTTCCTCTTTAGTGAGAATTTCCTCTTTTGGAAAGAATGAATTAAGATTTGGAAAAGAGTCCGTGGAGCTTAGATTTGATGCGAGGTAGGCTAGTGGTGTTCCCATAAACTTGTAAGAATCAAGAAACCGAATACGAGTTCTAGGTTTTGTGAATATCATTTTTGTAAATGAAATATACTTTTGACTTGTGTTTGTTATGGCAGAAATATTCCCTGGTGTTTTTGAAAGTTCATTTATAAATAGATGTGTATCATAGTTGGCGCTGTTGTGAAGAAAGACTGGAATAAAAGAAGGTAATTTATAATTAAGATTACAACAGGAATGAGCGGGACCTCTATATTTACCAGTAAGATGACAATGATCCCTAACTTTAGACTCCTTAATTTCCCCCTCACAAATATGACAGATATTGTTCTTTCTAAATTCTAATTTTTCTTCTTTGGTTAATTTCATCGGTTCATTTGTTTCTTTCATTAATTTAGTGAGTCTTATACAATCCTTTTCTAATCGTTTTACAAACTCTTGTGAAGCTTTTTTTCCACGATAATGTTCAAGTTTGTTATACTTTTCTCCAACAGATGATTTGATATAATAACAGAAACCACAAGGAATATGTTTTTGATATTTATTTGTATATGATTCTTTTGGATTAGAAGAAGCAGTATTAATCTTTTTAAGGATACACTCAAAATCAGCGTATATCACAAATGGGTGCATGATAGATTTATTATAATCTTCAAAAGAAATCTTTTCACCAGGTTTAGGCATTGTAATTACAGCTGATTTATGATTACTACAATATTTTGAATGTTGTTCTAATCGTTCTTTTGTATGAAATGAATTAAGACATCGCTTACAAGGATATATTTTGTTTGCTGTTCTGAATACCTGAGAAGAGATTAATCTTGATAAATTATTGATGTATGTGTAATGTGAATTCTTTCCAACACTAAAATATAAAAGATCAATGTGTGTTTCTTCATTTTTATAGTTGTTTGAAATTTTTAATATTTGAACTTTGTTTGTATCCGTTAATCCATATACATTAATAGAAAGATTATTCTTTTTCTCAAATTTAGGAATATCTGTTAGTGGCATTGGGAATTTAAAATCTTTAATGTCCAAGGTATTCTCATATTTCATATATTGTTTTACTCTTTCTGAATTACATTTTGGTGGATGTAAGTGAGCAAGAACAGACCAGAGAAAACATTTATTATCATTGTTCTTAATATTAACAACTGCCTTCTTTAGTTTTATTTCTTTTGGTAATTCAATATAAGAAGAAGCTTTAAGAGGGTTTGATTTTAGAATGTGTATATCTAAAAAGATGATTTTTTAATATTGAATCCACTTCCTACCACTGTATTATCAACATCCTCCTCTTGTCTTGATAGTTCTTCATAAACCCCACTATTCAAAAAATCTTGAAATGATGTTATAAAATGAAGATCTGTTCTCATATAAGGAGTTTGTTCTTCATCTTGTCTTTTCATATTCATTTTCACTCCCATATAAAACTTTAAAGTTTTCATTTCTTTTAATGTCTTTTTAATAAATTTTTCAACATCGGGTTTCACTATTTCAATTGATTCAGCTATTGATGATGGACCGGGTTCTCCAAATTGAAAAATCCTTATTTTTATATGCCCTTTAAATGCCCCATCAGTGTTTTCAATATAATAGTCTCCCTTTACTTTAAACTCATTTTTCTTGTGTTTTTGTGATTGAAGATGTTTATTATAACTACTCTTCAAAACATCCTTTGAACAGATATCACAATGTTTTCTTTCCAACTCAAGAGGAGATATTTTATGAAACAGATTAAATGTGTGTTTGTTGGTTCAGAGGTGTTTTCTATAATGTTTATATTCGTGATTACAAACATCGCAGTATGTTGTATTCACCATATTTATATAATAAATCTTTGCTTAAACTAAAATTTTCTTGATGAAAATTTCGTTTGTTTTACAGGTGAATCTGTGCTTAAAACCATTTTATCCTCCAACTTTTTCACTTAATAAATACAATGTTTCAAGACACAAAAGACAAGTTTCAATCAATCTCTTCATTTGTTAAAGATACTGAGAAATATGTCAAGGATGTAAAATTGAACAAAGATAAATATAACAACTATTGGATAAAAACTATTATGGTAAATAATATGAGTTCTTCAATTTCCTTCAGTGGAAGGGCTTTTAGTATACCTGGTAGAACATCAATTAAAGTATCTCTAACAAAAGTTTCTCCTCTCCTTCTAGTAATATATTCAAAACTAGAAAAAGCAATGAAACAAGAAAAAGTATCAAAAAACAAAAACCTTATGGATGAAGCTTTAGAAAGAAAAGATAAGACCATCTGTAATATGCAAGGAGAAATTTGTATTTTTTCAACAACCCTAAAGATGTAAATCCTGATGAAATAAAGGATGTTAATATATCAGGTGAAATGACATTTCGTTCAATAGTAATTAACGATCATTTTAAAATTACCTTTAATATAAAAAATGTTGTCGTTGAATCTGATAATGAAAAAAGTATATCGATATCGATGGTAATATACAACTGAAAGTATAGATGAATTTCAGTTTAAGTAAAGTTTTACTTTATAAATATGCTAGACTTTCCTGATTCTCCATATGACAAATTTGAGAATTGTCCTGCGTGTGAAAGACGGGGATTAAACACAGAGTCAAAAGCCTATAAACAATGTATATTCTGTGATTATCTTCTAATTAATGATAATAAAAAATATAAAAAGGAAAATAATTATTTTAGATTTACACCAAAAATGAATTACTTTACAAGATTGATTAGAGAAATGAATGTAAAGTATGAGGGTGATAACACACCTTTCCTTACAAGGGAAGAAACTGAACGTATAAGAGAAATGTTCAAAGGATTGTTGTTGTATATTATTCATGGATGTAATTTTCAGGGAAATATCAACACAAGATATTGTATAAATAAAATAATGGATTATCTTGAAATTAAACCTGAACTTAGGATAAAATATAGAGTTTCTAAAAAAGCCAATAATAAATTAAATAACCTGTTTTTCAAATATATAAATGAATGATTTTTTACCTATTTGGGAAAATAAGATAAAATTTAACAACCATAAAAATCTCCCAAATTCATTAAGATGTCTCATAGTTGGTTCAAGTGGATGTGGAAAAACCTGCTTACTTTTAAAAATGCTCCTCACTCCCAACTTTTTAGATTATGATAATTTAATAATTTTCACAAAGTCGAGTTTTCAACCAGAGTATCAACTACTCTCACAAGGTTTTAATGCTGGTCTTCAAAAAGAAGATATAATCGGTTTATTTAAACGCCAAAAAAACCTAAATGATTAAAACATTGAAGATATAATTCAACTATTTTGTGATACACAGAGATGTAAAAAGAAATCAAATCCTATAACTTGTATTCTTAGTGATAATACGGATGATATACCGTATCCCCAAGATTTGGATAAATCAAAAAAGAACCTCGTTATCTTTGATGATTGTGTTAATGAAAGAAACCAAACGGTAATGGACAGCTACTACACAAGAGGGAGACATTCTTCTTGTAATTGTATTTATCTTAGTCAATCGTACTTTCAACTTCCTCGTCGTTCCATCAGAAACAATGCTAATACTTTTATTTTATTCAAGTTAAATTCAATAGATATCAATAATTTTTGGAGAGATAATTGTTCTACATTATGTAGTAAAAAGAAATTTGGGGATTACATGAAGCACACGACTGAAAAATATAAATATATTGTTGTGAAACAAGATGAGATATTAAGGGATATATTTTTTGTTTTATAAACAATTACATATATAAATGACAACTATTATTATAAATCTTGTGGGTAAATCTGCTTCTGGAAAAAACTTTCATAAATCAAGGTTCTTGTGTAGTACAAATGAGAATATTGTAAATTTACTGAAAAAACACCCCGTGATACGCATTGTATCAACAACAACTAGAGCAATAAGACCTGGAGAAGTAAAAGGTGAAGATTATCACTATATTTCAGTGGAGGAACATATGCGATTGAGGAATGAAGGCCAAATGTTTGAGGAGGTTTCTCTTGGTACAACAAAATATTCACATTGTAAGAGTGAGTTAAGGAAACTAAAATCTGGTGGTGTTGGGATATTAGAAACTAATCCAGAAGGAAGGAGACAAATTATTAAACATCTGAGTGGAGTGAAGATTTTATCATTCGGTTTTGATGTTGATGAAGAAACTCAACGCAAACGTATGAAAAGCAGAGATGCAAGTATTAGTGAAGAAGAAATTACAACTCGCATTAATGTTAATAAAGAATTTGATGAAATATTTAAAGAAAAGGATTTATTTGAACACATCTACTTGAATGATGAAGAAAAGGAAAATTTCCCTGTTGATCTTTACAATTCATTAAATGATATTTTACAATAAATAAATGGATGCAAAAGAAAGAGCAAGAAGATTTAAGGAACATCAAGAGTTGGTTTCAAAAGTTGTAAAACAACAGGAAGACATAAAGAAGAAACGCAGACAGAAACTAACGGGCGAAGAAGCAATTGAAAGAAAACAAGAGAAATTTTTTAAACCACTTTTAAAAACTTCCCAAGAAAAAATGAAAGATGTTTCCACAGTTCCCACAGTAGAATATACTCCCAGAAAGCTTCAAATGTTAAAAGATTTCAGTCAAATGACGGAGGAAGAATTAGAGCATATTGGAGAATTAGAATATCATGATGAAGAATTATTTCAACAACTGGAAGAGATTAATCAACCCCCTGATTATATTGTGAATGCTGTTCAAAACAATGAATATTCAGCGGATTCAAAAACCAAAGCAGGACTCATTCCAACAGAACAACCAGCAATATTTCATCTTGTTCAAGAAAAGGTATTGATATTTAATGATGAATTAAGGTTCTTAGGTTCTGCTCAACCCCTGTTAAACTAACTCCGAGATTAATGTTTCTTCTCACAAAAGATGGAAGACAAGGTTCAACTGTGAGGGATGAATCAAAGTATATTGATAAACCATTGGATATGGAAAATAATGATGATAGAGTATATATTGATCTGCTGAACACTCTAAATTATAAGGTTATTCTTTCTGGTAAAAGTAGGAAGAATGAGAAGGAGAAACACATTATTCAGGCTTTAAGTATCCTTGGTTCAGGTGTTAGTTTTCTTCCAAATGACCCATCGCAATTAATTAATAGACTGTTATTGTTGTTAGGCAGTAAGAAGGCTGGAAATAACAATTGTTTTAATGAAGCATCAGCCATTTTAGACCAGTTGATGAACATGAAAATAATTAATAAATATCAATATAAAGACATTTTATCTCATATTAAATAAGATGAGAAGCACAATCCTTAGTTTCAATTTCACAACAAGCGACCACACATCTTCATTCCCATACCCACTACAACTTGACACAACAAAAGAATATGAGGCATCTTTATTGTCCATGGAAACTTATAATACCTTATTTAATATAACTGATAAAAATGACAAGTTTAGTTATAATCCCGGAAGTGGATACAAAACGATAACAGTCTCACCCGGAGCATATGAGATTTCTCAAATATCTTCCGAAATTGCTCGTCTTATGAAAGAACAGGGTGATGAACCAAAAAATATTGTTATAAACATTCAAAAACATACTTCAAAATCAACGATTAAAGTTAAAAATAACTACAAGGTTGATTTCACAATTGATAATTCATTTAGAGAGTTATTGGGTTTCTCCTCAAAAAAGATTGAAACTAATTGGATGTTTTACAGTGATAATGTCATTCAAATATCCTCAGGAATAAATTCGGTGTTAATTCACTGTGATTTGATTGATGGTGCTTATAATGATGGAAAAAAACAAATACAATATTTTCATTCAGCGCATACTCAACCCCAATTGGTTATAAATTCAATATGGAACCCAAAAATTTGGTTTATCTCCCTGTGTCAGGAAAAACCATACACAGAGTAAATTTTAGGATAACCGACCAAGATAATCGTGTGATTTCTTTTAATGGAGAAGTTATATCTATCAGAATTCACCTACGTGAAGTTTTCCAATAAATAAATACGATGGTTATTGTGAGGAAACACGAGTTGGGAAAATATAAAATAATTACAGGGGATGGGATGTTCCTTTCCCCATACTACAAGGGTGAAGGTATGTATCTTGATAGAGGATACTATAAACCTTAGAGACAAAGGGGTGTTGGACATCAATTTAGAGGAGATGGGATAATTGATACTCTCATGGGTATTGGTTCAACTATTCTTAAACATAAAGATCTAATTGGTTCAACTGCTTCTGCTGTGGGAAATGTAGCAGGTGCTGTAAAGAGTATAAAAGATGCTCAGAAGGAATCTCATAAATTACAAGCAATAAAAGAAATTAAGAAAGGCAAAACTCAGTTGTCCCCCCAAGAACGACAGAAAATAATTCAAATACTTGGATCAGGGTTTCAAAAGTTTTAACATCTTTTTTCCGAAAGAAATACAAGTATGGAAGCAATTGATAGTATCTATGATTTGGATGATACTATTATTATCTCAAACTCCACTAAAAAAGAAGATTACTTCAAGGTAAATGCAATAACTGGAACAGACTGGAATACGAATGGTACAAAAAGTTTTGAAATAAATAATCAACAAACCTATTTGAATCTCTCCGAAAGTTTCTTGTTGTGTAAATTTAAATTCACTAAAGCTGGGAATAACACAAACGCTACACTTGTAAATGATTTCTTCTGGAAAATGTTTGATAGTGTGCGTTTGTATATTGGAACACAAGAAGTTGAAGCGGTTGATTATGTCTCTGCTGTATCTGAAATGATAAAATTTACACTCTATACATTCAGTGATAGAATGGGAAAGGGGTCTGTCGAAGGTTTTATTCCTGATATGTCAACGGGAACAAACACAGACCCTGGATATACTCAAAGGAAAGGAATGTATAATGATGATACAAAAACAGAAAATAGTTTTACTGTGGCAGTTCCCCTTTAAGGTATATTTGGATTTTGTGATCATGATAAAGTTCTGTATGGTCTTAAAATTAGATTTCAACTACAGAGGAATGATAATGAAAATCGATTGCTTTTTGGTGTTGGTAGTGCTTTTGGTGATCAGAATAAATTTGTAATTGAGGAGATGAGTTGGTATATCAGTGAATATACTCCTAATCTTAAAACAGAAGAGATGTTGAATCGAAGACTTAACTCAAAGAAACCACTCAGTGTATCATACCTCAAAAGAAGATGTCAACACGTTAAACTCAATCAAACTACTTACACGTGGAATTTGGGTGTTCTGGAAGGAAAGCCACGATATCTGTGGATCATTTTTTAAAAGCCAGATGGTGATACTGCGACTGATAAGAATAATGCATTGAGTGATAATGCTAAGGTGAAACAACTTCGCGTTTCTCTAGATGGAACATTTTATCCACGAGATAGATTGGAAATTAATTGGGAAAAAAATGATTTTGCTGAAGCATACAAGTCTTACCAAAAGGTGTGTGAAAGTAATGGAAATAAAGAACCTATTTTGGATATGACAGCATTTAAAAGTTTGTATACAATCTATGCGTTTGACCTGAGCGCGCAAAAGGAAACTATAAAGTCTAATCGAGTGGATACTTCCCTATACATTGAAAGAGGAGAGAGTGAAGAAGTTGATACATATTGTTTGCTTTTGGAAGAAACAGAATTGCAGATTAATACAGATAATGGTGTGATGATTAGTCTCACATAATTTTTTGTGAAATAAATGAGTGGCAAAGTACCAACTGGGGTATATGTTAATCAAATCAATCTTCATAAACTATCATCTTGTGTTCAAAATCAAAAGCCTTGTACGATTAACGTTAATACAATTCAGAGAAAAGGAGCAGTAAGAATTGATGTTTTGCTCACAAGAGAACAGGTTAAAATCTTGAATGACACTGGCTCACTTAAAATTAAAATGACAAAACCAATGTTGAAAAAATATTCAATAAGAGAGACGAGTGGAGGATTTCTCCCATTTCTAATTCCTTTATTTGCTGGTTTAAGTGCGGTTGGAGCATTGACGGGTGGTATTTCAACAGCGGTGAAAACTGCAAACGAAAGGAAGGCTCAACTCCAGGCTCAAAAAGAATTGGAAAGACATAACAAAGAGTTGGAGAAACAAATTAGTGGAAGTGGTGTAATTGTAGATTTTGCTGAAAAACTTGAAGGTCTGCCTGATAAAGCGAGATTGTTAGTTGGAGATATGCTTTCTTCTATAGCACAAGCAGGTGTAAAATTAACGAAAAGAGGTAATGGATTATATCTTTCTAATAAATAAATGAGCATTGATGAGTGGTTGAAAGAATTTGGAAAGAATACAACATCAAATTTACAACTTGTTAAATATTGTAAGAAATTAAAAATTCATAATGTGGTTATTTGTATGAGAGATGAATTAACAAATGTGCCGAAACATACAAAGAATATTATTATGAACTTAGAAGATAATAATGGGAACGGTTCTCATTGGGTTTGTATTTTTAATAGTCAAGACAAATATTATTTTGATAGTTTTGGTCTTCCACCACCTGTTGAAGTCATAAAATTCTTACAGAATGGTGTTTATCAAACATTTCAAGTCCAAGAATTAAATTCCAAGTGTTGTGGTCAATTATGTCTACATGTGTTATTTCAACTCAACAAAAATAAAAAATTTTATGATATTATTTTTAATCTAATATAAATGACTTATGTTGGTAAAGATGGTTCTATCTTTGGTGTATCTCAAGAACTGGATATTGATTTATCAAATTATTACACAAAGGCACAGGCTGAACGACATAAATATAATATAACCAAAAATATTAACATGAAAAATGCTTTTAAATTAAAAAATTATCCAAGCCCGACTGACGCGAATGACTTGGTGAGATTAAGCGATTTATCACAATATATATCCTTAAATAAAACGGCTGTGTATTCCAAAGATACAGAAGTGTTGATATTATCTCCAGGTCATACAGAATTCACAGTTCGAATTAAAATAAATTTTATAAAGAAGGGCGTATCGTTTGTATGAGAATAGAACAATGGGGGTATGATATGAATGATTGAGGGTATAATTGGTCATTTAAAATTAACCTCAAAGACCTGGAACAATTAAATCAGTCTCGTAAGGAAGAATATTATCCACTTGGTATCGAGAATGAGTTTTGTGGGGCTACGATTAGTAAACAACAAATAAAAGAATTTAATAAGGGTAAATATAATAATGGTTTTGCCCTTGTTTATCTCATGAAAACAGAAAAACAGGATTATATATAATAAGTAAGGAAATACAAAATGATTTAACTATGGGAAGATGGGGAGGTGTTTCGTGCCATAATATTATTCTAACATATATTTCTAATACATAAATGACAGCAAGAAGGCTTCAAGAAAATTATCATTTCTGTGTCCAAGCATACCTTCAAGAAAAGGGTATTCGGTATTTTAATAAATATGTTCTACAACATAAGAATGAGGTATTTTCAATAAAAGATTGGCATTATGCTGATGTTGATAAACCGACAACTTTAGATTTAATTAGAATGTTAAATAATGAAAAAATTATAAAGTTAAGAAAAGGTAAGGCTCTTTTAGAAATTCAAAAGAAATTTTATTGGTTTCCTGTTGTAAAAAAAATTATTTTGGATACAGGAATAACAAGAAATCCTGATGAATATATGTATAATATTCTATGGGGTGTAAGCGATTCAAGGATAGTAAGGGATGAGGAAGAGGAGGAAAAGGAGAAGGAGGAGAGGGATAAGAAAGAGAAGGAGGAAAAGGAGAAGAGAGAGAAGGAGGAGAGGGAGGAAAGAGAGAAGAGAGAGAGGGAGGAAAGAGAGGAGAGAGAGAGGGAGGAGAGGGAGGAAAGAGCGAGACAAAATAAATATCAAAATATGGAAACCAGTGAGATTCAAAAAAGATTGGTGGTATTACAGAAAATAACTCAACCCACCGAGGAGGAAAACAAAGAATTGACAAGTCTATTGGCAATATTTTCTTCAAGACTATTGACATCGTCAAGCTATTCATTTTAATTCAAGTTTTTTCTTAAATTAATGGAGGAGAGAGTGAAGGCATTTCTTAGGATTCTTTATGTTTTAAAAATTAAGATTCAAATGTGCATGTTGGAAACTAAAAAGGTTTTTGCACTCTGCAGGACTTTTTCACATAAATAAATGAGTTATTGTCTCAAATGTAAAAAGAAAACTAATACTAAAAATATTTCATATGTTAAAAGTAAAAATAACAGGGTTATCCAAAAAGGTATATGTTCGGTGTGTGGTTCAAAAAAAAATCAATTTATCTCCAAACACAAACTCGGAGGAGATATACAAAAGTTTTTATCAGGAAGTAAATTTACAACTACTGGAATACCAGGGGAATTACATCTTCCAGGGTATTCTTTCTGTGGTCCAGGCACAAACTTGGATAAAAGATTAGATGAGGCAGACAATCCTAAATCCTGGAGTCAGCCTATCAATAGAGTTGATGAAGTGTGCATGAGACACGATATTGATTATGGGAATACCACAACGTTGGAAGAAAAGCATGAAGCCGATAGAGAAATGTTGTATAATTTGTCTCTGATACAAAATCCAACCTTGAGAGAAAAAGTTGATCGGTTCATTGTGAAGAAGATGATCAGTGCTAAATTGAAACTTGGGCTTGGAAATTCAAAAAACTTATAGGCTCTAATGATGCCATTAAGACTGAAGAGCAATTAGCTGATGAATTACATAAACCAATATTCACAAAGTTTCAGAGAAGGAAAGTTTATTCCAAGGAAGTAGATTATATCTGGTCTGCTGATTTGATTAAACTCAATAATGATAAGGGGTACAAGTATGCTTTAACCGTTATTGATTTGAGGAGTAGATATGCGTGGGTTGTCCCTTTAAAAAACAAAACAGGTAATACTCTTATGTTAGCTTTTCAACAGATATTTAATAAAAGTAAGAGAAAACCTAAAAAATTGTGGACTGATGAGGGTAGAGAGTTTTATAACAAGACATTTATGAATTTTCTAAAAAAATAACAGTATTACATTATACAGTACCTTTAATGAAGGGAAGGCAGTTGTTGTTGAACGTTTTAATCGTACCTTAAAAGAGAGACTATATAAAAAATTCACACAACTCGGTTCACAACAATGGTCATCTTTTATTCAGGATATTGTGGATAAGTATAATGACATGATTCACACGTCAACAAATATGAAACCATCAGAAACATTTACAAAATTAAAATATGAAAAAGAGATTAATGTCAGAAAACCTAAGTTCAAAGTTGGTGATATCGTAAGAATATATAGGTGGAAATCTCATTTTGAAAAAGGTTTTACTGAACGATGGACGAAATAACTTTTTAAAATTGTTGATGTAATAGATACGGTTCCTTGGACTTATAAGATATATGATTTGGAAGGGGAAGAGATTTTAGGTTCATTTTATTCACAGGAATTACAAAAGACAAAGATAAATTGAAATTTTTTGACTCCGCCCCTTTTTAACTCCACCCACACAAACCCCGCCCACACAAGCCCCGCCCACACAAACCCCACACAATCCCCACCACACACCCCTCACAAGCTCCAATATATTGAAATTTTTTGACTCCGCCCCTTTTTGACTCCACCCACACAAGCCTCGCCCACACAAACCCCACACAAACCCCACCACACACAAACCCCACACAAGCTCCACACAAGCTCCACACACACACAAGCTCCACCCATATTCATCATATTCACATAATTAGTGATTAGTTAATTAGTTCCCCACACACAACATGTTTATTTAATTAAAAAATTATCCACCCATCCACACAAGCTCCACTCATCCACCCATCCACCCATCTCTCCACCCATCCATTGATCCACACAAACCTCATCCACATAAGCTCCACCCACATAAACCCCTGCCCACATAAACCCTGCCCACATAAACCCCTCCCACATAAGCCCTGTCTACACAATCTCCACACAAAAACTCCCCACACATAAACCCTGTCCACATAAACCCCTCACACACAAGCTCCACCCACACACACCCCGCCCCCACAAGCCCCACCGAAGCCCCGCCCACACAAGCCCCACCGAAGCCCCGCCCACACAAGCCCCACCGAAGCCCCGCCCACACAAGCTCCACCCACACAAGCCCCACCCACACAAGCCCCACCCACACACACCCCGCCCACACAAGCCCCACCGAAGCCCCGCCCACACAAGCCCCACCCACACAAGCCCCACCCACACACACCCCGCCCACACAAGCCCCACCGAAGCCCCGCCCACACAAGCCCCGCCCACACAAGCCCCACCCCTCCTCATCCCCCCTGTGCGCCCCCCACCTTTGACCCACCACCTCCCTCATCCCACCCCCCACCCTTCCCCACATACACACATGGGGAGGGGAGGGATGGGATGAGGGGGTGATGGGTCATTGGGGGGGCGCACCTACCCTCCCTTCATGTCTTGATTCTTTTTTTGTAATTCAGAATCAAGTAATTGTATACAAAACAAATATAATTTATTAATATTGAAAATATTAAATATTCATTTGCGAGAATGTATAATCTTTCCCAGCAATCTTCTCCAGATGTCTTGTGATTTCGAAACTCAGACACCATATTCTGTTTTGAAACAAAAAGTGGATAATAATTAGGTTTTATAAAGATAATTACATGGTAATATGAGTAAGCTTCGTTGACCACTGAATTAACACACCAGGAGCCTGTCATCCTTTCAAGGTCAATAAAATGAATTCCAGTGTACTGACAAAACCACATCCAAACTAATGATGCAACCAACATTAGACGACATTCTAAAGAGAGAGTGATATTAATAATAATTCAGAAACATTTACCTACAGAAAATCATGTGTTGTACAAGATTGCTTCAACAGCTGATGTTGTGTGATAGTGCTGAAAAAAAAAAAAATAATAATAAGTCAAGGGTATAGATGAAGAGACAGACAGAGAGAGATACAAACAGACAGGGAAAGCAACACACACACACACACGCACACACACACATATGCACACATAGACACACATAGACACACACACACATAGACACACACACACACGTGTCTCACCATTGGTTTAATTCATTCGAGATCAGAGACCAGTCATTATAAATCATTGATCTCTTCAATAAGAGCAGAGAGAGGTAGGTAGAAAGACAGACACACACACACACACACGTGTCTCACCATTGGTTTAATTCCTTCGAGATGATAGGACGTGATAAGACTTCATGCCACTCATTGTAAATGTCTTTCAATTCTCTTCTAAAATCATTGATCTCTTTAATAAGAGTATTAATTTCATGCACCACGTCGTGATACGTAAACTCAATTTCTTGCAATGACCTGTCAGGGAAAAAATATATATATCAGAATTATCATGATTTAATTAATAATCATTTGCTTCATCGTTCAAAGAGAAAACCATACACAAACTTACCAACTCTGTAGTGAGCTTTTGTCTTCATCGGAAGAAAGATCGCCCATGTCTCAGTTGTAAAAATGAAAATCCCGTCTGGCAGAAACTTTGTCTGGTGAATCACTTATAAGGCAACGACGAGAAAATTACCTAAGCATTGGGTGCGGCCACAGGAAATGACAGCTTGGAAAATAACTGGGCGATTGTATGAATCATTTACAAAACATACTTAAAATGGTTTTGATTCAAATGTTTTCAGTTCGTGTTCTGAGATAAAATATAAACACGAGACCTTGTCTCACAGAATAGTTCCTATTTTTTCACAGCATGACTGTCTAAAACCACACAGCACAACCATGTCAAAAAACACTTCCTCGTTTTCACGGCATGAACTGAAAACATTTGAAACAATTTACTATATTCTCAAAATGATATGTGGCTCAGGAGGTGGCCAAACAAGAGCATTAAGAGAAGTTTATCATTTCGTAATGGCACAAAAGGGATATCTTAAAAAATATAAAGATTCAAAT
>NC_140974.1:74681785-74711785 GCF_056783735.1 Eptatretus burgeri | reverse complement strand
ATCCCACTCAAGGCCGAGCTCGTTCTCTTGGTCTTGGTCACTCACAAGGTCTTCAACCAAGTCAACAATTTCGCCCCAAGTTGTGGCAAAATCGGTATTTTCAGATACAATTTCCTGTGAGAGAAAATAATAATGTATTAATTAAGTTATTTAATTATGAAATGAGTCGATGGTTAATAGGAACTGAAAATAGGAAAATAAAAATCTTACCTCAACAGATAAGAGGTTTGAATCCAGTTCATCAACTTGAAGGTTTAGTTCCATACAAATAGTCGATCTGCAAGCAAGCTCATCCCACTCAAGCACAGTACAGCACTCCATTGTCAGAATTTTTTTTTAAAAATGGAGTCTGGGTTGAACCTTTTATGGAGAAAGACTGGTGGGGGTGGTTTCCTTTGGAAATTCCCTGGGCAAGCCCAGGCAAGCCTTCGTTCGGAAATTTTTCAAAACCATAACATTGTAGAATTTTCTCGTGATTTCTTTGAGTCAGAGATGAACTGGAAATGATGTAAGAGTAGGCGGGGCTTAGGAAAAGTGGGCGTGGCTTATGAAAATATCTCGTGAGAAGTGGGCGGTGCTTAGGAACGTGGGCGGGGTTTATGAAAAAGTGGGCGGGTTTATGAAAAGTGGGCGTGGCTTATGCAAAAAATAATCTGAGGCTCAGGGGGTGGTCAGATGAGATCATTAAGAGAAGTATATCATTTCATAATGACACAAAAGGGGTATCTTGAAAAATGTAAAAATTCAAATGTTTTATTTTTAAATATTTTAGATGGGGATTATTGTGCAAAGAAAATTAAACTATTGAAGGAATTTGAGAATGAACAAATCTTTATAGGTTCAATGAGTGAGCTAAACAATATGCATTGGTTATTTGAAAAAGAGTGTCCCCTCCCTTACATGTTTCAGATATTTCTTTAGAATCACCTTTAACAAATCACATTACTACTTTGCTGCTTGAACAAATCTTTATCTTATTGCATTGGTTATTTGAATAGAGTGCCCCAAGGTTAAAAGGGGAGACAAATAAATATACCTTGAGATAAAAAGGGGGTTTACTTTTTAGGAAAAAAAATATGAATCGCTGAAAATCCCCCATTCGCTTACATGGGGAAAAGTGAGCCAGAATCAGTATATTCACCCTCCTGATATACTCACATTTTAATTGTACATACTTTCTAGGTAAACTCACATTCTAATTGTACATACTTTATAGATATACTCACATTCTAATTGTACATACTTTATAGGTATACTCACATTCTAATTGTATATACTTTAGAGGTATACTCACATTCTAATTATACATACTTTAGGGATGTACTCACATTCTAATTGTATATACCTTAAAGGTATACTCACATTCTAATTGTACTTACTTTACACACGTACTCACATTCTAATTGTACATACTTTATACACGTACTCATATTCTAATTGTACATACTTTATACACGTACTCACATTCTAATTGTACTTACTTTATACACGTACTCACATTCTAATTGTACTTACTTTATACACGTACTCACATTCTAATTGTACTTACTTTATACACGTACTCACATTCTAATTGTACATACTTTACACACGTACTCACATTCTAATTGTACATACTTTATACACGTACTCATATTCTAATTGTACATACTTTATACACGTACTCACATTCTAATTGTACATACTTTACACACGTACTCACATTCTAATTGTACATACTTTATACACGTACTCACATTCTAATTGTACATACTTTATACACGTACTCATATTCTAATTGTGCATACTTTATACACGTACTCACATTCTAATTGTACTTACTTTATACACGTACTCACATTCTAATTGTACTTACTTTATACACGTACTCACATTCTAATTGTACTTACTTTATACACGTACTCACATTCTAATTGTACATACTTTACACACGTACTCACATTCTAATTGTACATACTTTATACACGTACTCATATTCTAATTGTACATACTTTATACACGTACTCACATTCTAATTGTACATACTTTACACATGTACTCACATTCTAATTGTACATACTTTATACATGTACTCACATTCTAATTGTACATACTTTATACACGTACTCACATTCTAATTGTACATACTTTACACACGTACTCACATTCTAATTGTACAAACTTTATACACGTACTCATATTCTAATTGTACATACTTTGTACATTTACTCACATTATAATTGCACATACCTTATACACGTACTCACATTATACTTGTACATACTTGCATTCTGACTGGTGAGTCTGGAGTTAAAGATTTTTGTTGGAGTTGCTGCGATTTTCACAAACATTTCCTCAGTCCGCCATTTTGACACACTTCCAGTCACGTGATCGGCATGACCGGCAATTTACCATCCCTACCCTGGCCTCATGTAACCCAGATTTGGTATCATTCTTACTTTTGGGTCTGTAGAAGATTTTTGAAGGAATTTTCAAAGTCGGCTATTTTGACCCACTTCAAGTCATCTGAGCGGAATGAGCTTCGCAATCGCCCTTTCCAGTCAGGAGCGGCACAGCGGTTTGGCCGGAAAAGTCAAAATAGGAGACGGACGAACAGATGGACAAACGGACATTGCACGATGGCAATACCTTCTGTGGAATTCCAATTTCAGATCAGCTAAAAATGTCTGCTGCATGAAGTTGACAAATCAAACAGCTTTTCAGAACATGCGTTGCAATAAATGAAGCCCTGTGTGTTCACTGCTTGATAGCTCGGACTACACTCAATTTATCAGTAAATAATGGGACTTTACACATGTTGAAGAGTGAAGTAATATTACACTGACTGGAAACTCGACTTGGGACTTGCCCTCAAAGACTTAAGCTTGGACTTGGGAATTGGCTCAAGTGACTTGACATCTCTGTCACTGTGGCAGAGATTTCTGTAAATTTATTCTTGTATTCACTCAAGGAAAGAAAGAAAGAGCGAGTGTATCGTTTTAGACCCACTCAATATTTGTGTGATCCTTGTGAGCCCATTACACTCATCATTTTGCTTTGTGTTCTATGTCGTGCACTATATTAACCATTCCTCTCTCTAACCGCTCGGTCATTTTCTTTTCCACACTTTCTACTCCCTTTCCTTACACCACCCCACCCCCTCCCCTGTTTCTCCCTCCTCCCCCCCCCAATCCCCCACAACTCCATGACGTACCTTCCTTTAACCAGGCATATTCTGTGTACGACCAGGAGATTGGCTATTGCCAGGGCCAATCATTTCTTGCAGCTGTCCTTCTTCTCCACGTAAGTTGCATTATGAAGTTCTCATTTGTTATTTTCTTTCTGCACACGAACACACGTACACACGTACACACGAACACGTATACACACGTACACACAAACACGTACACACGGACACACGCACACACGTACACATGAACACACACATACACATCCATTTAATCTCCTTATTCAACACTAACCTTCATTGTTCGAACAATCCTTCATTTCCTCACACATTTCTCCACTCTACCCTTCCATTTTCTCGTACGTGGGTTGCAGCACGTCGTCTTAGCCCATAACACCCATCATCATCGACTTGGCTTAATGTCCATACAACACTGATGTGTGTGTGCATGTGTGCCTTTGTCTCATTTTATTGAACTCTGCCAGAATTTCAATCCTCACAACACCTCGCACTGTCACTCCCACGTAATTACACTTCATCTCCTTCATCGCCATATCACTCATTCCCTTCACTGCACTCAACATTCTTAACAATCCATATGATTACACGTCTTTCTTACCCTCTTTGTTGCCTAGATGCCGGAGGAACAAGCTTTCTCTCTCCTGGTGCGCATCATGTTTGAATATGGACTAAGAGAGCTGTTTCGCAAAAACTTTGACACCTTACACTGCAAGTTCTTCCAGCTGGAAGGTCTCATGCAGGTGTGGTTCTTCACCACTGTGCTTTTACATTGATATTGTCTTCTTATATTATCTTCATTGTAACTATTATTATTATTAATCACTAGCAGGGTTTGTGGAACACTTCAAGTCCTCAACTCTCCCCCCACCCCCCTCCCAAACCCCAAATCATCAACCCCCTCCTCCCAAACCGTAACTCATCAACGCCCTCCCAAACCCAAAATCATCAACCCCCTCACAAACCCCACATCTTCAACACCCTCACAAACCCCAAATCATCAACCTCCCTCCCAAAACCAAAATCATCAACCTCCCTCCCAAACCCCACATCATCAACCCTCTTACAAACCCCAAATCATCAACCTCCCCTCACAAACCCTAAATCATCAACTCCCCTCCCAAACCCAAAATCATCAACCCCCCTCACAAACCCCAAATCATCAACCTCCCCTCAAAAACCCCAAATCATCAACCCCCCATCAGCAACCCCCTCACAAACCCCAAATCATCAACCCCCTCCCAAACCCCACATCATCAACCCCCTCCCAAACCCCACATCATCAACCCCCTCCCAAACCCCAAATCATCAACCCCCCATCATCAACCCCTCACAAACCCCAAATATCAACCCCCTCACAAACCCCAAATTATCAACACTCCTCCCAAACCTCTGTCTCCAAACCCCAAGTCCTCACCCTCCCAACTCTCAGGCATCAATCCCCTCCACACTCCAAGTCTTCAAACCCCTCCCCACCCCCAGAAGAACTCCTCAACCTGACACCCCTCCCCCCACAGAAAGCCCTCACCCTCCCCCCAAAGACTCAACTCCCCCCTCCCACCAAACTCTGTCCCATCTTTGCTCTCGTCTCGTCGGTGTTAAAAACCTGCTGCATCATAAATCCCTTCGCATCAATTTGTTTCACGAGCTGTGCATGAGAATGTGTGTTTGAGAATGGGGGGTTTGAATCCTGGTGTCGGAATTTAAGGGTTTGGCAATAAGGTTCGAATATGGAGTTCGAAAATTAAGTTTTGGGAATGAGGTTTGAAGGAAAATGAAGGTTTACGAATGAGGAAGAGTACAATGGGGAAGGTTCTACCTTCAATCATTGATCCCGTAATGGCAGCTCATGGATGCTGCATATTCACCTCGAGCTAACCGATCTAACTACTTGGTCTTTTCGCCCAACGTCATAACCTTTCTCTGCCTTTTAGCAGAACTAACGTCCATCGCTTAACGTTTGGGCTCATTAAAAATGATGCACGAGAAACATCACAAGGCTGATCATGGGAGGTAATTGTTCAAGCACGGGATGTAAACGATGACTCAATGCAGCTGAAAAACCACAATTGGTTGAAATGAAATCCCATGATAACGAAATCGGAACACAATAGGTTACCCGTGATTTGTCGAAAACCGTGATATTAGAACCCGCGATATTTGAGGGTTTAGTGTATGTACACATCGTTAAAAGTAAATAATGATGGATGTTTTCTTCCACAATGTCGCAAGATTCCTTGAAGTCCTCGATCAACGACCTTGATAATGACATGGGTTTTATGGTCCCTGGTCGAGTCGTTTAAGAGAAAATAGTTGGAAATCACAGAAAGGACCCGTGTAACCTCCACGGTAAAAGCCTTGCTTGAGAGAATGTCACATAGTTATTTGGGTGGTGTATAGACAGCAGACCACTGCCTCAATCACTGAGGCCTATCTTCACAAGGTCCGTGATGCCCATTGGCTCAAAATCCTTTTAACTGTTGCTTTCTCGTTTCACACTGAAGGGAAAACTTATAGGGAGGGAGTGCCGATTGTGAATATGACTGCTCCGAACATGTCTGGTTTCGCGTCGCAGTAGTCACTAACATGATGGCTGTATGATTCTTCAGGTTGAAATTGTTGTTGCAGTCAGGTGAACTGTCCAATCATCAGGTGCAATGGAATGTTACACACAGACAGACGCATGGGCGGAAGAACAACTGTATTATTAAATAGATGAACCCAAAGCATAACATTACCTTTCTCGCAAAACCTACCTACTGTTCCTCATTCATTTAATCCCTTCTCCCAATTTCTCAGGAGCAACTTCCAGATGTACACAGCCATTTCCAAGCAGTGGGTCTGGAGGCCCACATGTACGCCTCGCAGTGGTTTCTCACTCTCTTTACGGCCAAATTCCCTCTCTCCATGGTCTTCCACATTATAGACCTCCTACTGCTTGAGGTATATTGTACAATCTTTGGATGAAATGACACAACTTCAAAATCTCTTTATATATTTTTTATTTATTTATTTATTTATTTATTTGTTTTACCACTATAAGGATAAGTTTTAATTGTTATACTGCACTAAACTTACTCAAAGTTTTCATCAATGCTCATCCAAACCATATAACCACTGCGGTGTCTTCAATGAATTTATAATTCAGTTATAAAATGATTTTGACATCATTGGACATAACAGTATTTTTTATCTATTTTACTGTTGCAATGAAAAATCAGTATTTAACCCGAGAAGGTGAAAATGCCAACGAACCTGTATCATCATTTGAAATGGAGTCGTTTCCTCCCACAGGGTCTCAACGTCATCTTTAATGTGGCCCTGGCTCTTCTCAAGGTGATCTCTTTCTTTTGCTTTGTCTTTCTCCCAGTTTTTAATTCATTCAGATGGGGAGGGAGAGAAAGGTTTTTAAGTTAAAGGTGTTGAGGCTCATGGAAGAACTGAGCAAAGAACAAAGAACGGGCAAAGGGTCAACAAATAGAAACAATTAGAAAGTGGACTGAAGTGGAAGCAGTTGGATGAGAAAATGGTGTGTGTGTGTGTGTGTGTGTGTGTGTGTGTGTGTGTGTGTGTGTGTGTGTGTGTGTGTGTCTGTGTGTCTGTGTGTCTGTGTGTCTGTGTGTGTGTGTCTGTGTGTCTGTGTGTGTGTGTGTGTGTGTGTGTGTGTGTGTGTGTGTGTGTGTGTGTGTGTGTGTGTGTGTGTGTGTGTGTGTGTGTGTTGGGTGTTATCTCCTTATGTGGGTTTTGGGGCATGAAATGGAGCCCTTCCAGGTCTCACAATATCTACCTTCGTGTGTGTGTGTGTGTGTGTGTGTGTGTGTGTGTGTGTGTGTGTGTGTGTGTGTGTGTGTGTGTGTGTGTGTGTGTGTGTGTGTATATGTGTGTTGGTTGTTATCTCCTTATGTGGGTTTTGGAACATGAAATGGAGCCCATCCAGGTCACACAATATCTACCTTCGTGTGCGTGAGTGTGTGTGTGTGTGTGTGTGTGTGTATGTGTGTGTGTGTGTGTGTGTGTGTGTGTGTGTGTGTGTGTGTGTGTGTTGGTGTGTGTCTAAAATATGTGTGTGATCACAGATCAATATGTGCGTATATAATATGGGGAATATGTCATGTAATATGTGTATGATCACATCAATATGTGTGTATATAATATGTATAATATGTGTGAATATGATACATATAATATGTCGAATATGTGTGTATATAATATATATAATATGTGTACATATAAAATATGTATAATATGTGTGTATATAATGTGTAATATGTGTGTATATAATATGTGTGAATATGATACATATAATCTGTGTATATATAATATTGTTGCGAATCTGGAAGCCATGAGCACACAACAGCCAGAGTCCCTATAGATCAGTTATATCGGTAAGTATGTGTTTCTCGTAGGAATCCATCCCCTGTGTCTAATGGGAATTAAGTGTACGTGCACTGTGGGTTATTTTATAGATAGGATTTTTAACATCTTCACTTTGACACGACAACACTCTGCTCGCGGCATTCTTCGTGCGCTCACCAGCAAGCGCACGCGTGGGCAGAGTCTAACATAGGAATGGCGTCCCTCTTTAGCAAATCGGCAAGGGGCGGGCGTCTCACCCGCCCCGTTTCCGACTCAACACCATCGCCATTACGCACATGGCCAGAGGTGAGGAGTTGGGCGGAGCTACAAACGCCTCTGATCGGGACTCCACCCAGAAGGGTGGGAGTTGCCCCGCCTACTGTGGACCTGTCCAATGGAGGACGGCCAGGGAATCGCGCAATGGGTCTGACCAATGAGGAGGCGAGTGGCCAGAAAAAGAAGCCCCTCCCTCCTGAGGAGAAAGTGTGGTTGTCTGGACCAGCGTGCGTTGTAGAGAGACGGTGTGCTCGTGGCAGGAGCGTTCGCCAGACGGGGATCGTGGTGCTTGCCGAGCAGCCAGTGATAGTGTGTGAGGCACTTCCAACCTGGCATCCAAAGCCAGTGAGTGGTTGTCGACAAGAGTGCGTTGTGGAGAGACGGAGATCGTGGTGATAGCGGTCTGCAGTCTTGGTGCTGGCAACACCAAGGTCGTGGGTTCGAGACCCACCGTGGAGGTTTGGGTCGGTATGACCGCACGAGGCGGGACAGGTACCCCGGCCCGGCGCTACTAATTGAAGACCATTGAGGTCCATTTATTTTGGGTGTGCATGTCTGTGTGCAGGCTTGTCTTGTCAAGTTGAATTGTTAAGTGCTTTTGCTTGTACATTGACTGCATTTCTTATAGTCGGATAATTCTGCTCTTCTGTGTTCCCCTCCCTGCCTATTGTAAATAAATACCCCTTTTGTTAAATGTTCCAGCTCATTTCTGTGTTTCTTTCATTGGCTTAGCATGGTGCGTGTTGGAAAATAGCGAAGTGGAAAATTGTCCATTTGGTCCGGCGCGGCTCTGGTAACCCCGCTCAGTTACGCCGGATCCGAGCCATTACCCACGACTCGGATCGGACAGTCAGCCGAGGGTGTGGTTTCCCCAGTAGTTGGACGGCGTGAGTACTTAGGTAAATTAGAGTTAGACAAGTGGACCCTACCTCACGCCGTTGAAATATTGGCGACCACGGTCCTGTAAGGGACCCGTGCCTTTCGGAGTTCTCTGAGAAGCACGATCGAGATTCCGGGTGTTCGGTGGAGCCGACTCCACTGCTCCACCTAGCGGTCGAGCTCGCCGCCGACACCCGGTTACACAATATGTCGAATATGTGTGTATATAATATGTAGAATATGTTTGTATATAATTTGTATAATGTGTATGATCACATATCAATATGTGTGTATAATATGTGTGTATAAAATATGATTGAATATAATTTGTATAATGTGTATGATCACATATCAATATGTGTGTGTATAATATGTATAATATGTGTGTATAAAATATGTGTCATATGTGTGTATATAATATGTATAATGTGTGTATATAATATGTAGAATATGTGTATATTGTTGTGGGCCGGGGGTCAGTGGCGAGAACGACCGCCAGGTGGGGAAGTTTACGCCGTCTCCCACTGGTCTCCATGGAATTATAGGCCGTCGCTCCGGTTAATGCCAATATCTCAACCGCGTCGTGTATGGTTAATTGTCCAGATCCCAATATACCTAAATAACCAACCAGTCTTGGCTACCGGGGATTCACGCCCTCGGCACGTCTTTCTGGAACCGGGTCACTCTTCCAACTGCGGTAGAGTTCCAACTAGCGACTACCAACTCCGGCTCAGTTGCAGCCGAGCGGAAACTGCCAAAGCCGTGCCGCCTAGGATTAACGGATTATCGGGGATGAAACCCTGTCTGAACTCAGACCCTGACCATGCTGGACCAAATAAAGAAAGGACGAAAACGAGCTGGGACATTTCCAATAAATTATTTACAATAAAATCAAAAGACAGAAGAGGCGAGACTTATCGCGAATATGCAATGCAGTATTTACAATGATGAAATCAACACTTAAACAATTCTACTTATAGACAGGCCCAC
Organism: Eptatretus burgeri; assembly: GCF_056783735.1. Lineage (NCBI taxonomy): Eukaryota > Metazoa > Chordata > Myxini > Myxiniformes > Myxinidae > Eptatretus > Eptatretus burgeri. The sequence continues at coordinate 74,702,100 of NC_140974.1, read as the reverse complement.
ACGCAGTCACACACACAAAAAGAAAAGAAACCCCGGAATTTTTATTGGACCCTCCAGCCAATGAGAGAGACGAGCTGGGGTCAGAGTTCGGATGGGCACCTGTAGGTTGTCGAAGGTCCCAGCCGCACATGTGGGACTCGTGGCTTGTGGCGGCAGCCACGTGGAGCAATTGGAGCTCCGGGGCGGAGATCAGGGTCGCAGACCGGACCCACCAAGGCTCCACGAACAGGCCGGTTCACTCACTCTCCAGCCCAAACACCGTCAACCAACTTGTCACCACTCAAGTACTCGAGATCTCCCAGCGCCAACGCCAACAACAACCGACAAACAAGTCTGCTCGGGGATGTATTTCTCCTCCTACACGGGGAGGGGCCTTGGCGAGAATCATCTCGCTGTCCGTCCCTCATTGGCCTATGGCCGCACCCTACCGGGGCGGAGCCGTGGCCCCTGTTCGGAGACCCCATACTCTCCACGTGGCTTCGCTCGCGAAGAGTAACAGGGTCAACGCTGAAAAAGCCATACAAGAACTACGAGCCGAGGACTGGAACCGCGAGCCCCCCCCCCTCTCGGCAAGTCAAGGTACGAGCAGCCAACGGGTGATGATGGCGCGTGATGGGCAGGTTGGGCCATGCAGATGGGATGGTTGTTGGTTGTTCGATGGCTTGTTGGAGGGTTTGTTGGATGTAAAACCTAACTAAAGACGTCACAACACACACATTTATTCCTCCCGCTAAACAAAAGCACGGGGTCCTGACTACACACGTACTTACCAGCATAACTAACTTTGGGACCTGAATGTTGAGTGCGCATGGTTTCCAGATTCGTAACAATATAATATGTAGAATATGTGTGTATATAATATGTAGCATATGTGTGTATGTAATACGTAGAATATGTGTGTAAAATATGTATAATATGTGTGTATGTAATACGTAGAATATGTGTGTAAAATATGTATAGGCCTAATATGTGTGTATATAATATGTATAATATGTGTATATAATATGTATAATATGTGTGTATATAATATGTTTATATAATATGCATAATGTGTGTATATAATATGTATAATATGTTTATATAATATGCATAATGTGTGTATATAATATGTATAATATGTGTGTATATAATATGTAGAATATGTGTATATAATATGTATTATATGTGTGTATATATTATATAGAATATGTGAATATAATATGTATAACAAGTGTGTATATAATATGTGTAATATTTGTGAATATAATATGTGTGTATATATTATGTTGAATATGTGTGTGTATAATATTGTTGCGGTCTTCGCGCCCGCCGGCGTGCGGACGGCCACGTAACTCGAATCGCGGCACGTCGCCCACCGGACGGACAATCCAGTCGTGACCCTCTCGGACTAACGCCGGGAACCAGTCACGGGTGGACCTTTCGGTCTCACCGCGATCGAGCCAATCAGCCCCCGCGTGGGATAGGGTTGCTCGCCAAATTCGAACTACCTAAGTACCCACGCGGAGGGTAGACCGGGCGATCGCACCTCGCCGCAGGTCGACTTCGGACACGGGCCACTTAAGCGACCCGTTCCGTACTATCAGAATAACCGAGCGGTGTTATCGTCGACCTCGACGGTTCGATTAATTATCGGGCGTACTCAGCCCACTACCAACCCTTTACGTGAAGCAAGATGGGGGTTCAATGGGGAAAAAAGACGAAGCGAAGCGGGAGAACAGTTCAACAATAAAGCACATTTATTCTCGGCACACGGGAAGCACACAAATACAATTCCACCAAATGCACACAAAAAAAAGAAAACACAATTCCATTTACACAAAAAGCAAACATAAAAGTGAAAACACAGTGCAGAGCTAATACCGACTACCGAGCACACGGCAACACTTATACAATTCTACTTCACAGACGGCGCCGACAACACATACCCAAAACCAAGGAAAAGAAATACCCTCAAGAATGAGGTAGGCCTGGGGCCGAGACCTGGTCGGGCCTACCCGTCTGGTGATGAGACGCGGAGCGTAGATGGCCCCGCAACCCGCGGGACTCGTGGACAGTGCCTGGCAGGGGGAGGGAACGGGGGCCCCCTTGGTCGCACTATCTCAGCGCGGGGGGGAAACAGGAGGGGGTTGCTGATGCTCGGGGTATAGAGGATCTTTATTATGTGCGACGAGCGTCTCCACCTCGGCCAGGTCGCGCTGCCGGCCTCCCTCGGGCGCGCAGCTCCTTGCACGACGCGAGCACCCTTCGTCCGACTCGCCGCCTCTCCACAGCCTCGTCCCCTCCGTTCCGACTCTCCTTCGCCTCGTTCCGACCTTTACGACTCCCTTCTTCCTCGTTCCGACTTTTACTACTCCTTTGACTGACGAACACCGTCCTTTTATCCCCCCGTAACTTCGCCTTTTACCCCTCCCTTTGACCTTTCAACTCGCTCCCCATTGGCCCGAGAAAAGTGGGCGTGAAGGCTTTTGATCCACAAATTTGCATATATCGATCGCCCTGGGGCGAGGCCAATTCGCCCCTCGCTCACCGATTGGACGGCAAAAAGTGGGCGTGTGTCGTTTTGGATCCGTTTTTGAAGCACAAAATCCGTGATTTTGTACACGCTGTTCAACGTGCGCCCTACACGAGTCCAGCATCGGTGCCCATGAGTGGCGCGAGATGACGGTGATGCGATGGTGGCGAGTTGTGACGGTAAAGGTCATGGCGGTTGTGGTGAAGCGGCGTTGTGGTTGTGATGGTGGCGATTGGTCCAAAATAAAGATAGTAAAAGAAAAACGGCTATCCTGAAGAGTCGCAGCACGTATAAATGACATGTATTCCCACTAGACAACGGGTTTGGGCCTAACTACACATGCACTTACCGAGATACCTCACCTAAGGGACCTGAATGGTGGTTTGCGAATCTGGTAACCACAACACTACCCCTTCCCTTTTACAGACTTCGTCCCGAGTCGTCAAATTTTCGTGTGCCATCATGTGTAGTTTTCCCCTAGTACACTTTACCTACGGATCCCTGAGTGCGACATTCATGGTATTCGTGTCCCCAAAATAAATAACCTGAGGGCTGCGTAACTACCTAAACAAACTCACTCACACGGACGACTTAAATAAAATTGCCGGCGCTAGACAGACATGCCGGGGGGCGCACTCATATGTACAGTACATCTTACCCTTAACTTACAAATCTTACACTAAACCATGGCCCAGGATCATTGAACTCTGCAAAAGAAAGCAGTTAGCAGGGAGCCAGGCTGCCCGCATGCAGTCTCTGGCTCAAAACAATGCAGGTGACAGGGAACGTGGCTGGCTGCTCACACGCAGTCCAAGGCCTTCCCTTTTGAACTGAACTCAGTGAACCACAACGGTGCTTGGGCTGCACAACGCAGTCTCCGTGCCAGCTCAAGTGGCACACGCAATGAGCACAACGGATGGATGCATGAACACAAACACGGTGCACGGGCCGCCACTGCAGGCCCGTGTTGTAGCTGCCAACAGGGCAGTTCTTGCAGCTTGCAAACTGTTGCTTTGCGGATCCTGGCGCACATGGAAATGAACAGGGGGGGGCAAAGCAAAAATTGAACGGGGCTGGTGAACGTGGGCAGTGGGCATGGCATGGCAAAGGTGAGCAGGCAAACACAGCCCGCAGAAGAAGGCCGCTGCAGGCAAACTCAGCCCGCAGAACCAGGCCGGCACAGGCCTCGAAGAAAAACAGCCAGCAGATGAACTGGCCGGCACAGGCCTTGCAGTAACACAGCCAGCAGATGAAGCTGGCCAGCTTTTGCCGTCAGTGGAAGTTGGTGGAGGGAGTGCGGTGGTGCTGGCCACTTGGAAGGCGGGCTCGGACCTACCTACCTGTCTCCCTCCCAACCTATCGCCTTTGCCTGTCACTGTACATACCCACTCCCTTAATTTGTCAAACCCCAATTTAGCCCCAACTTATTTTTTTTGTTGTTTTTATTTTTACTCCCCCACTATAAATCGTCCCCTAACCCCCTTTATCGTCCTTGTTCGGCTAACCTATTCTGTCACCTAGCCTACTCCCAACCCCTACGTTCCCTTCCCAGAGGGGAATAAGGGAGAGCTAACGTCCTGTGCCGAGGCCCAACTCGAGCCTCAGAATGGCCTCCCCAGAGTTCGGCGATCTTAACACCAAGTGGGTCCAGCGGCCCACAACGACAGCGAGGGGATGGATGGTGGGGAGGTACATCTCCTAATCTATCCTAACCATTTAACTGTTAAACTACCCCGGGGCTTTCAACAAGCGCCTCTCGCTTAAACTATTGGTTCTAACAACCCAGATTCCCGTCGCCTGTGTTGGTGTCCTTACAATTTCGGGCCTCGCCCCCCAATTTTCTCTCCGTGCCCTCACACGGTCTCCTGGCTGGGACACGTGGCTCCCTTTGGCAGGCACGACCCTCTGCCGAATCTCCCGCTATGGCACCCCCGGGCACTACACTGCCTCCGAGCCTACCAGCTCCCTAACACCGGGGAGTGCCCCCCATGGCACCTCCCTGAAACGCACACGTGGCAGGCCGGCCTCCCGGGCCCCTTTCCGAGGGTCACCCGTGCCCACTGCACTGCCCACGCGCCTAGTGGCGCCCCGGGCCCCCGCACCAAGCAGGCGCACCCTTGCCCACTACTCTGTCGCGGGCCCCCATGGGCCCATGGCCTACCGCGGCCGACTAGCCTGGTGCCCGGGGTACCCACTCAGCGATACTCACCTTTCGCAGCCACGCTCCCAAGCCCGTCAACAGGGCTCCTGCACCCCTCCAAATGGGTCTCGAGCCTACTTTCCCACCAACAACAAAACGACCTCCATTTTCAATTTGACTAACCCAGCTAACTCACTCTACACTGACCCCCGGGGTCCCTTGGCGGGAGTCACTCCTCCCCCCATCACTCATCGCACCATGCATTCCCCATTCACTCCACACACACAGACCCGCTGGCCTCACTCACTCACCAAGTACTCACCTCACAACTCACCAACTCTTCAACACACACCGCTGAACTCTGCCATCCTCCTAACTACCTCCCCTAACTAACTCGTGCTCCCACGTCGTCCCTTAAGCTATAGCACGTTCCATTTAACCTACGTAGCTAAACTACGTCCCCTCTACACACTCACAGTCTGTCACTGTCTCCGAAATAATCCCATTTTATTTCCCAACCTAAATCTGGCTACAATCCCTCTAACTAATCCATTCCACGGACTCCATGAGGACTTACCCCTGCCCCATGAAGTCGGTCTAACTAAGCTAACCCTTCCCCCTAACTAGTTTCCATCCTGTGCCCAGGTAAGGGGGTCTTTCACCCCTTGCCCAGGAATCCTGTACACCCGAAAGTGAGGCTTGTCTTCCCCTTTTTTTTTTTTCATGCCCAGCACCTGCGCGGCAACTCAGCTCGCGCACTTTGCACCTGCCCGTGACGTCATGCAGCTGCATGTTCCTCGTCCCTCCTTGGACGGCACCATCCGGCAGAGATACCCCTCCTGCCGGATTCCAACCCCACGTGCAGCCATGACGTCACCGTGCGCATCAAAAAAAACACAAGCCCCACGTCTCGAGGGGTTCCCCACGCGAACACATGTGCTTTGCCCGTTGGAGCTTTACACACAATCGCGTGGAGAACCCGTCCGGTCCAAATCCATTTACCTGCCTAAACTTTGTCCGTCCGCGGGATCGGCAAATCCACCGCGTGCGTTTCCGGACCGGGACTTCACTCTCGCAAGCGAGCACGTGGTGGTCTCGTGCGTTGCACAGCACGAACCGCGTGCTCACTGCTGGGTGAACCCGGCACGGCCCTCGAAACAACCACAGCCGCTACTCGGCTTTCTTTCTTCTGTCGCCTTCGTCGTCGCCATTCGACCCACGCACACCTGCGTGTTACGACGCACACAGTCCACACCATTAAACTCACACCGGGAGACGCGGCTGCGTGCTCCCGCATGCCAACCGACATCTCCCTCTCATACCGCTCTCTCACACACACGGTCTCCCTGGCACACAGCGACCTTGCACACGGCCGTTCACTCACGCGTGCCTCACTACTCACACAAACCATACTACTCACACGTGGTGCTCCATTCACTCGCGCGGGGGCACTCACCCGCGGTGCCTCACCCACACACGCGAGGGCACTCAACCGCTGTGCCTCATTCATACACACGGCGACACTCACACACGCGGTCTCTTCCACACACGGTGCCTCACCCACACACGCGGGGGCACTAACCCGCGGTGCCTCACTCACACTCCGTGCGTACCTCATCCACACACACGGCGTGCTGGGAAGCACGTACTCCGGCACCATCGCCACCACACCACTCACACACGGGGTCGCTTCCACACACGGTGCCGCACTCACACCTTGCACCACACACACAGGGACAACCACACTGGGGATTTGTGTCCCCACAAGGGTCTCCGGGGCCTCTACACCCCCAAGCTCTCCGTGCACCCGTCCACAGCACTCGTCCCCTCAACCTCGCAAAGCACGACCGAACTCACCTGGTCGTGACTCGCCTCAAGGGGGCATACTCCCTCCCCTCGTTCCTGGAGGAGGCCATCCCGCTGCTCGCACCGGGTCCCTACACGCTCCGCGAGCTCAACCCCATTGTCCTCCACTACCTCCGTGTGTGCGTGCGCGTCACTTACCCCGTCTTCATCGTGTAGTCTTCCCCCTATTTTTTCTGTCTCCCGTGTCTCTGCCAACTCTTCACCCTTTACCTCCCTTGTCTCAACTATTATTTCTGTTGTCGTCACCTCGTGTCTCGTCTCACACGTTTTGGTCTCCCCATTTAATTTTTCCCTTTCGGTCATCGTCACGACCCTCGCCCAACACGTTCCACGAATTATTTTTTCACCCGCCTCCACCGCGGGCCTGTCAGCCGTTGCACCCCCACCCAGCTCGTTTGCTCCCACACGTGGAGTCGCCATTTTAAGCTCCTGCTCACTGCCTTCATGCCCGCCTGCAGGCATTGGCCCATGTTCTGCGTCTCACCCCGCAGCTCTTTCATGTTTGTTTCCATTCCGTTCATTTTTGTATCCATCTTTTCGTTTATTTGTTGTGTATTCGCATCCATCGTCGTTTTCACTTCATTCATTTGCTTGTTCATGTCTTTCATTTCGTTTTTTATTTCATTTGTCATTGCCGCCAGCATGGCGCATAGCTGGGCCACGTCGGGTGCACTCAGCTGAGCCGTTTCGGCAAGGGTTGGGGAAGGGTCTTGGTGGAGAGGGGGGGGGAAGGTGTCATACACCGCGGCCGCTGCCGCACCCACCTCGGGCCCTGGGTTCAGTTGGGCGAGTCCGTGTTCCTGCACAATCAACATTTCCTGCTCGGGGATTCCATCCTGGACCATGGACTCTACATTATTACACATATACATTTCTAATACCCCCGGCTCCCGCTCGCCTTGAGACGCCATCTTGCTTCTCGTGAAGGGTTAATTTGCTCGCTCGTAATTTGGAGGGAATCGGGGGTCGCTTCTCTCACCCCTGGACCGATTCCCGTAAATTTAGCCGGAGACAGGAGAGCCCGTTCTCCTGTTCTCCGATACCAGTGCCGCGAGGAGGGCGATGAATTTGTATCGCACGACCTGACACCAGTGTTGCGGTCTTCGCGCCCGCCGGCGTGCGGACGGCCACGTAACTCGAATCGCGGCACGTCGCCCACCGGACGGACAATCCAGTCGTGACCCTCTCGGACTAACGCCGGGAACCAGTCACGGGTGGACCTTTCGGTCTCACCGCGATCGAGCCAATCAGCCCCCGCGTGGGATAGGGTTGCTCGCCAAATTCGAACTACCTAAGTACCCACGCGGGGGGTAGACCGGGCGATCGCACCTCGCCGCAGGTCGACTTCGGACACGGGCCACTTAAGCGACCCGTTCCGTACTATCAGAATAACCGAGCGGTGTTATCGTCGACCTCGACGGTTCGATTAATTATCGGGCGTACTCAGCCCACTACCAACCCTTTACGTGAAGCAAGATGGGGGTTCAATGGGGAAAAAGACGAAGCGAAGCGGGAGAACAGTTCAACAATAAAGCACATTTATTCTCGGCACACGGGAAGCACACAAATACAATTCCACCAAATGCACACAAAAAAAGAAAACACAATTCCATTTACACAAAAAGCAAACATAAAAGTGAAAACACAGTGCAGAGCTAATACCGACTACCGAGCACACGGCAACACTTATACAATTCTACTTCACAGACGGCGCCGACAACACATACCCAAAACCAAGGAAAAGAAATACCCTCAAGAATGAGGTAGGCCTGGGGCCGAGACCTGGTCGGGCCTACCCGTCTGGTGATGAGACGCGGAGCGGCGATGGCCCCGCAACCCGCGGGCCTCGTGGACAGTGCCTGGCAGGGGGGTGGGAACGGGGCCCCCTTGGTCGCACTATCTCAGCGCGGGGGGAAACAGGAGGGGGGGGTTGCTGATGCTCGGGGTATAGAGGATCTTTATTATGTGCGACGAGCGTCTCCACCTCGGCCAGGTCGCGCTGCCGGCCTCCCTCGGGCGCGCAGCTCCTTGCACGACGCGAGCACCCTTCGTCCGACTCGCCGCCTCTCCACAGCTCGTCCCCTCCGTTCCGACTCTCCTTCGCCTCGTTCCGACCTTTACGACTCCCTTCTTCCTCGTTCCGACTTTTACTACTCCTTTGACTGACGAACACCGTCCTTTTATCCCCCCGTAACTTCGCCTTTTACCCCCTCCCTTTGACCTTTCAACTCGCTCCCCATTGGCCCGAGAAAAAGTGGGCGTGAAGGCTTTTTGATCCACAAATTTGCATATATCGATCGCCCTGGGGGCGGGGCCAATTCGCCCCTCGCTCACCGATTGGACGGCAAAAAGTGGGCGTGTGTCGTTTTGGATCCGTTTTTGAAGCACAAAATCCGTGATTTTGTACACGCTGTTCAACGTGCGCCCTACACGAGTCCAGCATCGGTGCCCATGAGTGGCGCGAGATGACGGTGATGCGATGGTGGCGAGTTGTGACGGTAAAGGTCATGGCGGTTGTGGTGAAGCGGCGTTGTGGTTGTGATGGTGGCGATTGGTCCAAAATAAAGATAGTAAAAGAAAAACGGCTATCCTGAAGAGTCGCAGCACGTATAAATGACATGTATTCCCACTAGACAACGGGTTTGGGCCTAACTACACATGCACTTACCGAGATACCTCACCTTAGGGACCTGAATGGTGGTTTGCGAATCTGGTAACCACAACAATATGTATTATATGTGTGTATATATTATGTAGAATATGTGTATATAATATGTAGAATATGTGTGTATATAATATGTATAATATGTGTTTATAATATGTAGAATATGTGTGTATATAATATGCAGAATATGTGTGTATATAATATGCAGAATATGTGTGTATATAATATGTAGAATATGTGTGTTTATAATATGTATAATATGTGTGTATATATTACGTAGAATATGTGTGTTTATAATATGTATAATATGTGTGTATATAATATGTGTCATATGCGTGTATATAATATGTGTGTATATAATATGTGTAATATGTGTGTATATAATATGTGTGTATATATTATGTTGAATATGTGTGTATATAATATGTAGAATATGTGTTTATAATATGTGTCATATGCGTGTATATATTATGTGTGTATATAATATGTAGAATATGTGTTTATAATATGTGTCATATGCGTGTATATAATATGTGTGTATATATTATGTTGAATATGTGTGTATATAATATGTGTGTATATAATATGTGTAATATGTGTGTATATAATATATGTGTATATATTATGTTGAATATGTGTGTATATAATATGTAGAATATGTGTTTATAATATGTGTAATATGCATGTATATAATATGTGTGTTTATAATATGTATAATATGTGTGTATATAATATGTGTCATATGCGTGTATATAATATGTGTGTATATAATATGTGTAATATGTGTGTATATAATATGTGTGTATATATTATGTTGAATATGTGTGTATATAATATGTGTGTATATAATATGTGTAATATGTGTGTATATAATATATGTGTATATATTATGTTGAATATGTGTGTATATAATATGTAGAATATGTGTTTATAATATGTGTAATATGCGTGTATATAATATGTGTGTATATATTATGTGTAATATGTGTGTGGTCGTGGCCAAAAATATTGGCACCCTTGCACTTTTTTCAAATAATGCACCATTTCTTCCAGAGAATTGTTGAAATTAAAAAAATATTTTCGTATCCACACATGTATTTATTTGGTTTGCAGTTGAACAAAACAAAAAAGCTTTTAAAAGTACGAAGTCTTAGCTTATTCCATACAGAAATACTAAAATGGCATGGGAACAATATTATTGGCACTTTTTAGACGTTGTTCGAAAGAATTTCGTGTCAAGCAGGTGATTCTCCTTTACTTTGGAAATGAACTCACCTACGGTGAGTTGCACGTACCTGCAATGTATAAATCACTCCATTTGTGTGTAGGATGGGGGGGGAGGGATGGGTGTGTGTGTGTGTGTGTGTGTGTGTGTGTGTGTGTGTGTGTGTGTGTGTGTGTGTGTGTGTGTGTGTGTGTGTGTGTGTGTGTGTGTGTGTGTGTGTGTGTGTGTGTGTGTCCACGCGCATGCACCGAGTACTTTTCCATGCATTTATTTTTTCTCCAATGCAATATTGAAGACATTTTGGTGTTGCCAGTGGAAGAGTTCACACTAACCTTCTAAAATAACTTGTTTCTTATTGTTGACTTCACTGAAAATTGGAGACGTTATTTCCCCCCCAAAATGAAAATGCACATTCAGGTTACCTTTATCTTACTGTAGGTATAAGTATGGAAGTACTTGGTTGAAAAAACAAAAATAAGGTTTACAAAGTTTGAATAACCAAATAATACTTGAAAATTTTAATACACCAAGTAACTTGCATTCAAAAATATAATTTCCTCAAAACGGTTTTTAAAACCACGAAAACCAAGACAATGTGAACATGCATGTCGCGATCAATGTGACAACAACAATAAATGGCTTCAGCGATGTATTGCCGATTTAACGGAAAGTGACACGGTGATATGCAGTGGGATTGGGTGGAATATGGTGGGACTTGGTGGGACATTTTTGGGACGTGTTGCGAGGCGGTGCGATGAGTTTGGGATGCGGTGGGACTCACTGGATGCGGTTGGGACATGTTGCGAGGTGGTGTGACGAGCTTGGCATGTGGTGAGATGCATTTGGGACATGTTGCGAGGCGGTGCAATGCGTTTGGAATACGGTGGAACGCTTTTGGGACATGTTGTGAAGCGGTGCGACGAGTTTGGTACGCGGTGGGATACAGCAGGATGCTTTTGGGACGAGTTGCGAGGCGAGACCTCAGGCCTCAGGCGGTGGCCTCACCTTTTGCGAGACCTCAGGGTGTGCGACGAGTTTTGGACATGGTGGGATGCGGTGAGACGCATTTGGGACGTGTTGCGAGGCAGTGCCACATGTTTGTGATGTGGTGCGACACAGTTGGAGTGCAAAAGCACTTCTGTGCACTGTGAAAATAAATTGCTCAGATGTCATTTGTTTTCAAAGGTAGTACATGAAATAAAATCACAGATAGGAAATAAAATAGTAATACATTTTGAGACACGGGTTGTTAATTTTATTTAACAATATAATTCAATTGTCATACAACAAAATTAGAACATTGTCTCATTGTAGCAGATTCATTGTTTCATTTGATATAGGGAAACTCAGAGCGTGTCAATGCTGCTAAACCCATTTACTTTCACTGATGGGCAAGTGAAATAACTTCTGTTTTTTTAAAGTTCCTTTTTGTAGAAACACAAAATGTGTGATTAATTAGAAAGGTTTTACCGTTTATTGTCATCAATCAATTTGCATTATTTATAAGCATTTCAAACCTTGTTAACTCTTTCTTCAAATTATAACAACGGCAACACTTGATTGAGATTGGGTTTAAATTACTCTCTTACAATGATGGGAGAACCATGGTACATATTTAGGTTAAACAACCATCCTCATTAAGGAATAATCTCTCATTTCACATCCCCTAAGTGTACAGAGCACAATACTACTACCTCACCCCCCCCACCCCCACCCTCCTCCCCCTCTTCCTCCACAATCCACAATCCATCATCGTCATCATTTACAATCCCTCCCAAATTGTTTAGGCCTACCCACCTTATACCTGAATAACCTGAATGTAATCTATTGTTTCATAATCAATCCCGTTATCCCTAACTTTCTGTGTCATTGCAATTCTCATTTCCTCACTCACTCTGCTCCACTTCACCTTCACTTATAACCATGTTAATGTGCACCCTTTCTGAATCCTAACTGGACCATGACACGTGATCCCTTATCCACCTTCCTCTTCTTTCATCAACTCCCACCACTTCAAGTCCTCTCGTGAGGACCTGCTCCAACTAGACTTCGAAGGCTCCCTCAAGTTCTTCCGGGTTCAGCTTCCCAAAAGATACCGCACAGAGGAGAGTACACGATCCCTCATGAACACTGCCTGCTCCCTGAAGGTAGGGTTCATGGTATCTAGTTTTACTGTACCATCTACACATCTCGGTGTCAGTAATTATGCCCAACACAGACTTTCTCCTCCTTCTTCTTCTTTCGTGTGCATCACAAGGCTGCGCGGTAGCATCATTGGCTGAGAATGGCATGGCCCTGCCACTGATGTAACACCCTCTGTTCAGGGTGGCCTCAATGTCTTGTCACCCTTTTTAAGATTGTGACGTTGCCTTTTATCAAATTAGTTGATTACACTGAGGGGTTCTACAAGTTACACCACATACATCTGCAGTGCTCGTTTACTTTATTACACATTTCACACAGGATACGACGTACAAGCCGTAAGTGTCCAGTAGATCCATTTGTGCTCGATCATTGTAATCACAGAGAATCATTTCACGCCATGTTCTGGGGGACATTTTCCATTTGTGGACATTCGTGAACCCTGACACTGACAACAATCCGTTGTTCAAAGGTGTAATTGCTTGCGTCACCCATGGTTACACTTAATCTGAAAAAAAGGGAAAAGGGAAACCAATTTACATTCTGCACACAGAGGCAATGTCACAATTTTTACAAGGGGTGACAATACATTGTGACTACCCTGTAGGTTAGGACAGGAGTTTAGAATTTGTTCATAGTGCCGGCAATAGCTCACCTACTCTTTGCAAAGGATACGTTGGGATTTTAATGTCCACCAACTAATGCCAGCAGGTAAAATATCCCGGACTTTTAATGTTCATCCAGGGGACGGCACACACATTGATGAATCACCCTACCTGGGAAACACCAGGATGACAGTTTATAGCTGGGTCGGGATTCTAACCCAGGCTAGACAGCTTAGAGGCGAGTGTGCATACTCTAGGCAATCCTGTCACCCCACACATACCTTGTGTAATATGTGGACCCTTCTCATGGACCCTTACAAATAAATTCGTACAGAACTCTATTACAAGGGTCATCCCAAAAGTCCTGTCACTCCACCTTAATAATAGATGTCGCAACACTGTCAAACTTTAGTGATGTCACATCATTTTACATGATCTCCATCCTCTTAGATGTACTTAATCCAGGGGTGAATCAATTGTCTTATTCCATCACCGAAGCTTCCCTTCTGAATTAAAAACAAAAATAGTGTTGAGGCTCGTAGAGGAGTGAGAACACAGAATGGATCAGGACATAACTGAACATAAGGAACAGCAGAACGAGAGGGGGGACAGGAACAACAGGGTTGAGGGACAAAATAGACAGGGACTTTGAGAAATAAGGGAGGTGGAGAAGAAAGAGGGGTAGGAGAGGATACGGAGGATGAACAAAATGGATGCACCTGCAAACTTTCAATCACAGACGTGAAAGGGAAGCTGTGAACACGGAAAGAGGTGTACTTGGGGAGGTTAACGAGGGTAGAAAAGATTATGGTTTTAGCTTGGAGATGATCTGATATGGTGGTGAGTATCTGTCTTAAAGACCGGATGGAAGAATGAGATTGATGAGGATGTAGAAGTTGGTTCCTCAGTTGGGAAGAAAGAGGAGCAACTGAGTGCAGATGACCAGTGATCCTGGATTTAGGTAGTTTCACTAGGAGGGGGTTCATGGTGGATCATGTGTGACTTGTAGATACCCGGGGGGGGTGGGTATCTACACTTTATTTGTGGAGTTCAATCCATTTTTCTATGGCATCATAATTAATTTAACATTGTTTAGACTTCTTCATCACTGAAGCTTTTTGCCATTCTTGGTATTAGATGCCATCATTTAATTCTTGAAACAAAACAAATGGTGTGGGAAATGTGATGTTATGACATCTAATCATCTAATACATTGTCCAGACTGTCTTCAGAACATCAGTTCAGCCAAAACATTCTCTCGGCAAAGAAAAAAAAACAAGTGAAAACAGTCTGGGTGATTCGTCGTTCCCATCACAATAGCTCCAGAAATTGGGAATTTCCCTCACAATAGCCTGCTCTTGTTAAGACACTGTTGAATATTTAATATCTGCCAGATAATGGTGGCAGATAAGACATCTCTGGCATAACGTTCCTCAAAAGGACAACACACTTATTGATGCATTGCCCTGTGTGCAACACACCTGAGTGACAATTTTAAGTTAGGTCTGGAATCAAACCCAGACGACAAACCCAGACAATAAACCCAGACGACAAACCCAGACGGCTCAAAGGCAAGTACGTCACTTCTGATCTCTCACCCACATTCAAAAGATTGACTTGCAACCTGTCCGATCAGCCTTTTCAGTTTCATGCTTCTGTAATCACATGTACATGTGGTGTGACATTAGTGGTTTATGTCTGGTGTTGGCTTAATGGCAAGAGTGGTGGGCTTGAGATCCTCGGGTCTTGAGTTGAAATCCCACTCAGCTGTTGAATTAATACCAGGTGGGGTTGACTCTGCCTGTCATCCTTCTGAGGTTGGCAAAATGAGTACCAACTTGCTGGTATCCTGTGTTGGAGTGGCGACCCATCCAAGATTGTGCCTAATAGCCAAGGAGACTGCTTAGGCAGCACCACTTCACAACCACTTGCTCTTGCTCAAGCTGCTCTTGACAACCACTTGTGTTTCATTTTGCTATTTCTGATATACTCTGATGAATGACGTCTAGAATTAACCTCGTGAGACATTTTCCTTGCTACCTTCCAATAACACATTTGGCCATGCCTCGAAATACTATAACTGTTTTTATTTCTTCTCTTTTCTTCATTTTTTGAAGGAAACAAAGTGAAAAACAATTAAAAGAGATGTTTATACAAAGGAAAAGTGCAATAAAAAAAGGGAATGGTAATGCATCAGCATTAATAAAACAAAGATTATGATGAGTTGTGAAGAAAGAGAAAGGAAAGGATGAATCATTTCAAGAAAAATATGAAGAACAAAATTAATGTTCCTGAGCTCAAAATTTAATTTAGAAAGGGACACAAGTTCTTGTGACTTTGGAGACATGACAAAGATGTCAGGAGGAGCAGAATTAGCCATATGATCAATAATAAAGTCATTCTGAAACAAGTGTAGAAAACTAAGTGGTATCATGAAACACAATGATTGCATTCCCTATAGATAGGGTTTATAAAACCTGTATTACACCGGTTTTCATGGAGAAATATGAAATGTGGACAATGTGGATCGATAAGGTTTATAAAACCTATATTACACCGGTATTGATGGAGAAATATAAGCCTGGTGTTGGCTTAGTGGTTAGGGTGGTGGCTTGGGATCCCAGGGTCCTGAGTTCAAGCCCCGTTGGCTGCTGAATTAACACCAGGGGGTTGACTCAGCCTGTCATCCATCTGAGGTCGGCGAAGTGAGTACCAGTGTACTGGTCCCGGTGTATGCCCCGGTTAGAATAGGTATACCATATCCCTGTGTGTCGTAAGAGGCGACCAGGGTTGGCGTCAGGAAGGGTATCCGGCCATAAAACATTGCCTCAAGAAAAAGCCTAACCCCTGTACAGCAGGGAAAAATGGCTGTAAAAACGGTCATTTATTGATGGAGAAATATGAAATATGGACAATGTGGATCGATAGGGTTTATAAAACTTGTATTACACTGGTATTGATGGAGAAATATGAAATTATGACAATGTGGATCGATATGGTTTATCAAACCTGTATTATGCTGGTATTGATGGAGAAATACGAAATGTGGACAAATGTGGATCGACAGGGTTTATAAAACCTGTAATATACCGGTATTGATGGAGAAATACGAAATATGGACAATGTGGATCGATAGGGTTTATAAAACCTGTATTACACCGGTATTGATGGAGAAATACGAAATATGGTAAATGTGGATCGATCGGGTTTATAAAACAGTGTTATATACCGGTATTGATGGAGAAATATGAAATATGGAAAACGTGCATCGATAGGGTTTATAACCTGTATTATACCGATATTGATGTACGAATATGAAATGTGGACAATGTGGATCGATCGGGTTTATATTACCTGTATTACACCGGTATTGATGTAAGAATACAAAATGTGGACAAATGCGGATCGATAGGGTTTATAAAACCTGTAATATACCGGTATTGATGGAGAAATACGACATATGGACAATGTGGATCGATAGGGTTTATAAAACCTGTATTACACTGGTATTGATGGAGAAATACGAAATATGGTAAATGTGGATCGATCGGGTTTATAAAACAGTGTTATATACCGGTATTGATGGAGAAATATGAAATGTGGAAAACGTGCATCGATAGGGTTTATAACCTGTATTATACCGATATTGATGTACGAATATGAAATGTGGACAATGTGGATCGATCGGGTTTATATTACCTGTATTACACCGGTATTGATGTAAGAATACAAAATGTGGACAAATGCGGATCGATAGGGTTTATAAAACCTGTAATATACCGGTATTGATGGAGAAATACGACATATGGACAATGTGGATCGATAGGGTTTATAAAACCTGTAATACACCGGTATTGATGGAGAAATATGAAATGTGGACAATGTGGATAATGCGGATCGATAGGGTTTATAAAACCTGTATCAGGACCGATATAGATGTACTAATATGAAATGTGGACAATGCAGATAAATAGGGTTTAAAAAACCTGTATTATACTGGTATTGATGTATAAATACTAAATATTGACGATGTAGATCGATAGGGTTTATAAAACCTGTATTACAGCGGTATTGATGGAGAAATATGAAATGTGGACAATGTGGATCGACGGGGTTTATAAAAACCTGTAATATACCGGTATTGATGGAGAAATATGAAATATGGACAATGTGGATCGATAGGGTTTATAAAACCTGTATTACAGCGGTATTGATGGAGAAATACGAAATATGGTAAATGTGGATCGATAGGGTTTATAAAACGATATTATATAGCGGTATTGATGGAGTAATACGAAATGTGGAAAATGTGGATCGATAGGGTTTTCAAACCTCTACTATATCGGTATTGATGTATAAATACTAAATATTGACGATGTAGATCGATAAGGTTTATAAAACCTGTCTTGTACTGGTATTGATGTATGAATACGAAATGTGGAAAATGTGGATCGATAGGGTTTATAAAACCTGTAATACACCGGTATTGATGGAGAAATATGAAATGTGGACAATGTGGATCGACTGGGTTTATAAAAACCTGTAATATACCAGTATTGATGGAGAAATATGAAATATGGACAATGTGGATCGATAGGGTTTATAAAACCTGTATTACAGCGGTATTGATGGAGAAATACGAAATATGGTAAATGTGGATCAATAGGGTTTATAAAACGGTATTATATACCGGTATTGATGGAGAAATATGAAATGTGGAAAATGTGGATCGATAGGGTTTATAAAACCTCTACTATATCGGTATTGATGTATAAATACTAAATATTGACGATGTCGATCGATAGGGTTTATAAAACCTGTATTGTACTGGTATTGATGTATGAATACGAAATGTGGAAAATGTGGATCGATTGGGTTTATAAAACCTGTATTATACTGGTATTGATGTATGAATACGAAATGTTGACAATGCGGATCGATAGGGTTTATAAAACCTGTATCAGGACCGATATAGATGTACTAATATGAAATCTGGACAATGCAGATCAATAGGGTTTATAAAACCTGTATTATACTGGTATTGATGTATGAACACGAAATTTGAAAATGTGGATCGATAGGGTTTATAAAACCTCTATTATATCGGTATTGATGTAAAATACTAAATATTGACGATGTCGATCGATAGGGTTTATAAAGCCTGTATTGTACTGGTATTGATGTATGAATACGAAATGTGGAAAATGTGAATCGATAGGGTTTATAAAACCTGTAATACACCGGTATTGATGGAGAAATATGAAATGTGGGCAATGTGGATCGATAGGGTTAATAAAACTTGTATTACAACGGTATTGATGGAGAAATACGAAATTATGACAATGTGAATCGATATGGTTTATAAAACCTGTGTTACACCGGTATTGATGGAGAAATACGAAATGTGGACAAATGTGGATCGACAGGGTTTATAAAACCTGTAATATACCGGTATTGATGGAGAAATACGAAATATGGACAATGTGGATCGATAGGGTTTATAAAACCTGTATTACACCGGTATTGATGGAGAAATATGAAATGTGGACAATGTGGATCGATAGGGTTTATAAAACTTGTATTACACTGGTATTGATGGAGAAATATGCAATTATGACAATGTGGATCGATATGGTTTATCAAACCTGTATTACGCTGGTATTGATGGAGAAATACGAAATGTGGACAAATTTGGATCGACAGGGTTTATAAAACCTGTAATATACCGGTATTGATGGAGAAATACGAAATATGGACAATGTGGATCGATAGGGTTTATAAAACCTGTATTACACCGGTATTGATGGAGAAATACGAAATATGGTAAATGTGGATGGATCGGGTTTATAAAACAGTGTTATATACCGGTATTGATGGAGAAATATGAAATGTGGAAAACGTGCATCGATAGGGTTTATAACCTGTATTATACCGATATTGATGTACGAATATGAAATGTGGACAATGTGGATCGATCGGGTTTATATTACCTGTATTACACCGGTATTGATGTAAGAATACAAAATGTGGACAAATGCGGATCGATAGGGTTTATAAAACCTGTAATATACCGGTATTGATGGAGAAATACGACATATGGACAATGTGGATCGATAGGGTTTATAAAGCCTGTAATACACCGGTATTGATGGAGAAATATGAAATGTGGACAATGTGGATCGATAGGGTTTATAAAACTTGTATTACACCGGTATTGATGGAGAAATAAGAAATTATGACAATGTGAATCGATATGGTTTATAAAACCTGAATTTCACCGGTCTTGATGGAGAAATACGAAATGCGGACAAATGTGGATCGACAGGGTTTATAAAACCTGTATTACACCGGTATTGATGGAGAAATACGAAATATGGTAAATGTGGATCGATAGGGTTTATAAAACAGTGTTATATACCGGTATTGATGGAGAAATATGAAATGTGGAAAACGTCCACCGATAGGGTTTATAACCTGTATTATACCGGTATTGATGTACGAATACGAAATGTGGACAATGTGGATCGATAGAGTTTATATTACCTGTATTACACCGGTATTGATGTATGAATACAAAATGTGGACAATGCGGATCGATAGGGTTTATAAAACCTGTATCAGGACCGATATAGTGCTAATATGAAATAACATGTGCTAATATGAAACATGGACAATGCAGATCAATAGGGTTTATAAAACCTGTATTATACTGGTATTGATATATGAATACGAAATGTGGAAAATGTGGATCGATAGGGTTTATAAAACCTCTAATATATCGGTATTAATGTATAAATACAAAATATTTACAATGTGGATCGATAGGGTTTATAAAACCTGCATTATACTGGTTACTCGCACACGAGTAACATTGTGACTTGGCGGGTTGCAAATCGACCGTGAATGCCAATAACTTGACCACGTGACTTCGGGTCCTCCATCTAATGAATACCCTTTACCTAAAGGTCACGCGATCTAATTACCAGGGGATACACCCTCGGTTCGCACTTGCTCAAATTGGATAACCTTATATTACCAGATCAGATGCAGCCGAGCAGGACTGCCAAACACGTGCCGGCTTGGAAACAGATCATTGGTGGATAACGCCCTGGCTAAACAAGGGGCCAAGCCATGCTGGAACATTGATAGAAAACACAAAA
>NC_140974.1:74666785-74676785 GCF_056783735.1 Eptatretus burgeri | reverse complement strand
ATCACCTGTGGTCAAGTGATTTGTGGAAACACAGGCTGCGGTGAACCGGTTGAAATGGGGTAAAGCTCCTGGGATCTGTGGCATCCTTGCTGAATTCTCAAGGCTGGTAGAAATGCTGGACTCAGGTTGTTGCATTCTGTTCTGTGCTCTGCCTGGAACACAGGCATCATCTCAACTGACTGTAAGAGGGGCCTTGTTTCCCCTCTATGAAAAGGGAAGGGTGATCACCAAGACTGCAACAATGACTGAGGGGTGATGCTGCTCTCAGTGCCGGGTAAGGTCTTTGGTCGGATAATCCTTGATAGGGTTCGCCACCATCTGCTTGAGCACCAGCGTCCAGAGCAGTCAGGCTTTACACCAAAGAGGTCAACGATTGACCATATCCTTGCTCTTCGGGTCCTCACCGAACGTTGACGAGAGTTTCGGCAGGGGCTGCTTGCAGCCTATGTTGATCTCTGCAAAGCGTTTGATTCAGTGAATCGGGATGCCCTCTGGAGGATTCTTGGTCTTCGTGGGGTGCCACCAAAACTGATCGATCTGATGACTGAACTCTACTCTAGTACTGAGAGTGCTGTGAGATGTGGTGGTATCATCTCCAACTCATTTCCATTTGCTACTGGAGTTTGTCAGGGGTATGTACTGGCCCCCACACGTTTCCGCGCTTGTATGGACTGGATTCCAGGGAGGAGGTCGGAGAGATCAAGCTGCGGTGCATCATTTGGGAATGTCAAGATCTCTGACTTTGATTTAGCAGATGATGCAGTCATCTTTGCAGAGACTTTAGATATCCTTTTGGGGGCCCTCGGGGTGCTGAATGAGGAGTTGGTCCCGCTGGGATTATGGGTTTCCTTGATCAAAACTAAGATCCAGGCTTTCATTGGCATCTTGGATACTGCTATCTTGTCTGTGTCTGTTTGTGGCGAGGATGTTGAGGTCATGGAGAGATTCACTTACCTTGGCAGTGATATTCATGTCTCTGCTGGCTGTGAGCCAGAGGTTAAGAGACGTCTGGGTCGAGCCTGGGGAGTCATGGATTCACTGGATCATGGGGTGTGGCACTGCCGGTACCTGTGCGGGAGGACAAAAGTCTGAGGCTTAAGGTCCTTGGTGCTTCCAGTCTTCCTCTACGGACATGAGACTTCAACTCTGACCAGGGACCTGACATGGAGACTTAATTCCTTTGGTACCAGGTCTCTTCGGAGAATCCTTTGCTATCGCTGGTCGGACTTTGTGTCCAACGAGCAGTTGCTGAGAGAGACTTAGATGAGGTTTGTTACCTGCATAGTCCGTGAGCGTCACCTGCGGCTGTATGGACATGTGGCTCGTTTTCCTGACGTTGATGGTGCTCACCAGATTCTCTCAGTGAGGGAGTCTCGTGAGTGGAGGAGGCCAATGGGCCGATCACATGTGTCATTGTGTCATGGTTACAGCAGATTGATCAGCATTTCAAGGAGATGGTGATGTGCCTGGCATCTGCCTGGGGGATGGTCAGACAGAGGCCCCTGGAGTACTGGCGGAAAGTGGATGCAGCGACGCGCTTCTCCGGCACATGCTCCCATACCTGACCTGACCTATCCTATTGTAATCTTGTATTCAATGCAGTCTATGCTATCGTAATATATTATTCAATATGGTCTATGCTTTTGTAATATAGTACTTGATACAATCTCTTTGCTCAACCACTTTGGTCACTTTCTGCCTCTAGTTTTACACCTCAATCTGTCTCCTTTAGGGAAGTGGAAGAAGCAGGATGGTCCTGTTTCTTCCTCTTTCCTACAGAAGACATTCATTCAAAAGAGTCATTTTTGTGATTAAATGGACACAAATTTTTGTTCCGAGCAAATCGATTTTAAAATATTGCAAAATTCTCAGATACAAAATGTGATTAGTTTGCTTTGAGTTTCAATGTTTTATGCTTGTTTTTACAAAGTGACAATGTCGCTGCATCACACCATTTACTTTTCTTTTTGAGATGCACAGTACCACCTGGGTTGCAAACTGTAAACCCAAAATAATTTTCCCCTCTGGTGCATATCTCTGTCCATTATTACATTGTATTCAAGATCATCACATTGAATGCATAATAATAATGAAATAAATAAAAATAATCTAAGTCTGTAAAAACATTGTCATTTTGCACATTGCTTCCAACCCTTTCATTATCACCCCCCCCCGCCCCCTCTCAGTGGAGAACATCATTCAGAGAAAGTTCAAGTTGTCATTGAATGTTTTTTTTTTTTTAACAAATAAGCCCTAAAAACAAATATCAGTGCCCACTTATACCGTCAGTGTTTTGGTAATGGAAATATCAGTGTTTTTCACAACACAGGAAACACACCCAGCACAACGCCCACGCTGCACAAAACGCGTACCGAGGCCGATAATAGAAAGGCAACCCCACGCCACATTGTGCGGGATGCGAGTGTGCAAGGCGCAAGCGGCACGTTCCTTTCAACCCATTTCTGGATTAATTCATGGCGCGGAGTTCGGTGTGGGCATTTCTTATCACGTCGTTTGGTTGGAGATGGACATCGTTGTGGTGTGGGGTCACTTTGCCGGAATTGGAATGTTGCTGCTTCTGGCCATCGCGGCCAGGCCGCACAGGGGCTCGGGGCTAATCAGAGCACCCGATTCAGATGACGACACCGAGTTTTGGGGTGGGCCCCCGCCCCGGGGCCTAAAAAGGTTCGAGCGGATCCTTCTCTCCCTCTGCTGCCCTGCCTCGCCTTCCGCTCAAGCTGGACCTCGACTCTGGCTTCTGTCGTCATCTCTTCAACCCCACCTTCTGTCGTCATCGCTGGGCTCCTCCTCCTCTTCTCCACCCACACGACGCTGACTCCACCCTCCCAACTCAAGCCCCTCCTTCGTGCCCACGGTCTCGGCGTGAGCTGCCCGAAGCAGGAGACAACGCGCCAGCTGTCGGGGGTGGGGGGGGGAGTACCGCGCCATGGAGCATTCCCCCCAAACATATTGGTGGCGCGTTCGGGGACTGCATATCAATTATGCAAAGGTACCGATAGACCGTAGCCTCAACTCCTCTCCTGTCTTGCTTCAACCCCTCTTCATCAGGTTTTCCGTGTTTGTGTGTCCTGGCGCCTGTCTATCTCTGACATGGCATGCAAGTAAGCCTGCAGAAGATTGTTATTATTTTCGGGTTAGGTCTGCTCTGCGTCCGCTTTTATAAGTTGCTTGTTTATTGCTGCACCACACCTCTCTCCCCTATTTCTACACAACACACCCCAATAAATCTCTTGATCGTACCAATCTATTGACCTTTCCTCGCCCATTGTTTATAAATTACTGTTTGGAATGTTCCCTGCTCGTTTTTGTCTTTACCTTCATTGGTCCAGCATGGTCCGAATCCAAGCTTAGCCGGGACTTTATTCCCAACAATCCGTTCCTTTGAGCCGGTACGTCCTTAGCAGTGTCACTCGGCTGCATCCGATCCGGTAAATGGATCCGGTCCATTAGAGTGATTCGGTTCGGACAAGGTGTACTGAGGTCGTGTTCCCCGGTAATTTAATCACGTGGTTATTTTTAGGTAACCGGATTAACTTAAATGGAGGACCCTAAGTCATGTGGTTGAGTTATTGGCGTCCACGGTCGGTGAAGCGACCCTCCGCGTCACGGAATTATCAGTGTGCGAAGGCCTACAATTCCGGAGAGTCTGGTGGGAGCCGAGATAGCTTCCCCCCCTCTAGTGGTCTTCTCACCCAACCCCCAGCCCGCAACAATATGTTCCTATGTCAGGTTATGCATGATGTCATTCATCCTTCATCAGTCTGAGTCTGAGGATGTTAGAGCATGGGGAGGCTTGTTCAGCTCGTTGGACCTGCAGCGGGCATCTCTTATTGGTGCACACTGGCTGCCCTGAGTCTCAGCCCATGCGAGGAATCAGAGTGTATGTGGAATGAGCTTGATAGTTTGGTTACACTACATCGAGTTTGCAATTTGTTCACGTTCAAGAGAAGCAAAACACCGGCAAATCAAGAAGATACATTATGTTCCTGGATTAAACAGCGTGCGCAGCAACAAGTGGCAGAGGATGCGTGTAGAAAAGATAGAAGGTAAAAGTATAAGAGATAAAATGATGACAAGGGTGAATACCTCAGAATAATTCACCAATATATTGTAAATCAAAACAAATCACTTGATGTTTTGCTCAAGATTAGGATTCTTCGATGGAAACTTTTCAGTTGGACATCTCGAGATGTTATGAACATGTTATTGACTGAGTTGTCCTATAAATCAGATTTACACACAAGAACAAAGACCAATATAATTTTAAGACATAAAATGAAGAAGTTTTTTTCCCTCAACTTAAACATTCACAATGAACCACATTGTATATTCCTGTGCATAACAATGGAATTGTGAGACAACAGGTGTACTGATTTGTTAAAACGCTGCTATGAAAGTGGTGACATCACTGAACTCCTGAATGGTGTTTACAGGCCGAGGACAAGGCAGACATGTTAAACAAAGAGCTGCTGCTCACCAAGCAACGTCTGGTCGATGCCGAAGAGGACAAGCGCAGATTGCAGTGTGAAGCACTGAAGGTAATTATACAGGTACATTTCAGAAGCTCACCAATCTGCCAAATGGCATGAGCTTTCCATTTGATTACTTTCAAATATAAGAACAATCAGGATGGATAAGGCCGCCATTTTATTCCATTTATTTTAACACTGATATAAGACTAGTGGAGAATCTTGTACATCTTCCATACCACATGCAGGACAAACACATGAGGAGACATCAGTGTGCACTATATTAATATACAAATGAATATGGTATATGGGATTTGGACCTGTGTTCCTGACATCAATTGACAGGTGTTTCGGATGGGAACACGAACCGGCCAACGATGGTTCTACAAGATGGCTACCTTCATTGTCCTGGGCATTTTACCTTGATGATGAAAAGCTCTGTCGTTTACCCTGAAGGCTGTGCTTCCTGTGTTGTGTTCCAATGTAATAGTAATATAACTCACACAATGTGCTGTCTGCACAGCTCAAGGAAGTCTGTCAGCGTGAAACAGAACGAGCAGACGCTGAGGTGCAGAAGAATCATGCCATCATCTCTGAATATAAACAGGTATAAAAATAACACTTGATCTCATTGGTTTATTTATTATCTTCATTGAATCAAACATTTTTTAGCATGAGATTCTCAGCCTGTGGCATATTCAGCCATTGTAGCACTGACAGCATCAAGTTGGAAGAAGGAAGTTACACCGTGAGCTTCAAAAAGAGTAGTTTGATTATGATATCGGTTTGAAGTAAGACGCCTATAAACTTCTAAAAGACTGCCACAGCAACCCACAATGGTGGGGTAAATTCCATATGACGGGCCACAATCGTGGAATGATTACGTAGAACAATGAAAAAAGGGAATGATCACCACTTGTGAACATTGTTACAATGCTGTGCGTACACATTGAAAATCAATGGTTTAATATATTGGCCATCAGATTATTACAACACATAGGCCAGGCAATACAAACAACATAGGCCATCGGATTATTACACACGAGCAAATAAATCCCATCGCTTCGCTGACGGGAACATTAAGAGAGTGGTTGGGGGGGGGGGTGGTTCGAGAGTAAGGAAGGAGGAGAGAGTGAAGAAGGGGAGGGGTAGAGATTGAGCAGAGAGAGGAGGGGTGGGGAGAGTGAGGAAGGGTAGGACGAGGAGGAGAAAGAGGAGGGAGGGGGAGAGATGGGAGGAAGAGGAAGAGAGAGGGGGAGAGAGGGGAGAGAGGGGGAGGGGAGAGATGGAAGGGAGTGGAGGAGGGAGAGGAGGAGAGAGACGGGGGAGGGGAGCAAGGGAGAGGAAGGAGGTTGGAGCGAAGAGAGGAGGGGAGAAGAGGGTAGAGCGAGGAGGATAGGGGGGTTCGGGGGGGGGGAGTATCTGTTTGGTCCATCCATCCCTTCCCTTCTATCCATCCCTAACATCCATCCCCTTCTCTCCATCCCATACATTCCTTCCCTTCATCCATTCATTCCTTCCTTCCATCCAACCGTTCAGAAGGAACGGCAGCCTTGGCACCGCACGACACTGCAGGGCGCAACACAGGCAGGTGGTCGATGGACAGTGCAGCTTGCAATACGGCCAAGAGGCTTAAGCACTTAAGCAAGCATCCCAATGAAACGGCAGGCTTGGCAAGCAATTAGCGATTCGTTATATCAAAACATCTCCCGGAGATGCCAAAAATGTCAAACAATGTCTGAATTGGACAAATGAACACTTTTTTTTAGCAGTCAAACGACTGATAAGTGCAATTCTTGAGTTTAAATTTTGTAATTTGACTTAGTTTAAGAGATTCTGGAGGTTATGGCATGTGCAGAAATTAAATCGAGCCATAATTGCTGGCGTGCATTGCAATGTATCCAGCGATTTGTAGGTATGATGATGAGGCATTTGATATGAGTGAGGAAAGTGATTAAAAAAACTTTATCGTTTAGAAATCATTGCGGCCTGTTCCAAGTCCAGTACAGGCATTGTTGAGCGGGCAAAAAAAAAAAAAGATGAATAAAGCCTGAGCGAGGGACAGCGAGGTGACCAGGGATAAGCCTTGATAAAGGATAATTTAATAAGGCCGTTAATTATCTTAAAAAGGGGTGTTTAATTTAAACCAAACACCCAATTCTCACTCATGCACTACCTTGGAGTTCCCTTTGTGTGCATGCAAAGTTTCAGGCTGCTAGGTTTCATGGTTTTGGAGTTATGAAGGAAACACACACACACAAACATTTATTTGTGTAGACTAGCAAAGGTACCCAGAATTTCCGGGCAATGTAGGTCCCTCTTCCCAACCCTTCCCCTCCCACCTCTACAAAGGAATTATTGTAGGGTGTATATTAAAGTGTACGTGTACATAACTTCTAAAAAGAGAGGTAAAATCAATGTCTCCCGGAAATTTTCCTGGTGGCCTCCTGACTAATTCATTACATACACAGGCATTTCACTCTCCCAAGCCGATTTCCGTTGCCTCTGTTTCTTTACTTCACATAATATATGAATTGCATTTCCATCAATTTGCTTATAAGCCTTGAATAATCAAAAAGAGGACTTGAGGGAGGTAGGGAGGGAAGGGGGTGGGGGGATTAATCTACAGTTTCATAGGCAAGCCGATTCATCAGCGTTTGCCGTCCTTCGGATGTAAAACTGGATGTCCCGTCTGCCGGAATTAGTACAGGATTGAATGAAGTGGGGTATATTTAAACAGCACGTTCAGACAGGTTCAAACAGCACGTACCATTTTTGAAGAGATTATAACATGGGCTTCCCTTGAGGGGTGAGACTCGAACTGCGACTGTCACCCTGGGTACCCACTATCATGGAATTGGAAGTCTCCAATGCAGTAAAGGCACTTTAAATTATTAAATAAAGTTGTTATTAAATAAAGCCACATTTTATTACTAATTAAAATAAATCCATATTCCAAGGCATTGCCTTCCCTTCCCCTCCCCTCATGCTTACCTCCTCCGAAACACTCTCCACCCTCCCCCCCCCTCATCCCCCACAGCTCTCTGGGCGATGTTCATGCCTTTATTTAATTACAACTAAAATGCGAGAAGCTATTAAATCTCTTAACCAAAGCCAATTTCCAAATTTTATAAATTGTGGAATTGAGCTGAGCAGCAGTTCTGGCTGCTTGCAGAGTGTTCATTTGCTTTTAAAAGAAAAAAAAGAAAAAAAGGTGTCTCCAGATGTCTTCTTGCGGTGTTTAGTATGACCGGACATATCTTAAGCGCCATTCAAGCCGCATGATTACTTAAAAACCATGGATGATATAAACACAGGACATACCTCTATCTTCTCGGGAAACACTCGTGCAGGCATCTCGTGCCAACTAATGCCAACAGGCATCAGGAAACACTTGTGCCAACTGATGCAGGCAAATGGTACAAACCAAGTTCAGGTTCCCTGTTAGTGGGCCAACAATCCAATGCTTGGCAAATCGATAATTTATTTACATTTCCAGATTTCGACACTTATTTAGTCCACGATATCCGATTCACAATATGTAATATTTCGATTATACACTTTAATTAGTCCATTCGAGTAGATTGTGTTTCCAAGGCAAAGCATTTTTGAATCGGCTGAATCAAAATGGCAGCTTGGACCCTGCGAGGCGAAGTTGGGCTGATCAAGGATAAGCCTTTCATGGAGGTAAGCCATTGATTATCTTCAAAAGGGGTGCTTAAATTAACCCAAATACCCAGTTTTCATTCATGCACTCAATTGGAGTTCCCTTAGTATGCATGCAAAGTTTGGGGCCGCTAGGTTTCTGACTGACACACACTGACATTTATTATTGTACTAGCAAATACAACCCATTGCTTTGCTGATTGGTATATTAAGGAGGTGGGGGGGGGAGAAGGAGGGAAGGGAGAGAGGAGGGAGGGTAGGGTGAGGGAGGAGAGTGAAGGAGGGTGGGGGGGGGGTGAGGAAGGAAGGGGGAGCGGGGAGGGGTGTGGAAATGGAAAGCAGCTTGAGGGGAGGGCAAGGAAGGCAGCATGAGGAGAGCGCAAGGTAACAGTGTGAGGGGAAGGTTGTCTGGACATAACCACCGTCCAGACACTTCCGGACATAACCACCCTCCAGATACATCAAGGGAAGGCAGCGTGAGGGGAAGGTCTGTCCAGACATAACCACCGCCTAGACACGTCCGGACATAACCACCATCCAGATACGACTAGGCAAGAGAAAGCAGTGTGAGGAGAGGGTCCATCCGGATATAACCATCATCCAGATACATCAAGGGAAGGTAGTGTGAGGGGAAGGCAAGGGAAAGCAGTGTGAAGGGATGGTCCATCCAGAGATAACCACCATCCGGACACGTCCGGACATAACCACCGTCCGGACATAACCACCATCCAGATGCATCAAGGGAAAGCAGCGTGAGGGGAGAGCAAGGAAAAAGCGAGTGCTTGTGAATGGGATCATTTGGGCAAGCACGGGATGACATGAGGTATGGATGGTATGCATGGGGGATGACCTGAGGTTGGGATGAACAACAGTCTTAAAGCCCTGGAGGGAGGAATATATTGGAAAGCCTGGGGAAGATGGTTCCACAATGATAGAAAAGAGAAACAAAGGAGGTAGAGGTGAGAAGTGAAACTGGATTTTGGGAGTTTAACACGAAGAGGGTGACTGACAAACCATGTGTGCTGTGCAACAACCTCGGAGAGACAGAGCCAAGAGAGAGCCGAACATGCAAGACCAAGGAGGAGAAGGTAGATTACAGCAGTCACCATGATGTGATGTGCAACAAACAGGCCGAGACACTCAGCTTTGTCACGGGAGATCCAAATTATTTTGAGTGCCTAACTTTCCACGGCATCAAGAAAAGTATGGTGTGAGGCAGTGGTGTCAGTCCAAAGGGGAGAGCAGTACTACATAAAGCTGTGAATTAAGGCCATGGAGGTTGTCAAAAGTTCAGATTAGCCAGGGAAAGACCTTGCACGACGACCAATACCCAGGCTGGCTTTGGAGGCCATCTTGAAAATATGGTCTGCCAAAAAAAGATCATGGTTGATGATGAGGCTGAGACATTTGAATGACACAACCTCTTCAATTGGTCTGTTGAAGTAGTATATGATATGGCTTGCCAAATGGTCCTTTTGGAGAGACAGGGTGAGTGTGTGGGGTTTGTTGGGGGTTGAAATACATACTCAAAGTGTTAGCCCAGCACCTGATGCTATCAAGGTCTGTAGAGAGGGAAGAGGCTTGTGGTAGAAATAATACAGCAGGGTGTGAAATCATCAGCCAAGAGATGGGCAGATTTTCTAGGACATCCGAAATATCATTGTTGAAGATAAGGAACAAGCCTGTGCCCAAGACACTGCCTCAGGGTACGCCTGACTTGACAGGGAGAGAAGATGAGAGGATCCCATTAAGAGCAACATGCTGAATATGGGAGTGGAGGAAGTAAGTGATCCATGAGAGGAGGTGGCTTGGATGCCATAAGCAGAGAGTTTGGAGATCAAGGC
>NC_140974.1:74641785-74661785 GCF_056783735.1 Eptatretus burgeri | reverse complement strand
CAAGCCACAGTGTCTCGCACCCACTGTGAAATTTGGTGGAGGATCGGTGATGATCTGGGGGTGCTTCAGCAAGGCTGGAATCGGGCAGATTTGTCTTTGTGAAGGACTCATGAATCAAGCCACGTACAAGGTTGTCCTGGAAGAACACTTGCTTCCTTCTGCTCTGACAATGTTGTCCAACTTTGAGGATTGGTTTTTCCAGCAGGACAATGCTCCATGCCACACATCCAGGTCAATCAAGATGTGGATGGAGGACCATCAGATCAAGACCCTGTCATGACCAGCCCAATCTCCAGACCTGAACGCCATTGAAAACCTCTGGAATGTGATCAAGAGGAAGATGGATGGTCACAAGCCATCAAACAAAGATGAGCTGCTTTAATTTTGTGCCAGGAGTGGCATAAAGTCACCCAACAGCAATGTGAAAGACTGGTGGAGAGCATGCCAAGACGCATGAAAGCTGTGATTGAAAATCAGGGTTATTCCACAAAATATTGATTTCTGAACTCTTTCTAAGTTAAAACATTAGTATTGTGTCGTTTAAAAATGAATATGAACTTGTTTTGTTTGTATTATTTGAGGTGTGAAAACACTGAATCTTTGTTGTTATTTTGACCAGTTGTCATTTTCTGAAAATAAATGCTCTAAATGACAATATTTTTATTTGGAATTTGGGAGAAAAGTTGGCAGTAGTTTATAGAATAGAACAAAAATGTTCATTTTACTCAAACACATCCCTATAAATAGTAAAACCAGAAAGACTAATAATTTTGCAGTGGTCTCTTAATTTTTTCCAGAGATATATATATATATATACACGAGGTGTGTTCAAAAAGTATCCAACCTTAATTTTTCGTGCGTAAACAAATGAAGCTCGGGAGGCGTGTTTGGTGCATGTATGTAGGCGATCCTAATCCGTATGCATGAATATTTTCCCGCCTGCAGAAGCTGTCAGTCACCGACAGACCGCCGATGAGTGAGGAAGTGTAAGTGAGCGCCGTCGGATTTTCGTTTTTGACAAAATGAGGGATCACTGTGATCTCATCGCCAGTTATCACTGTGTTGATGAAGTTGGGATCGCTGTTCACAGTCTCCAGCATGTCCTGTGCGATCTCCAAATGGAGTTGCTTCTGCTCGATCGTTAGCAGCTTTGGCACGAACTTTGCTGAGATTCTCCTTTAGCCCAAATCTTCAGTCACAATGGAATGAATGGATCCAATGTTGATGCCTGCCTCGTCTGCAAGTTCTCTGATCGTGATTCGACGATCCTGCATCAGCAGAGTCCTCACTTGGTCAATGACGATCTCATTGCAGGATGTTGAGGGCCCACCAGAACGTGCTTCACTTTCCACTGATGTGCGACCATCTTTGAAGCGGTTGTACCACTCTTTTATCTGTGTGGTGGCCATTGCTTTGTTCCCGAAGGCCTGTTTAATCCTGCGGATCGTTTCCACTTGGGAATCGCCAAGCTTTACACAAAATTTGATGCAGTAGCGTTGTTCAAGTTTTTCCATCATTTTGTCAAAAACGAAAATCCAACGGCGCTCACTTACACTTCCTCACTCATCGGTGGTCTGTCGGCGACTGACAGCTTCTGCAGGCGGGAAAATATTCACGCATACGAATTAGGATCACCTACATACATGCACCAAACCACGCCTCCCTAGATTCATTTGTTTATGCACGAAAAATTAAGGTTGGATACTTTTTGAACACACCTCGTGTGTGTATATATATATATATATATATATATATATATATATATATATATATATATATATATATATATATATATATATATATATATATATATATATATATATATATATATATATATATATATATATCCCTCTCTCCTCCTCCTCTCCCTCTTTTTCCCCCTGTCCCCCTCCTCCTCTCCCTCTCCCACCTCTCTCTCTCTCTCTCTCTCTCTCTCTCTCTCTCTCTCTCTCTCTCTCTCTCTCTCTCTCTCTCTCTCTCTCTCTCTCTCTCTCTCTCTCTCTCTCTCTCTCTCTCTCTCTCTCTCTCTCTCTCTCTCTCTCTCTCTCTCTCTCTCTCTCTCTCTCTCTCTCTCTCTCTCTCTCTCTCTCTCTCTCTCTCTCTCTCTCTCTCTCTCTCTCTCTCTCTCTCTCTCTCTCTCTCTCTCTCTCTCTCTCTCTCTCTCTCTCTCTCTCTCTCTCTCTCTCTCTCTCTCTCTCTCTCTCTCTCTCTCTCTCTCTCTCTCTCTCTCTCTCTCTCTCTCTCTCTCTCTCTCTCTCTCTCTCTCTCTCTCCCCCACCCCTCTCTCCCTCTCTCTCTCTCTCCCATCCCTCTCTCTCTCTCCCACCTCTCTCTCTCTCTCTCTCTCTCTCTCTCTCTCTCTCTCTCTCTCTCTCTCTCTCTCTCTCTCTCTCTCTCTCTCTCTCTCTCTCTCTCTCTCCCACCCCTCTCTCTCTCTCCCACCCCTCTCTCTCTCTCTCTCTCCCACCCCTCTCTCTCCCCCTCACTCTCTCTCTCCCACCCCCTCTCTCTTTCTCTCTTTCCCAGCCTCTCTCTCTCCTTCTCTCTCTCTCTCCCACCCCTCTCTCTCTCCCACCCCCACCCCTCTCTCTCTCCCACCCCCACCCCTCTCTCTCTCCCACCCCCACCCCTCTCTCTCTCCCCACCCCCACCCCTCTCTCTCCCACCCCACCCCTCTCTCTCTCCCACCCCCACCCCTCTGACCCGATGACATGGCACTGACGAAAATAATAAACATCGCTCACAATTTAATATCAAATAAATTAACCTATTGAGAGTCATCCTAATTCCAGATTTCCTCAAACTAACAAAGGCAAGTTTCCTTTTTAACAAGTTTATCTCCTCTTGTTTCTGCAGGTCATGAAGGGAAGCATTTTCCAGAATTTCGAGTGAGCTCCTTCCACGAATGAAATGAGTCGGAAGTTGCAAAAAAGTTTTTGATATTTATTTATAGACATATATATATATAAATATAAATATATATATATACATTTTTATGATTTTTCAGGAAATAAGCTTCAAAACGATACCAAGTCTGTGATGATAGGTTGTGGTATTCTGGAGTTCACCCAAAAACGTGAAACGCTATCCGATCGTTAAAGATACATAAACAAAGCAGGCATTTTCCATCACAACACATATCTCTCAAACACATACAGATGCAGTGGGGAGAACAAGTGTTATGACTCTCCACTCGGCCGAGTAAGATGACAGAGTCAGATGAGGATCCTCGAATTACACGTTTTATTTCCGAAGACCACACGCATGCGGAATGTGACTCAGTGACCCTTCAGTCAGGCTCCCCTGAATCACATTAAGAATATGCTTCAAAACAATCACATATATAATCACACAAAGCAAAACTGGGTGTGGACTAAAAGTGTAAAGGAAAAACTGGGTGTGGGCTAAAAGTGTATGCTAAGGGATAAGGAAACAAAGAAATAAAAGAAATAAATGTGGCAGTGGGCTTCTTTCCCCTCCCTCGGGCCCTAGGGGAAGTTGAATCGGTCAATTCTCAGATATGCAACCACAGTTTCCAAGCCACCTACACAACTCTCAGATATGCAAGCCTTGCAAACTAATAACTTTCCTACACTCCTTCACTAGCACCTGCTGATAACAAAGGCAAAGCTTTGGTGATCACTGAGAATAGGAATGTGTGGGCAGCATACACTGAAGGAACAATTCCACAGTTCTCTCCAAGGTTGCACTAAGGGCACACCACCACAGAGCAACAGGAAGGGTGATAAGGGCTTAGTTTCCAAGAAACAGGAACAGCTGGGCTCTGTCCAAAAACAGTGGGGTGCATGGAACATTGGTAGCCTGAAACATTTAAAGCAACATTTTAAAGCAAGGTTTGAATAATGCACAGTTACAAGCAAGGTTAGAATCCTGACAGCTGATTAACACACAGCTAATGGTCCAAAATATGACCACCTAACATATCATCATAACAGTTTCCCTCCTTGGTCATATTTTGACCATTCCCAGCCACACCTGAGACTCACCGACCGAGTGGACCCCTATTTGGTTCCTGTAGCAGCTACCCCTAGGCCCCCGCGCCTGCCAAACGGGATTTACGAATGCCGTGGATAGCCATCAACATTCTCCAAATGAGAAGTCCCCAACTGCCGGTGGTTCAGGTTAGCTTCTGTTACCATTGTCTTCCCCCTTTTGTCCTACCCACTGCCACATGCCTCCCGTTTAAGCTGCAGTGTATGAATTCAATGCTAAGTCCACACCATATTAACATGTAATACTGTTCTATGTTAGCAGCAATGGTAATACTATTGTTTAAACAATTATACATAAGCAAGTAGCAAAAGCAGTACTCAAGGCACGGGTGTAAGCTCGTCCAGCGCAGGAGTCACATCTTGCACTGGAAGGCAAAACGACACGCACTCTCTCCTGGGTTAGTTATCTGCTTCAACAAGGAGGAATGGTTGTAAACCTTGGCCTAGGTCCACGTGTATGACGTCCCCCTGAAGGCCCTGGTCGTCCCCCTCCCCATTACTGGCCAAGTCGTCCTCAACAGAGAGTTCACTGTTAATTATTATAATGGCCTGGGTGAGGGGTGACGCTGCGCAGCACTTCTTCAAACAAATGGTAATGAGAAGTTTGATTAGAAACACCCCAAAAATTACCACCACAATGATTAAAAGTACTGACCCTATTAGTCGCAACAACCAACCTCCCCAGCCCTGGAAGATCGACTTCCACCATGCATAACCTTCCTCACGTTCCACTCGATTGCTTGTGAGAACTTCCACCACCTTTTTAATTCGGGCCACCGCACGATTAGTTATGTCCTTCGGGTCCGGAATCCAGACGCAACATTCTCCTTCAATCATCCCGCATACCCCTCCTTGCTCTGCTAGAAGCATGTCTAAAGCTACTCTGTTCTGCATTACCATAGCACGCATTGATACCAACATCTCTGTTAATTCTGTATAGTAAGCCATGGTTACATTACCTAAATATTCCAAAACTTGCGAAAGCTCATCTAACCTAATGCTATTAATAGTAGTACCGGCATGTGGCATGAAAAAGCCAAGAGCCTTCTCCCACCAGGTGCCTTTGATCACCCCTAAGCGCTCTGATACACCGGCCCATCCCTCTGGATCCCCTGTCTCTGATGCGCTGCGTCGATGCCGTGGTGGTGCAGGGGTAGGGTAAAAAGTGGTCTTAATTCTGCTATCCGGAACTACTGAAGCTAAATAACAACTCCCTTCCCACCCTTTTGGTAGGTAGGGGTAAGCCTTGTCCCCGCAAACCAAGTGAATGCCTTTTGGCGGGATCATCCCGTTGTCATGGTGTAAGGCTGCTTTTATTGTGAATGTTACTTGCTCCTCTACCTGGGTGTCCGGGTTAACAGCGATGACTTCCTGGTCAGTTGATTTCGGGAGGGGAAGTTGAATCTCACATTCTGACTTTCCCATTCTGTTTGCTCCCTGTCCTGTAAAACAGACTGCTCCCCTGGTGTTTTCTACCCATAGGGGAGATGGTACCACCATTACATTAGCACTCGGATTCTTCCCTGCATAGACCCGTTGTGTATAACCACGGGCTGAGGTCTCAGCTTCGAGCCCTTCTACTGGTCCGGTTACATGATTGAAGATGGTTAATGGTAGTACGGAAAGAGGAAGTCCGGTCACGAGGCCAGATGGTGGTTTAAGGCACACCCAGCACTCACTCCGGTTCTCAATGTTTGCTATCTCTGTGGTTAGGGCTACAAAGGTATTCGGGGGCCTTGTTGGTGACTCCTTTCTTTGTACAGTGAAGTGTATCCAACTACTCCGTGCTGTGTGGTTGCTCCATAGAACGCGGCAATAGTATGCCAAATGGGTGTCGTCTGGTACTTGTGGAATTCTAGTTATCAGACTCGCGTGCTGGCCCCATTCATATCCATATCTGGTGGAGGACCCCTTCTTTACTTGTCTCGCCACTGTGTGATCCTGGCCTGCTAGTAAATGGTACCATAGGATGGCTGCAAGGCCCTTGTGTCGGTCTACCAGGTCACTGGACCCATCTGCTAGGATGCAGGGTATTTCTATGAGTTGTTGAGGTCGGAGCAGCGGTACCTTTATGTCCTTAATGTTCGGAACCATTGACGAAAAAGGTTGGGTGCGGTTAACTGAAAAGACTCTTACTGTGTCTAACTCCTTGTTATGGGTTGTCCCAAAATTTGCATATTTGCTTGCTGTCACCTCTCTTGGTACCCCTCTCCTGCTACGCTGTAAAGAAGTTGCTAATTCACTCTCGTTTCCCCTTTCGCGGTTGAGGTGTAGGAGGCGTGTATGGTTCTCGGGGTCTAAGACTGTCGGTTTGCTGCCTAGTGACAGGCCGCCTTCGCACAGGAGTAGCACTAGCACCAGGAGTTGCATGTTGTGTCGTCAAAGTTCCTGTCGCTGTTTCCTGTATTACAATGTGGTTGTCGCTTAAACCTGCCTGTTCCGCGTTTGGCAGGGTGCCTGGTCCAGGTTCCGGCTCCACGTCTGGCGGGGCGTTTGGTTCTAGCGCTGGTCTTTCAGGGTCCCTGTTGTCTACGTTTTCAGGTCCCGGGTCCGGCGGGGCACCTGGCTCTGCTTGCAGTGGGTCTCCCTGTACTATCTCTCCCTGTCCTGCTGGGCCGGCCCCGTCTTGGTTTGGTGGCGGTGGAGGGGGTCTCTGTAGAGTTATCACGTCTTCCCCCTCGTCGTCGTCTTCACTATCCCGGTAAAAGACTGAATCGGACACAGCCGGAACCTCTGCTGGGGTTACCTCCTCCGGTTCCCTAGTTTCAGCGGCTTCCTTGGGTGCTCGTTTACAGTGTGAGTGGTGTATCCATGCACTCTTACCCCTCACTTTGACGGCCGAGAGCGTGGTCAAAAGTACAGTGTAGGGCCCGGTCCACTTGGGTTGTAGGGCGTCCTTCCGCAGGAACTCTTTCACCCAAACTCGTTCAGCAGGTTGGAAATCGTGTAACGGGTCTCCAGCAGGTATCGGCAATGCTTCTTGTACCTGTGAGTGAAAAGCCCTAATGGTAGCAGTGAGTGTTCTGCAATAGTTCATCATTCCGTCAGTCATACATGCCAAATCCCAATCTCCCATATCTGGCGGAGCCGAGACCGGTAACTGTATAGGACGTCCTGTTATTATTTCGTGGGGCGAGAGCCCCCTTGTGGCATTATTTGTTGCCCGCATTTTCATGAGCGCTATCGGCAGCACGTCTGGCCAGGGCATTGACTGGTCCTCGCAGAGTTTGGAAAGCGTCTGCTTTAGGGTTTGGTTTTCTCTTTCTACTGCCCCTGCTGACTGGGGGTGGTACGGACAATGCAGTTTCTGGTTGATACCCAAGCCTTCGGCTACTTTTCCCATTACTTTTGCCGTAAAAGACCCTCCTTGGTCCGAGGATAGTCGTGTTGGAATCCCAAATCGCGGAATTACTTCCTGTAAAAGTAGTTTGGCCACTGTATCAGCTTCCTGATTGGTCGTGGCGAAGGCCTCTACCCACTTAGAAAACATATCCACAATTACCAGCACATATTGGTGATGTTTGTATGCCGGCATTTTTATAAAATCCATCTGAAGGTGTTGAAACGGTCCGGACGGGGGTGGGTGTGCTCCCCGTTTCTTGGCGGCATACTTCCTGTTATGTCTACCACAGGTCGCACAATTGCTAACCACCTCTGTTGCTGCTGTTGTTACACCTGGGGCATTCCAGGTTTGACGAATAATTTCCGCCACCCCTTTTATTCCCATATGGCCCTGCGCATGTGCAGTGAGGGCGAGCCATGGTAGCAATATCCGGGGTACAAATGGTCTATTTCGCTCATCCACCCATACTCCATGTATGTTTTGCTTTGCACCCTCCTTCACCCTCCATGATTCCTGTTCTTCCATAGTTGCGGAGACCTGCAGGTCCTTCAGCTGTTCTTGCGTTTGTGGACCGTCTACCATTTGCTCCACGTAAAGTTCGGTCGTTGGTTGTGGGTTCGCCTCCTCCTCATCGAGCACTGCTTTTGCCGCTAAATCTGCTCTTTCATTGCCTTTTGACACTTCATCTGTCCCTCCTGTGTGAGCTTTGCATTTAATCACTGCAATCTGTTGCGGCTCTTGTGCTGCTCGTATCAGTCGTTTGATCAAGTCCCCATGTCGGATAACCTTCCCTGAGGACGTCTTAAAGCCACGCAAGGCCCAAATGGCAGCGGAGTCATGTAAGATGCCCCAGGCATACCTAGAATCTGTGTATATGTTCAATGTCTTACCCGCACCCAGCTCACACCCGCATATCAATGCTTCCAGCTCAGCTTGTTGGGCTGAAAATCCCTTTGGTAACAATTGTTTCCTCAAGGTGGCGCTTGCGGTGCATACTGCAAAGCTAGCGATGGTTCTTCCCCATCGGTTCTTCCTCGCCGCTCCATCCACGAACAGTTCCAATTCTGCATTTTCGATCGGGGCTTCCTGTAGGTCACGCCTAGCCTTTGTCTCTTCCACCAGCACTCGTTCACACACATGTGCCTCTCCCTCATCGCCCGCTGGCATTAGGGAGGCTGGGTTCAGTGGCGAACATCTTTCGATCGTTATATTAGTTGCCTGCAACAGCACCAAATCATGTTGAACTGCTCGTGCCGCTGATATATGTTGTGTCTTATTTTGCCGTATCAGCGCCGCCACATCATGCGGTACCTTTACAGTCAGCGGAGAACCCAAAACCAGCGTCGCTGTTGCGGTTACTGCGTATTGCGTTGCTGCTACTGCCCGTAAGCACCCAGGATAGGCGGCGGCGACCGAGTCCAAATGACTACTGTAGTACGCAATCGGCCTATTCTTTCCTCCGTGTTCTTGCGTCAGCACCGCTTGGGCGAACCCTCCTCTTTCATGGACGAATAGAGTGAAGGGAAGATCATAGTTCGGTAGCCCCAATGCTGGTGCTTTTGACAAGGCCTGCTTCAATGTTTCAAAGTCTTTGTTCGCACCATTCGTCCAGGAGATCTTATCTCCCTCTGCCTCCTTTACCATGTCGTACAGTGATCGCGCCCTAACTGCATAATCAGGGATCCACTGCCGGCAGTACCCCGTCATCCCGAGGAACCGCCGCAATTGTCGCAATGTAGCGGGTTTTGGGTGCTCTAGGATTGTCTCCACCCGTTCAGCTCCGAGGCTCCTCTGCCCCTGTTCCAGTATATGTCCCAAATACGTCACCCTTGGCTGCGAAAACTGTAATTTGTCTTTGCTGACTTTGTGGCCCTTTCGGGCGAGAGCTGTTAACAACGCTACAGTGTCCGTTTCACATTTCGTTTGATTGTCCGAGCATACCAACAGGTCGTCCACATATTGTATCATGACTGATCCTTCCGGGAGCTCTATGTCCTCCAGGTCCTCCTTCAGAGCCTGCGAGAAGAGCGTTGGACTATCGCAGAACCCCTGCGGAAGTACAGTCCAGGTGTATTGTTGTCCGTCGTAGCTGAAGGCAAACAAGTGTTGCGACTCTTTGGCTAGCGGTATGCTAAAGAACGCTGAGCACAAGTCTACCACGGAAAAATGCGTCGCAGTGGACGGCACCCCTGACAGTATCGTAACCGGGTGTGGCACCACGGGAAAGGACGCTTTCACACACTTATTCACTGCTCGCAG
The DNA here is from genome assembly GCF_056783735.1 of Eptatretus burgeri. Taxonomy (NCBI): domain Eukaryota; kingdom Metazoa; phylum Chordata; class Myxini; order Myxiniformes; family Myxinidae; genus Eptatretus; species Eptatretus burgeri. Next base: position 74,652,170 of record NC_140974.1, on the reverse strand, counting down.
ATCTTGTACGAACCTCCATTTGTTTCCTCCGGGCTTCTCCACCGGCAGGATTGGTGTGTTACATTGGCTCTTAGTAGGTATTATCACCCCTTGGTCGCGTAATGATGCTATCACCGGAGCGATCCCTTCTATTGCCTCTTTGCGCAACGGGTATTGAGCCACTCGAGGCAGGGGTACCCCTCCTTTATCTGGATAGACACGGGCGTTGCGGCTAGCACTCTGCCCACGTCATTCGGATGTCGTGTCCATAATTCAACAGGTACTTCCTGTAGTCTTTCTTCCGTTCTCGTTTCCCTGTTTGTCTGGCGGCGTGGCCTTTCGCTGTTCATCTCATGCCTTTCTAACATACATGACAAAATCTGATCAGGTAAGCATACTTTCCATCCATCCCCCCGTCGACTGGCCTGTAAAGTGCTCTGGGTTTCACTATCCCTCCCTGGTGGTTCCGAGGCACATCTCAACCTGGTCAACATTCTTCCTAGTTCTTCGGCACTATGACCTTTACCGACCGCCATTGAGACGTGCGGGGTAAGTCCTTCTCTGTGCTTCATTAGCTCACGTTCCTTGTTAGTTAGCTCCACCTCCATTGCCGCTCCCTCTTTCCCGATCCACAAAGTGGTTGTCATTAAAGTGCGTGTGGTAGCGTACTCTTCATGTACTCTGTCCGAGTAATCAAAATCCTGCCCTGTTTCGTCATAATAGACCGTACAGTGTAAAGGCAGTTCCACTTCTTTCAATTCAATGTCGTTGCCACGCAACCATTCCTCTACGTCCCGCAATCTTTTCGCACTTTCCCAATCCCTAGTCAGTTTATCTCTCCCCTCTTGTGACACAACCCGCAACCAATAGACTACCGGTCCGAGTTCGGTCATCATGAGGGTCATTACTTCCTCTTGCAATGCCAGCGGAGCATCTATGAAAACTCCGTCTTGCTTGCATGTTATGGTACATCCCATTCTGCACAACAAATCTCTTCCTAACAAATTCATCGGGGTGTGTTTGGCTACCAAAAATGCATGTTCTCCCCGCAGGGGACCTACTTCAATTCGTAATTTGTCCGAGATCGGGATATCCTCTCTCCGTCCCGAAACCCCCACCACACTCACTGACTCACCTGAGAGTGGCAGGTTCTTTATCTCTCCTTGTTTTAGTGTTGACCGGGTGGCCCCTGTATCTACCAGGAATGTTACTTGTCTCCCCTCTACGTTTAAGGTCGTGGTCAATTCCCTTACATTCCGCGTTTCCCTTTGCGGAGCCACCACGGTGTCCTCATGTCAATAGTTTCTTCCTGCTGTCTCCCTTCTCCTCTCATACTCTCTACCGGGCGCCGTTGGTCTCTCTTGCTGTTGTGGTGGCCGCGAGCCCCAGCCTCGTTGTTTAGGCGGTGCCGGGCAGTCCCGAAACCAGTGCCCGGATTGACCGCAGTTAAAGCATTCTCCCTGTTTTTGCGGCTCCCTCTCTCGGTTCCAAGGCCTCCGCTGGTCCCGTTCGGCTTCATACCGGGGTTCCCAATCTGGATTTTCCCAGCGAGGCCTGCTTTCCCTCTCTTCGTATTTACGGCTTTTCAATTCAAGATTTCTTGCAACTAGAGCTTGGGTATCTTTCTTTCCCCTCCGTTCCTCTTCTCTCAGAGTCTGCCAAGCCTGTCTTGCCCTTTCAAACACGGCATCTACGTCAGCCGTTTTCCACCCTGGCATGTCCGCTTTCACCTCTCGCCTTACTTCGTCACACAGTCCATCTACGAACATAGTGTTCAGGAAATGGAGGGGCGTCTGTGCGATGTTAATAAATCCTGAGTGCAGTTCGATCTGCTCATACAGTCGTGCCTTGTACTCCCCAGGTGATTCCTTGGGATTCTGTGTGACATCCTGTATTGCCTGCCAATCCATTACCCTTGGGGCCATTTCCGCCGCAAGTTCTTCCATCAGGGTTTGTACTCTTCCTCTGTACAGTGCCTGTGCTTCCCGGTCGGCTCCCTCCGGGTAATGTCGATTTAAGGTGGTATCTGTTTCTCCTTCCATTTTTACACTCCAGGCTGCCGCACGCCGGCTCCAAACCGCACTGGGCAAGACTGCAGTGCAGATAAACCCTATGTCTGTCCTGGTTGCCCCCTGCATTTTTATCTGGTCGTGTAATATCTGAATGGCCCTTCTCGGGTTTTTCTTTATACATTCTTCCATGCTAGCTTTTACTCCCCTAATGTCTTGTGGGGTCCATGATCTCCAAACCCAATCTCCCCTGCTGCTTGTATCATGGGGAACTGGTGAATGTCGGTCCCTCCTTTTACTCTGTCCCCTTCTAAGACAGGGTAAATTCCTTTTGTTGTCCCAAGTCGGGTTGTCGTCTTTCGGTTCACGTCGTCGTTGATTTCTGCTATCTGTGCTAACGCCTGCTTCAACTTCTCCTGTCTCTCCTCACTCTGTATCTTGACCTCCGTCAGCTGCGCTAACACTTGGTCTAGTTCCCTCTGTTTGTCCTCTCCCTGTGTCTTAACTTCCGTTAGCTGGTCTAGCGCCTGTTTTAGTCTCCCTTGTCGTTCCTCGTCTTGTATTTTTCGTTGGTTCACAGTCCCTTCTAGTCCGAGTCGCCTATGCTCTGTCTCGACTTGCGACTCCATTAGCCACGCGGCCAATGCTTTCCAGTGTGGTCCACTTTGTTTCGGGCCGCCTGCTTTGCCCTCTATCAGCGCATTACTCACTGTGTTTAATATCTTTGGATCTAAGGATCCAGTCAGCGGAAAGGGATCTTTTCTTCCCGCGGTCCACTTCACCCAGTCCTGTATTCCCTTTACGTTATCGATTCCATATTTGTCACTGATAACTTTCAATGTTGTTCCTTTTGGTATCTTCTCGTTCTTTGAAGATTTATTCCCCATTCTTTTGTTCTTATCTTATCAACCGCCTAATAGCTATAAATCGTTTCTCCTTTTACACCGGGACTGAGGTCCCTTTCAATCAGCCGCCTAATAGCTGTAAATCGTTTCTCCTTTTACACCGGGACTGAGGTCCCTTTCAATCAGCCGCCTAATAGCTGTAAATCGTTTCTCCTTTTACACCGGGACTGAGGTCCCTTTCGACCCGCCGCCTAATAGCCTCAAACCCAATGAAGGCCTCTAACCTTCCCTCTCTTGGTACAGGATTCCAACCTGTTTCCTCCTTATTTCACACGGATACCTTTATCCTCGACCCTTACCGGCTCTACAAACACTGCCTGACAGCCCTTCCCCTTTGTGCTCTTCAGACAAACCGCATTCGAATCACCTCATATGTGTTTACCGTTACAGTTCTTGATTCGAGCAGATCCTGGAGCTGCGTCCGGCAGGGCGCAACCCACCAAGTGTACAGCGCTCGCCTAACTGGGGCTCCCTATTTTAGGTGCCCTACGTGCGATCGCCACGTACCTTTTAGCTGATCCCTTGCGATCGCTGTACACCAAGTGGAGTCCCACCGTCCACACCGCCAGCATCAGTCGAATCCCATCCTCGTCGCCAATTGTTATGACTCTCCACTCGGCCGAGTAAGATGACAGAGTCAGATGAGGATCCTCGAATTACACGTTTTATTTCCGAAGACCACACGCATGCGGAATGTGACTCAGTGACCCTTCAGTCAGGCTCCCCTGAATCACATTAAGAATATGCTTCAAAACAATCACATATATAATCACACAAAGCAAAACTGGGTGTGGACTAAAAGTGTAAAGGAAAAACTGGGTGTGGGCTAAAAGTGTATGCTAAGGGATAAGGAAACAAAGAAATAAAAGAAATAAATGTGGCAGTGGGCTTCTTTCCCTCCCTCGGGCCCTAGGGGAAGTTGAATCGGTCAATTCTCAGATATGCAACCACAGTTTCCAAGCCACCTACACAACTCTCAGATATGCAAGCCTTGCAAACTAATAACTTTCCTACACTCCTTCACTAGCACCTGCTGATAACAAAGGCAAAGCTTTGGTGATCACTGAGAATAGGAATGTGTGGGCAGCATACACTGAAGGAACAATTCCACAGTTCTCTCCAAGGTTGCACTAAGGGCACACCACCACAGAGCAACAGGAAGGGTGATAAGGGCTTAGTTTCCAAGAAACAGGAACAGCTGGGCTCTGTCCAAAAACAGTGGGGTGCATGGAACATTGGTAGCCTGAAACATTTAAAGCAACATTTTAAAGCAAGGTTTGAATAATGCACAGTTACAAGCAAGGTTAGAATCCTGACAGCTGATTAACACACAGCTAATGGTCCAAAATATGACCACCTAACATATCATCATAACAACAAGTATTTGATACACTGCCGATTTTGCAGGTTTTCCCACTTACAAAGCACGTAGAGGTCTGTAATTTTTATCATAGGTACACTTCAACTGTGAAAGACGAAATCTAAAACAAAAATCCTGAAAATCACATTGTATGATTTTTAAATAATTAATTTGCATTTTATTGCATGAAATAAGTATTTGATACATCAGAAAAACAGAACTTAATCTTTGGTGCAGAAACCTTTGTTTGCAATTACAGAGTTCAGATGTTTCCTATATTTAGTTCATAACCAGGTTTGCACAGACTGCAGCAGGGATTTTGGCCCACTCCTCCATACAGATCTTCTCCAGATCCTTCAGGTTTCGGGGCTGTCGCTGGGCAACACGGACTTTCAGCTCCCTCCAAAGATTTTCTTTTGGGTTCAGGTCTGGAGAATGGCTTGGCCACTCCAGGACCTTGAGATGCTTCTTACGGAGCCACTCCTTAGTTGCCCTGGCTGTGTGTTTCGGGTCGTTGTCATTCTGGAAGACCCAGCCACGCCCCATCTTCAATGCTCTTCTTGAGGGAAGGAGGTTGTTGGCCAAGATCTCGCGATACATGGCCCCATCCATCCTCCCCTCAATACGGTGCAGTCGTCCTGTCCCCTTTGCAGAAAAGCATCCCCAAAGAATGATGTTTCCACCTCCATGCTTCACGGTTGGGATGGTGTTCTTGGGGTTGTACTCATCCTTCTTCTTCCTCCAAACACGGCGAGTGGAGTTTAAACCAAAAAGCTCTATTTGGTCTCATCAGACCACATGACCTTCTCCCATTCCTCCTCTGGATCATCCAGATGGTCATTGGCAAACTTCAGACGGGCCTGGATATGCGCTGGCTTGAGCAGAGGGACCTTGCGTGCGCTGCAGGATTTTAATCCATGACGGCGTAGTGTGTTACTTATGGTTTTCTTTGATACTGTGGTCCCAGCTCTCTTCAGGTCATTGACCTGGTCCTGCCGTGTAGTTCTGGGCTGATCCCTCACCTTTCTCATGATCATTGAGGCTCCACGAGGTGAGATCTTGCATGGAGCCCCAGACCGAGGGAGATTGACTGTTATGTTGAACTTCTTCCATTTTCTAATAATTACGCCAACAGTTGTTGCCTTCTCACCAAACTGCTTGCCTATTGTCCTGTAGCCCATCCCAGCCTTGTGCAAGTCTACAATTTTGTCCCTGATGTCCTTAGACAGCTCTCTGGTCTTGCCCATTGTGGAGAGGTTGGAGTCTGATTGATTGAGTGTGGACAGCTATCTTTTCTGCAGATAACGAGTTCAAACAGGTGCAGTTAATACAGGTAATGAGTGGAGAATGGGAGGGCTTCTTAAAGACAAAACTAATAGGTCTGTGAGAGCCGAAATTCTTACTGGTTGGAAGGTGATCAAATACTTATTTCATGCAATAAAATGCAAATTAATTATTCAAAAATCATACAATGTGATTTTCAGGATTTTTGTTTTAGATTCCGTCTTTCACAGTTGAAGTGTACCTATGATAAAAAATTATAGACCTCTACGTGCTTTGTAAGTGGGAAAACCTGCAAAATCGGCAGTGTATCAAATACTTGTTCTCCCCACTGGTATCTCTCAAACTTTACACACCTATAGATCCTAACTTGACCTCAGTTTTTGTCTAATTTCATTGTATTAGGTGATGCCAATTATGGTAATGAGGCTAATTAATTGTCACACGGCAATGAATTTATTGGATGTGGAGTTTTTGGCTCGATCTTTTGCAATAACTCAATAAAACCTGTGATTTTAAATAATACTCATTCATTGATAAATGAAAAACTGTTGGTGAAATCAATGGCTCAGGCTTGTGTTGACTGAAATCGTGAACTTGTCTTATTAATTTGCTCATGGGCACAACTGATGAGGTTACAATTGTTTACCTAAATCAAAGCGCAGCCCTGACTCATCGGCCATCACAGAACTCGTTCTTTGTCGCTTTCATCCATTCAAGTGATGGTAACAAACGAGTTATCTTCATGGGACACAGTGGAGCCCCACGGCAAGGATTACACCTGGTAGTTTGCCTTTTGCTCCTCATTGGTAGTGAGGAAAGGAATTTGGAAGGTGTTCATGGTGCTGGAGATAAATAGTCAACTCTTCTCCATGACACTGTCAGATCTTTAACATCCACTAGCTCATGCTAGGAGAAGGGGCGCACATCGTAACGTCTATCCGAGGGATGGTGCACTTTGAGATAAAATTCCCGGCTTGTGATCCGGCACAATCCGACAGTTTTTAGTCGGGGCAGGAATCTGTGGAGGGAGAGGTTAACGAGGGTAGGAAAGATCATGGTTTTGGATGAGGGATGATCTGAGATGGTGGTGAACAGCTGTCTTGAAGATTGAGATTGAAGAGAATGTGGAAGTTAGTTCCACAGGTGGGGAAAAAAGAGGAACGATTGAGTGGAGGTGAGCAGTAGTTCAATATTTTGGGAGTTTCACCAGAAGGAGGTTGATGGTGGATGGTGTGCGCCCTGCAGAAACCGGGGGAGGGGGAGGGGGGAGCATGGAAAGAGCAGAGGGTACAAGACCAGAGAAAAAGCAGTGGAAGATAGAGAGACCACCGACCAGTCAGCAATGTTATTGTGATCGGCCGATGTACTTCGCTTCATTGCTGGAGATTCCAATGATTTTGAAGGCCTTGGCTTCCATGGTGTCAAGTAACGCAAGGTGTGGGAAAGGGTTGCTAACCCACAGGGAGGAGCAGTACTCCATCAAGCTGCAGATGAAAGCCTTGGAGATGGATAGGAGTCCAGGTGTGCCAAGAAAGGACTTTGTATGATGGAGGATGTCCAGTCAGCCACTGGCTTTGGAAGCCAACTTTGAAATGTGTTTTTCCCAAGAAAGATCATGGCTAATAATGAGACCCAGGAGTTTGAGTGATTGAACTTTCTCAGGAGGATTTTTTTTTTTTTTTAAGTATATAGGAGGGTTTGCAGAACATACACCTGTCCGATTGATTCAGTCTCTTCATTTCCTTAAAGGCAATGGTATGATGTCCCTGGTCTTGGGCATTTGTAATGATTTATTCTCCATCCCAATTGAGCTATCTTCTGAGCCATTCCAATGAGCCTTGTTTGTCTATACCCAATCTGTCAAACTCTATTTTATACCTTCCTGCTCTTTCATCATTCTCCCAGTCATCAGTATGCATCTGTTGATATTTCGCTTTATATTTTGCTTTTGTCTTTTTTTTTGGCGATTGATGGGGCTGTATCCATTGCTGTTTCGATTTCATGTGTGACATCTATTCGCACCTGTCTTTGGAAAAAGTTTACATGGTGGGTTATGGATACCTTCTCTGGTTTGTTGTCTTCGTGTTGTAGTACAAATTGGATTCGGTAGTCTGTTGAACTTTTCACGTATTCAGTCAATCCGACAGTTGTCACTGTGCATTTGGTTGCGTTCCATCAGGCCGCTATCTCCTTCTCGTCTCAGCAGGTACGTTCTCGGGATGCATTGGTTTTTGTAGAACATTTTGTGGATGGTGAAGAGTTTCCTTGTTTTGATATCAAGCTTATTGATTTCCTCATGTGGCCAGTTTACCATTCCACAGCTGTATTGGAACACTGGTACTGTGACTCGGTTTATGGCTTTGATTTTATTCCTTGGAGAAAGTTGTTTTCAGGATTCACCTCGTTCTATGTAGAAATTTCGAGAAATTGTTTTGTGCATTTGTTTGTGACATATTTGGTGGCCTCCTTTTATGCTAAGGTATTTGTAAGATGCTTTGTTTTCTAGTTCCTTTCGTGTTGCATCGAGGTCGATTTTCATGTTACCCATTTTTGTTGGTCTACCTTGTACGAATGCGCACCTGGTGCACTTGATGCACTTATCTCGGCCAAATTCCATTTGTATGTCGTCAGAGTACCGTTTCACTAATTTCAGTTGTTCGACCAATTTTTCATCATTTGGTGCGAAGATCTTAAATCATCCACGTAGAGTAGATGTGTCACCATTCTTGTCTCTTTGGGCGTTCTTCTATTTGATGTTAGGGTGTATCCGTGTCCTTACTCATTAATGAGGTTGTTTAGTGGGTCCAGGGCCAAGCAAAACAGGGGGGGGGGATGCTGTCACCCTGAAAGATCCTGCGACGTATCTTCACTCCTGGTAGTTTGATCTTTCCTTCCGAGTGCTGTAATATCAATGTGGTATTCCAAAGCTCCATCGCTCTTTCATTTGAGCGTTGATCTTGTACACTTGCATGCATTTTACCATCCATGAATGTGGGACACTATCAAAAGTTTTTATCATCTACCCAGGCTGTGGACAGTTTGGTTCTGATAATTTTACAGCTTTCGATTATAGCCTTGTTTCGTAGTAGGTGATCCCTTGTTCTGTAGCATCCCCTTTTGCATCCCTTCTGTTCTGTCGGTTGGCCTCCTTGTTGTGTTAATAGGTGGTGTACATCATTTCTGTGATGATTCGTATGTGTGTGTGTGGCAAGACAGTTCCAGCCCACGTGGCTAATTTAGGAAGAAAAAAACATAAATTTGCAAATAACAATCTGTTTAATTGACATTCATTTTTTTCTAAGTGTCGAGGCTCAAGGATCTATGGATATGAACAGAACAGGAAATTTTCAAAAAAAATATTTATTTATGTGATATGACGCACACAGACGATGATTGATGCATACAAAGTCTTTAAAATCATATTTAACAGGATGATAAGAAAACAACAGAATTGCTGTCAAACCGTTTATTTTACCAACATGTATTCGTTGACCAGCACAATGAATAACACTGTTACAATAAAGGATTTACATTTCAGAGAACAGTTGTAACAGACGTGCAATCACATCCCTTGAAGAACGTTAAAATAGTCGAAAACAATTTATTTATTGAAAATGATAGTGATCTGTCATACAATAATTTCAAGAAACCCTGATATTGAATTTGTTCATGAATTGTGGATATATTGTTGAGGTCAAGGTCTGTTCCGGATCACTCTGGTCCAAATTCATGAGTCACGTTTGTGCGATCAGAAGCGCCAGTCGACCCCTCATCTCCAGAGCAAGTGTTTGGGCCTATGCGCTACGCTGTCGCCGGGTGGAGCCACAGGTTCGACCAAGGCTCCCGCCGAGTCACCACGCTACCATCAGTGACTTCATGAGGCCGAGCTTCCTTATTGCGTGACAAATATCGGATATTTACTGTTACTTAGCATCTTTACGATATGGGCCCGCTTTCGTTCCGACAGGGACAGAGGGAGAGAGTTGGGGAAGAAAAGATGGAGCCCCGCTGACCTGGTGCGATGGTTCCGGGGAACCGGCGTCTCCCTCTAGGTGGTTGCATGAGCTGCAAAGCTGCAAATACCGGAGGGTGTGGGCGTTCCCTATGACCATGGTGAATGACACCTTTGCACTCTGGTGCTTATTCAGTTAGTACTCTGGGGACTGTGCCAAACACCGACGGCCACGAGTTACACAACGCAACCTCCTCCCCATCCCCAGCACACTGAGATATAACAGCAGTTTGACCACACCGGCACGTCCCGCACAGCACAATCCCACGAAGGTGCCACGATCTCCTGACTGGCTCCACGAGGGTGCTACAAAGTGCAGACAGGCAGGCAGTGAGGATGGGAACTCAAGCATAAGAAGCCAGCTCTCAAAAAAAAACTAAACCAGATGCTTGTGACGAGAACAGACCAGGACGGAAACCAGACGCGGCTCTCTTGAGAGGCCGGTAAGATGTTAAATATGGCATTTTATAGTAAGTCGCGCCTTTAACTCCGCCCGTTTCTGCTCTGTGATCCGCTTGAATCGGCCCCGATTGGTTGGTAAATTTGGAGCGTGAACAGTTTCCGATCTGATCGATACGTCTCCCTGATTGATGGCATTATCAAGGGGGTGGGATCGTACGTGGCGTGATTTGCACTCGTTGCTCAATTAGTTCCAGCTGCGGTGGGTGTGCATTATTCTTGATCTGGTTTTGGACCAGAAAAGAGGCTGAAATACAGAAGGTTCCCACGGGGGTTGGAGGGTTTAGAAACACAATATGGAATGAGGGGAAACACATCCATCGAATACAAACACCACTTATATTTCACCACATAAACATCGGACACTGAACTAAACA